>NC_088620.1:11276029-11576029 GCF_036013475.1 Columba livia
TTTGTGCCATTAGAGACGCCCCACGGTCCTGTCCTTGGCTACTGAGCCAGCTGGGAAGACGCAAAGGGCTCAGCAGCGGTGATGCTCATCCAGCTGGGTCTGCTTCCCACCCCAACCAGCGTGGCCAGTGCAGAGTCACCCCACGACCCCAGGGGACCACAGCCCCTCGCTCTGCAGAGCAGCATCGCCAGATCAGGGCCCTGCGGGGAGCACGGGGAGGGAACCAGGACCAGCCAGAGCAGCCTGGACACCCTCACCTGGGGAAAGGGATGTCCCTGGAGAAGAGCAAGGGAGCGTTTCTGTGTCTGAAGGCTGGAATGCCGGAGAAAGAGAAACCTGTTTCCGCAGACGCTCATTTGGGGCTGGCTGCTCTGCTGCTGGACCAGCACTCTCGTTCTGGCCTGGGGAGAGGGGCTGGCACTGAGGGGCACAGGCCGTCTGTGCTGGGCATCTCCTGGAGCTGACACCAACAGTCCTGGATTTCCAGTGGTCTCCATGTCCTTGTGCCATGTCCAGGTCCAGCCCTGGTGCTGTGGGGGAGGCTGAGACCCGTCTGTGCCTCCAGCAGCTGCTGTGCCCTTCAGAGGGGCTGGGGCTGTGGGCTGAGTGCCCAGAGCTCTGCAGCCCCTGCGCTGGGCACAGCCGTGGGGCCAGCCCAGCCTGGGCTGCTCTGCTGGGCTGGGCTGGAGAGAAAGCCGGGGCTGTGGGAGAGCTGGGCAGGGGCTGGGCTGAGCTGGAAAGTGCTGGGAGAGGACACTCAGAGGACACAGCTGGCTGAGCTGCGTGACCATACAGGGGGAGGACGCGCTCCAGCGGGGTGAACTGCAGAGCCAGGACAGGCAAAGGCAGGAGGGAGGAGGCCGCTCTGTGCCCTTGGTGCACGGGCAGACTGGGAAGGTGCCCAGGACATTTGTCTCTCCCGTCGCCATTTCCGGCACTGCACGCCAGGTGCTGGGTCAGGTTTGCTCTCTGTCCATCTCCCTCCTCCCGCGGGACTCGGTGCCTGTGTCAGGGAACAGCCAGCCCTGCCAGAGCAACTCAGGCCTGGCACCAACACAAGGGATCAGAAGGAGAGTGCGGCAGTGGAACGAGAACAGCTCTGGAAGAGCAAGCGCTGGTGCTCCCTGGCACTGCTGCCGTTCCCCGACTGTGTTCCCCTCTACCCACGCACACGAACTGTCCCTGCAGCTCCACAAAGGCCTTTGAGAAAGGATCTCAGGGAAAAAAATTGTCTTGGAAAGTCCTTTATTTCATTTAAAGACCCAGAGAGCAGGGCTCCTCATTTGCCCAGCCATTAGGTACGAAAAGAAAAGCAGACAGTGAATCAGTAAAGGATGAAAACATGAACACAATTTTAAAATCGCACCATCACAACAAATAAAGAAGACAGGTCGAGCCTGCAGTGATTTACATTAAGACTGCTGTGCAGCAGATAAGGGGCAGTTTATTGCTTCAGAACAACATCCAGTCATCAGTTTCCACATGGAGCCGCACATAATATGAGGCCATATAGCTGAAATCAGCACGGAGAGAAGACTTTTATAGGGAAGACTTTGAAGGGAGCAGCCTGACTTCATGCAGCTGAAAAGCAGAGAGCTGTCAGTGTGCTGAAGGGACGGGGAGAAGTGTCCTGGGGCGAACAGAAACCTGTGGATGACAGAAGGTGGGAGAGATGGGGTTTGCAGAGACTGGCAGGAGTCCTTCCCAGGGCTGAGCGGGATGAGCTTTGGACAGAAGGGAAAATAAAGCAGCTCTCAAGCGTGTTTTGGAGTTAGCGCCACTGTCACTAACAAGAGAAAGAGGACCGTGCTGTAAGGGAACTCCCTGTTCTTCAGGAGAAAAACCAAAGCTTTTCACATCCTTCCCAGCAGTTCTTTTCACTTGTCAAAGCAGGTGTAATTTTTCAGTAGTTTGCCTCTGGCATGAAGTTCTTTGAGCAGCGGTTTTGCTCTCAGGGCTATCCCTTTGTTTTAATGATATCTCAGGGGTATTTAAAGGTTACACCTCTTAGACAGAATTGCCTTTTTATGATGCCTGATCAATATATTTTCTCCCTGGTTTTGGTAAGAGGCTGAGAGGTGGAATATGGTGGTTGTTTCTCTTTTAGCCAAAGAAGGTACAGATACCAGATTTCTGAAAAGGCACAAAGGAAGGCAAAATTAGAACGTGGTGCTGTGACTGGTACCCGCTGCTCCTGAGCCCTGGTGTGCCCTGACAGAATCTCTGAGGTCTGAACTGTGCAGCAGAGATCCTGGCAGCTCTGATCTCCTACCCTGCATTCCAGCACGGAAAATGAAAGTCACCTCGTTTTGATTCTCTTCACAGCCTAAAGCACCACGTGGGTAATGACACTGGTCAGGAAACATCAAGATGAATCACGGTGGGACTGGAGACCTCCTAAGCACAGGACAACGTCACCCTGACTTGTCCCATGGGCCTCTGCTGCAGAGACCCTCAGCTACAGCTGTCTCCTGCGGCACAGGGGCAGGGAAGGGGTTTTGGGAAAGGGACCGATGGGGCACTCTCTGGTAGGGTATCACCAACCCCAGGGTGAGGCTGGGTGACATTTTGCTGAGCTGAAAACCTCCAAAGGTGGAGATCACTGAGAGTCCTTGGGTGTCCTGCTGCAGGTCAGCACCACCCGCCTGGTGTCGCCTGCTTTTCCAGTACCCTGTGCCTCCCCCCAGCAGACTAAAGAGGCCCAGTTGGCTCAGCTGCTCCACAGAGCTCATGTGCCCCTAACCCCACCATGACAGATCTTCCTCTGTACCTTCACCAGTGCCGTGGTTTAACCCGAGCTGGCAATACAACCACGGCAGCTGCTCACTCAGCCCCTCCCCGCCCAACAGGGGAGAGAATCAAAAGTGAAGGGAGAAATTTGGAGTGAGAGAAACACAGATTAATAAAATAACAAAATACTACTGGACTACTAGTAAATATACATAAAACTCCCAGCAACTTCTTCTTTGGTAGAAATGGCTTCAGAAGCTGATGGAGTAAGTAGATGTTCAACCTCACGGCTAAAGCTGGAAGGAAGCTTCCTGGACTCTCCCAGGCAAACAGAGCTTCCGTCAGTGCAGTTCCCGTAGGAGTGTTTCTGATATCCAGTTTTATCCAGGATAGAACCACATTTTTCACTTGCAAAGGTCCATGTAGAAGATGCGTGTTAGGAGCAAACTCCCCTGAAGTCAAAAATTGTAGGCTACTGGAAAACTCTGAAAGATGTTCCCTTCAGAAACCGTTATTACAGCTTCCTCATCTCCCAGAGAAGGTGGTTTTCTTTTGTTTGTATTATTTTTTTCTCTTGATTCTGCAAGTATTGCATTAAAAGCCATCCCCGACACATCTGTCTCCCTCCACGTGCTGCTCTGAATCCCGGCAAAAGCCAAAACCACTGGATTTGCTCACTCCCAGCTAGAAACAAGTAAACACCTGGAGTTCCGTCTCTGTCCCAAAGAGCTGATGGTAGAAGTTGCATTCACACCTCCTAGGATGGGAAAAATGGAAAGAGAAATAGGAAGAGCATTCCAGACAATGGAAGAAATAGAAAAGGGAAAACATTCTAGGAAGAAACAAAAGTTTCCAAGAGGAATCCACCTGTCTTTATTATCATATCAGAATAATATATGCTCAGTGATGATGTTTGCAACACTAGATGTACAATGTGGCATTCTCTGTGCTGATTTAAATCTCTCTATTAAATAGCATTAGTAGACAAGTAAGATAATGTAGCTTTTCAACTGGCGTATGTGAGCATATGTGAGAGATTCTAATATTATTTCCAGAGGAACCAGCGACCAAGCGATCGGCTTCTACGAATAAAACGTAGAAATTAACAGGCAGAAAAAAGGTCATGTTTAGCAGGAAACTACTGGGGTTTTTGAAAAATTTCTACGTTGGATGTCAAGCAAGAGCACTTTGAGTTCCATGTGCTATCACCCCACTGTGCCCAGGTGGCCAAGAGGCCACCAGCATCCCGGCTGGTCCCAGCACTGGTGTGGCCAGCAGGCCCAGGGCAGCGACCGTCCCTGTGCTGGGCACTGGGGAGGCCAAACCTCGAATCCTGGGGCAGTTCTGGGCCCCTCTCACCAAGAAAGGCCTTGAGGTGCTGGAGCGAGCGGAGAGAAGGGAACGGAGCTGGTGAGGGGCTGGAGCACAAGTGTGATGGAGCGGCTGAGGGACCTGGGGGGTTCAGCTGGAGAAGAGGAGCTGAGGGGAGACCTTCTGATCTCTGAACTGCCTGAAAGGAGCTTGGAGCCAGGGGGTTGGTCTGTCCTGCCAGGTAGCATGTTTACAGAGGAGGGGCCGATTGAAGTCTGGCTGGAGACACTGGTGAGAAATGGTTTAAAAAAACTCCCCAGCCTCCAGCCTACATAAAACCTTTAATAATTCCCTTCACCCCAGAACCTTTCATAAAAACCCCAAACAAACCAAACCAAAAATCTAAACAAAATGAACCAAGCACTCCCCCAACAAACAAACAAACAAAACCACACAGACACAAAAACACTCTCTCTTGAAAAACAAAAAAATCCCAGAAATTGCAGAAGCTGGTTGCTTTTAGGCGCTCCATGTGTGCACGTGCACACGCTATTTCGCGAACGTATTTCTGTGACAGAATCGAGTAATAACAGTCTGAAGTTCCTCCCCACCTCCTTCCCTTCACAAGTTCTGTGCCTGTGCAGTTAATTTCACGTATTTTATTGAACACTCTGAGCACTCGGCAGCTCCGGCTGCTCCCCAGGAGCTGAACACTCTGCCCGCGGCCCGGAGACAGCGCCGTGTGCGGGCCCAGCTGCGGGCCTGGCTGCACACGGGATGAGCCAGGCTGGGCCCCCGCCCTCCCCCGGGCCTGCGGGGACACGGGGCGGGGGGTCGCGCCTCAGAGTGCCGAGAGAACGGCTGCCCCGGGACTTCTCCTGAGGAACAAGGGACAGGAGGAGAGGAAACGGCCTCACGTTACACGGGGAGGTTCAGCTTGGATCTTGGAAACATTTCCTCACGGAAAGGGCTGTGGGGCACTGGAACAGGCTGCCCAGGGCAGTGGTGGAGTCACCATCCCTGCAGGGCTGAGCAGACCTGAGATGAGGGTCTCAGGACACGGGGCAGTGCCGGGGTGGGGAACGGTTGGACTCCATCATCTTAAAGGTGTTTTTCAACCAAAATGATCCTATGATTCTCTTGCACAGTCTGTTTGTGCATTGTAATAGTGCCCAAAGGTCACAGCCAGGGTTTTTATTGTCTTGTCCTGGTAGTTTTGCAAACGGGCAGAAGTCTGTCTCAAAGAATGTAATGAAAGGAAAATACACGAAGATGGGTAGAGTGAGCAATGGGGAGGAGGGGGGGCCAAGTATGAAGGTGAATCCCACCGAGAGCGAGTATTGATAGATCACTAGTGATACGCATCACTTGCAGGCTGTAAAACATTGAAACGTTTTTGTTAGTAATGGAAATGTTGAAATCAGATAGAATGAATGTAGCGTTAAAGAAAACCAAGAGACACGTAGATAAGCTGAATTCTTGCATCACTGCAATTCTTTCCCTTTTAACCCAATGAAGAGAAGAAAAAAAGATGACAACACATTTTAGTCAGGTTATTAAAGCCTGTATCTGGGCCAGCATGTTCTGGATCACTTCAGCTTTGTACAGACAAACTAAATGCACAGCTGCCACCAAAGGAGCAAGACGGCTCGGGGTCAGTGAAGCTGGCGCGGTGGCATTTCGGGCGGCTGCTCATGGACTCGGAAGCCTGTTCCAGGGAGCTGAATTCCACACGGATCTTTTGCACGTGAACTTTTATCACTGACCGCTCTCCCTGTTTAGAAAAATCAACCAACCAACCAACCACCACAGTTGTGTGGCTGGATCATCTGCAATAATCTCTCCTTGTATTGACTCCTCTTCTTTTCTCGATGTGTAAAAAAGGTTTGACCAGTAGCGGCCGTGGGTCAGATGGTAATTAGTGCAGAAATAAGGGTTTAGCTTATGGCCTGAGAAGCTGAACATCGGACAATTATTTCAGACTGGGCTGTGGCTCATTCCTGCTGTTAGGAACCTGCCTCAGGTCTCCCAAACAAGTAGTTGTGGTGTTTTGACTACCAAAGGTCTCTGAAAAGTCAGCAGAAACTTGTACAAAACTTCAGTGAACAGAGGTTTGGGTTTTATTTTCGTCTTGCTTTCTCAGCCCAATGAGAAATTAATTGGCTGCATTTCTGCAACAATTACAGCTCTGTTCTGTTTTCCAAAGGTATTTCCAAGCACGAAGGCTTGAGTGGTCAGTGAAATGAGCTGAAATGCACAGGCACCTTTGCCAGGCCAAGTCCCCAGCTGATTCAAATGTCCTGACTTCGCTGCAATCAGTGCAGCTGTGGCAGTGTGAGCCAGTTCTGCAGGAGGTGTTTAGAACTTCCACGTTGTGTTAGGATGTTTCTACACTTTCTTTGGGATCAAAGGCAATAACATAAGAACTTGCTTTGGTGTAGTGGCCAGGCTGGTATTTTAAAGACTTTGAGAAGCACATTTCCCACCTCTGCCTCCTGTTTTTACCAGGAAAAACATTTGAAAGTGTTTTGAGTATTTGAGTATTTTGAGTATTTTTGGGTTGTTTGTATCGATCTCCTTCAAAAATACCATGACATAAAAATTTTTCCCCTTGGTTACGCAAGAGATACAGAGGTGTCTCTTATGTTGCCAGGACTGTTTAGCTGAGAGTTCTTGTAGGGCATTAAGCCTAAAGAATTACGCCATAGTGTGTATTTTAAAGTAAGAGAAACCAAATCTTTCCCTTTAAATACCATATTAGATTTAGATCCAAGTTGTACTGTAAACAAGCGTTTCTTCCTGTGGGCAACAGAGATCCAGGCTGATTTGGACACCTGTTTCCCTCTAGACGCTCTTCAGGGAAGTTGTGCCCCACCACTGTCTGGGCTGCGTCTGGTCCCGAAGGGACAGGCAGGAGAACAAGCACCTGGCAGGGAGCATCAGAGCCACCATCTTGCCGTTCAACGCCATCACCAACCGCGTGGTCAGCACCATCCTGGAGAGCAAAGAGCTCGAAACACAGCAAAGAGACAAGATTGTGGAGAAGTGGATTCACATTGCACGTGTAAAGCGTCTGTTGGCGACTGTTCAATGTTCCTTGTGCGGCTGCCGTGGAGCTGCGAGGGCAGAGGCGGGTTGTACGTGTTGGGCCAGGCCAGGGAGCAGCTGAGCTGTCGTTCCTTCTGGTTTGGACCGACTGTCTCTGTCACAGCAGGTGCGGTGTTGCCCTTCCTGTCCTCGCAGTTGTGGTTCAGATACATTCTCATCTCCATGCAGCAATCAAATGGGCACGAGCTTTGTGCACCTAAATTTGCGTGTTCAGACCCCTGTTTGTAAGAGTTTGTCTGGTTCTCGAGCCACCAGCAGATGTCCAGGAGAGACTTGAAGAGTCACGGGCCAGACTTCCCCCAGCTCCCCTGGCTTTATTTTTAATTGACACTTAGATGGCCGAGGGTTGACATTTTAAATACCACATAAAAGAGGCAAGTGGACGCCCTGCCCCTCCCGGCCTGGGTGGTGGGTCACAGGAGGCCCTTTGTGACCCGCTCTGTGACACCACACGGTGCCATATACAGCCGGCGTGGCCGCGGCCCTGCACTGTCTGACAAGACAGCGACGGGACAGGACAGGAGCGCGGAGCTGGCGAGGAGACCCCGAGCACAGCCCACGACTTTCGCTGCCAGCCCCGGCACTTCAAAGCACAGAGGCCTTTCCCTGAAGTTCCCCCTTGCCCCACAGCACAGAGGCCTTTCCCTTGAGTTCCCGTCCTTCCCCCCCACTTCCCTCCATTTCCAGTTTCACACAATGGCAGAGAGGACCCCCCCCAACACCCCCAGGGTGGCCTGGGAAGAGGTGGAGGCTTCCCAGGAAAGCAGCTCTCTGCTGGATCCCTGCGAGGCCACCATGGTCCAGCCGATGCAGACCGGTGAGTGCGGGGCCGCCTCGGGGCTGGGCAAGGGTCCGGGCCAGTGAGCGCGACCAGCTCGATGCCGGGATCACGTTTCCTTGGCACAGCGCAGCCCTGCAGGTGGGGGACACGGCGCTGCTTGAACACCAGGGCTGCCCAGAGCAGCTGGGAGCCGGCCCCAGCACCGCCGCCCTCCTCAGCTGTGCTGAGCTTCAAGCTCTTTTCATGCTTGGGGAAGCTTGTTGGCAAAGGTGCCGTGTCCGACTGACTCTTCTGTGTTTCCCCTCTGTGTAGATGAGACACTGCCAGAGGAGAAACCAGAGCTCCAACCCGAATGGGACGCTGCCAGCACCTGGTCGATTTCTTCACTGGACAGCAGCAACATGGCCAGGGTAACGAGCTCCCGCCCTTTAGGGACTCTTGTCTGTCATGGTCAGGAGACGTGTGCGAGCAAAGGGACCCAGAATCAGTGTGGCTGGCGTGGCCTCACCGTCCCTGGTGAGGGGGTTCCTGCTCTCCCCAAGTAGGGAGTGCGCGAGGGTGGCACTGCAGTGTCCCAGCAGCCGCTCCAGCCGTCCTGGACACCAGGGAGCCCTGGTTCCCTGCAGGGCAAACACATGATGCCCCTGCTCCCAACCCTCCTCCCTCCACCTGGGGAGCCTCTGCTCTAGTCCTGCCCCCTGCAGTGACGGCACACCCCGTTTCCAGCTTCCCTGCAGGCACTGCTGACAGCACTGCCGGGCATCTCTGGCCAGAGCTGCTCGTGCTGCTCAGCCAAGCAGCACCAGCACGACGTGTCTTCCCTCCCTTGCTTCCTCCTGTAGGTGTTTGCAGAAAACCACCAGCCTGCTCAGATGACAGACATCCTCATGGTGGCCATTGAGGCCTTGACAGCACAGGACATCTGTGACAGGCAGATGGGCAGCAGGGTCCTGGACAGGGCCATGGGAGACCCGGCCTCCTGGCTGACGGATGTAAGTGCCCGGTGGCTGGATTGTCCTGCCCGTGAGCCCTGTCAGGCCTTGTCCTTCCCTCCTTCCCTAAAGCAGCTCTCTCGGGCACCTGAAGCCATTTCAAGGCAGCGGAGAAGGATGGGGAGGGCAGCAGTTTCAGTGGCAGCTTGGGGAATGGCTGCAGCAGCACCAGGGGCTGCAGCATCCTCACCCGTGTCACATCCAGGTGCCAAAGCTCATGAGGTACATCCACAAAAACATGGAGTGCGTGTCCACGGAGCCAGCCCGGCACAGCCTGGCCTCACTCCTCCTCCTGCTGACCGAGCGGTGCCCCAGGGAAGTGGTGAGGAGCCTGTTGGAGATCTCTCCAACATGTGACAGGTACTGGCCCTGACAGCCTTGGGGGCTTGTTCCCTGTGGGGAGGAGGGCGCAGGGATTCTCTGGCTGCCAGACCCATGGAAAAGTGCAGGACATCCCCGAGGAGCAGGGCCTCCATGCCACCGCGCGTCCCAGCCCCAGTGGGTCAGCCAGGCTCGCAGCAGCCAAAACCCACCAACCTGGAGCCCAAAGCCGCCATGATCCTCCCTTCCCGAAGGGGAACACCACCTCAGGCTCCCTCCTGCCTGCCCGGGGAGGGCCCCGGGACACACCGAGCAAAAATGGTGTGCAGGGCCAGGGCTGCAGCACCGCCTGGCTCTGGAGGACCTGGCTTGGACATGCTGCCGTGGCCGAGGCAGCCCCGCTGACGGGCGCTCTGGGTCTGCAGCGCTGCCCTGGCCATGTGGGAGGTGATGATCTCCATGCCTGGGACTTTGTGGAGCGTCTTGACGGAGCTGCACAGCGTGCTCCAGGACCTGCGTCTGAGCAAGGTGTTCAGCTGTGCCACGGAGGACTCCTGCATCTGTCTCTTGGCTGTGAGTGTCCAGCTCATCTTCAGGGCTGTGCCTGCCTCCGCGGGGAACCAGGCACAGCCCCCTCCCCGTCTGTGGGCCTCCGAGTGGCCAGCTCCCCCAGGCCATATGGACACGGCCTCTCAGGGTCAGCAGGGTCCTGCCCAGCACCACCAGACCCTGTGCCAGATGCTTGGGGCTGCCCCGTGTGGTTTCAGCCCTGGTGAAAACACAGCAAGTCTGCCCCTGCCCAGGCAGCGCTGTGCTCACCCCCGCCTGCATTGCCCTGCCCGGCTGTGCCCCCTGGAAACCTGGGCCAGGGGCAGAGAAAGGAGCAGAAGCCAGAGACAGGCCGGTTGCTGGGCCTGGGTCAGAGGAATGGTCTCTGCACGGGCTGAGGGCCTTCAGCTCTGGGGAGAGGAGACACTTGCCACTGCCCGTGTCGTGCCTCCTTCGTGCCAACGCAGTGGAGGGAGCCCCGCCGGCTCTGCTGGTCTCTCACTGCTGCCTTCACTTTAGCTGCTGCTGCGCACGGACTTTGCAAGAGAGAAGTTTGCTGCCCTGTACAAAGGCCAGAGTGTCCTGAGCCATCCGATGCTGGCGATGCTCTCGCTGGTGCTCGAGAGCCTCATCACGCTTTCAGAGGCACCTGGGATGGTGAGTGAGGCACAATCAGCTGGACCCACGTTGTCAACTGGGGGCTGGAGCAGCGGGCAATGCGTTGGCTTGGCCTTGGTGGGAGTCCCCATGTGGAATAATGGCTCCAGTCCCCCTCCGTGCTATGGAGGGGGCTGGTGGGTGCCTGGGGAGCCCTCCAGGCACCGAGGGTTTCCCATCCCTCTGCCCCTTCAGGCTTGTCAGGCAAGGACGGGGCTGAGCAGGGGACACTGCTCTCCTGCACCCCCTTCCCTGCTCCATGCTCTCCCCACATCCCCATCAGTGGCCGCTGCCTGTCAGGAGGCTGCTGCAGCGACTCCTGTGCCAGCTGCTGGGAAGCCGGACGGGAGGCTGGGCCTCAGTGGCCAGAGCCTTTTTTGCAGGGTGGTCTTTCAGCGCTTCACAATGAGGAAAGTGTGTTTCTTACAGGCCAGGAAAATACTGGTCCTGCTGCCAGACATCATGGACACCGTGCAGTATGCCAGCACTGATGTCAAGAGGAAG
The DNA here is from genome assembly GCF_036013475.1 of Columba livia. Taxonomy (NCBI): domain Eukaryota; kingdom Metazoa; phylum Chordata; class Aves; order Columbiformes; family Columbidae; genus Columba; species Columba livia. The sequence goes on from NC_088620.1 coordinate 11,286,983, forward strand.
GCCCTGGTAGTCTGCAGGAACATGACGGGTCACCTGGGCAGGGAGGAGGCGAGCCCCATCACTCTGCAGCTGGCGGAGAGCCTCCTGCGCCTCTTTGATGATGTAAGGCTGCCGTGGGAGCCCCTGCCCCAGCCCTACAGATGGGCACTCGGCAAAGACAGCTGCCCCTCAGCCCAGCCCTGTGGGCAGCCCTCGGGCAGGGCTCCCCTCGTGCTCCTCTTGCGTGGCCTTTCAGGGCTCTGGGGCCATTCAGCCTCAGCTGCGGCTCTGGCCCACGGCTCCTGTGGTGGGGATCCGACCCCTCACATCAGCCACGCTGACGCCCTTGCTCACCGTGGGCTGGGAGTGGCTGTTGCTGAAGTTCCCCATCCTCCTCCCTACCAGGAGTCCAGCCTGGTGCGGGAGCTCTCCATCAGCCTCTTCAGAGATGTGCTGGAGACTGTGGTGGGGAGAAACAAGAAGATGATGAGGAGGACAGTGAAGCTGGTCCTGCTCCCGCTGTTCCTCCGTATGCAGGACCAGAGCAAGAGCGTGGCCAAGGTGCAGTGACCAGAGTTGTTGGGAAGGGTCAAGAGGAGGGAGGGTGCCAGGTGTCCTCCCCTGGGCTGTGGTGCCATCTCCCAGCCTCTGCTTCTCTGCAGGCCTCTAGGGACACCCTGCTGGCCTGTGCAGAGTTCCTGGGCTGGAGGAAGCTCAGCACCCTGGTCCAGACGCATCAGACACATCGCATTGGAGAGTGTTTGGTGAGAACACCCCCCCGGGCCCAGCGCCAGGCTGGACGAGGGCTGCCCCAGGTGCCTGTGGGGAGGGCTGTGCAGCTGAGCCTCAGCTGCCCTGTTCCAGCCCGGAGCCCACAGCCTGCAGCCACATCCTCCTTCCCTGCCTTGAAGCACAGACCCGCCAAGGGCTCTTCTCCAGGCCCCTCTCCCCTCCCTGCCCCCAGGTGCTAAACAAGACCCTGGCACATGTTGGCCCTGGCAGTGGGACAGAGGGGTCTCAGCACTGCCAGGCCCCCCGTGCCCTCTGCTCTCTCTGAACCTCAGCCCCACGGGGCTCCAGTCTGGGAGGGAAGAGGCCACTGGTAGGAAGGACTGGTCCCGGTGGCTGGGCAGTGTCTGGATCAGACCCATGCCCTTGTGCTCTCGCCAGCTCCAGCAGGACAGGGACGGGCCGGAACTACAGCTGTGTCAGAGCGTGCTGTACGTGAAGGACGCTCAGGCCACCGTGCGACTGGAGGCCGTCAGGTTCATCGGTGAGACACAGCCCCCGGGGACCCTCTGCTGGCAGCCTGGCCCGCGTCCCCACCACTGCACGGGCAGAAGGGGCCGGGGCCCTGGGGCTGCCAGAGCCCCGGCTGCCTCCAGGAGGGCCCGGCACGCAGGGGGCTCGTTCGCTGGGAGCCTTGCTCAGCCCCAGCGGCCTCGGGTCCCGTCCTGCCCTGGGCCAGCCCTGCCCAGGGGTGCAGGGTGTGCAGCCGAGCCGGCAGGGCCGGGGCCGTGCTGCCGGGAGCGTGCTGGGGAGCAGAGGCCTGACAGGAGCTCTGTGCACAGGGCTTGGCGCACGGTACCTGAGGAACAACAGCTATAGGGAGCGGAAGCTGGACGACATCAGGAGATGTGAGTGGGGGCCATGCTGTGCTGCTGGGCAGGGGACAGGGCCTGGGCAGGGCGCTGCCATGCCTGGTCCTCCTCCAGGAAAACGCTTCAGGGGCAGAGGACATGTCAGGGGCACCTGGCGTGTCCCGGAGCAGCAGCTTCCAGCTGGTCTGTTGGTCTCATCTGCTCCTCCTGGCCAGGGGAAGAGACGCGTGGGGCTGGCATAGTCTGGAGGGGACTCCTGGGGGGTCTCTGCAGGCAGTGGGGGTTCATCTCTGCTCTGCGTCCCTCTCTTGCAGACCTCCAGCCCTTGACAGAAGACCCTGATCCCTGCGTCAAGTGCTTGGCAACTCAGACGCTCTACAACCTGCTAACAGAGTTTCGAAGACCAGAACGGAGCAGGTGGTGGCTGGGCTGCTGGATCTGTGGGAGCCGAAGAGAATAAATTCTCTCTCCAAAATGGCCATAGTTGAATATCTTTTGTTTCACTAAAGCTGGAAGACAAAGCCCAGTCCCACGGTGCCCCTCCCACGGGGACCATCCTGAGCGGGCCGAGCAGTGTCACTCCTGGCCTCTGCCGCTGCCCGCACACTTGCTGCTGTGGTGTGTGGGGAAAAGAAACGGCCTTGGCGCTCTGTAAGCTCAGCTCAACAGTGACTAAAACATCCGTGTGTTACTAACACTGTTCTCATCCCAAGGGCAATCCGTAGCATCATACAAGCATGAAGAAGTTTAACTCTATCGCAGATGAAACCGGCACACGTACGTACAGAACCAGTCTTCGTGCATAAATAAAGAACCCAGAATTAAATAATTTGTCTGAGCTCCCATCTCTTCCAATCTTCTCTGGAGCTGGGGATACAGCCCCATCAGGAAGAAAGGGTTAAGGAGCCAAAATCCCAGCTGCCACGTGGAGGAGCTGCCGTGGGACCCAGAGGCTGCATCCTGCTGACTCAAGCAGGTGCTGCCTCTCTGCCGCCTGACTGTCATCAGAGCTGCTGCTTCCCTGGAGCCACGGACATGCAGGACATGGCCTCTTCAGTGCTGGTCTCTCCTCACTTCCACTGTCCTCTTGTGCTCCTGCATTTGTGCTGCGGCTAAGGTCTTGTGTACCTTGTGACAGTCCTGTTGTCGCTACAGTGGCATCCCTGTGGCTGTGGACAGGAGCAGGCCATGGGAAGCACTGTGTGAGATCTGGCCTCACTGCTGGCACCAGCGTGAGCACAGGGGCTCCTCAGGGCAGGGCCAGAAGGCTGGGTACCCTTCCAAAGCTGGTGTCAGGAATACACCCGAGAAGCTGCTCCCTCAGAGGGACTTTTGCTCTCTTGGGATGCCTAATGGAGTCACAGCAACAAGCTCAGAGTGCCAGGGTGATGTGTTAGGAACCAAAGGATGGGAAAATGCTTCTCTTTGTGGTGACACATGTCCATGCAGACAGCACCTGCCTTGGGTCTTATGGCAAATGCTATCCTGGAGAAGAACCAGAAGCTGCCAGGTGATGTCAGGAGATTTCCAGGGACAGCATATGAGTCCCAACTGGCAGTGACTGGCATCTCATAAAATGAGTGACCAGCCAAGGAGGAGCCTCCCAGACAAAAAGGTGAACCTCAGGAGGTCATGGGCTAATGAGAAGAGAGGCTGTGAGGAGCCAGCAGGCAAAGGAACATAAGACTGGAGAGTGTTTCAGGACACCCTCTGGGAAAGGCCCTGGCTGGATCTAGTGCAGCCCTGTCCTGCCCTTTGTGCCATTAGAGACGCCCCACGGTCCTGTCCTTGGCTACTGAGCCAGCTGGGAAGACGCAAAGGGCTCAGCAGCGGTGATGCTCATCCAGCTGGGTCTGCTTCCCACCCCAACCAGCGTGGCCAGTGCAGAGTCACCCCACGACCCCAGGGCACGACAGCCCCTCGCTCTGCAGAGCAGCATCGCCAGATCAGGGCCCTGCGGGGAGCACGGGGAGGGAACCAGGACCAGCCAGAGCAGCCTGGACACCCTCACCTGGGGAAAGGGATGTCCCTGGAGAAGAGCAAGGGAGCGTTTCTGTGTCTGAAGGCTGGAATGCCGGAGAAAGAGAAACCTGTTTCCGCAGACGCTCATTTGGGGCTGGCTGCTCTGCTGCTGGACCAGCACTCTCGTTCTGGCCTGGGGAGAGGGGCTGGCACTGAGGGGCACAGGCCGTCTGTGCTGGGCATCTCCTGGAGCTGACACCAACAGTCCTGGATTTCCAGTGGTCTCCATGTCCTTGTGCCATGTCCAGGTCCAGCCCTGGTGCTGTGGGGGAGGCTGAGACCCGTCTGTGCCTCCAGCAGCTGCTGTGCCCTTCAGAGGGGCTGGGGCTGTGGGCTGAGTGCCCAGAGCTCTGCAGCCCCTGCGCTGGGCACAGCCGTGGGGCCAGCCCAGCCTGGGCTGCTCTGCTGGGCTGGGCTGGAGAGAAAGCCGGGGCTGTGGGAGAGCTGGGCAGGGGCTGGGCTGAGCTGGAAAGTGCTGGGAGAGGACACTCAGAGGACACAGCTGGCTGAGCTGCGTGACCATACAGGGGGAGGACGCGCTCCAGCGGGGTGAACTGCAGAGCCAGGACAGGCAAAGGCAGGAGGGAGGAGGCCGCTCTGTGCCCTTGGTGCACGGGCAGACTGGGAAGGTGCCCAGGACATTTGTCTCTCCCGTCGCCATTTCCGGCACTGCACGCCAGGTGCTGGGTCAGGTTTGCTCTCTGTCCATCTCCCTCCTCCCGCGGGACTCGGTGCCTGTGTCAGGGAACAGCCAGCCCTGCCAGAGCAACTCAGGCCTGGCACCAACACAAGGGATCAGAAGGAGAGTGCAGCAGTGGAACGAGAACAGCTCTGGAAGAGCAAGCGCTGGTGCTCCCTGGCACTGCTGCCGTTCCCCGACTGTGTTCCCCTCTACCCACGCACACGAACTGTCCCTGCAGCTCCACAAAGGCCTTTGAGAAAGGATCTCAGGGAAAAAAATTGTCTTGGAAAGTCCTTTATTTCATTTAAAGACCCAGAGAGCAGGGCTCCTCATTTGCCCAGCCATTAGGTATGAAAAGAAAAGCAGACAGTGAATCAGTAAAGGATGAAAACATGAACACAATTTTAAAATCGCACCATCACAACAAATAAAGAAGACAGGTCGAGCCTGCAGTGAGTTACATTAAGACTGCTGTGCAGCACATAAGGGACAATTTATTGCTTCAGAACAACATCCAGTCATCAGTTTCCACATGGAGCCGCACATAATATGAGGCCATATAGCTGAAATCAGCACGGAGAGAAGACTTTTGTAGGGAAGACTTTGAAGGGAGCAGCCTGACTTCATGCAGCTGAAAAGCAGAGAGCTGTCAGTGTGCTGAAGGGACGGGGAGAAGTGTCCTGGGGCGAACAGAAACCTGTGGATGACAGAAGGTGGGAGAGATGGGGTTTGCAGAGACTGGCAGGAGTCCTTCCCAGGGCTGAGCGGGATGAGCTTTGGACAGAAGGGAAAATAAAGCAGCTCTCAAGCGTGTTTTGGAGTTAGCGCCACTGTCACTAACAGGAGAAAGAGGACCGTGCTGTAAGGGAACTCCCTGTTCTTCAGGAGAAAAACCAAAGCTTTTCACATCCTTCCCAGCAGTTCTTTTCACTTGTCAAAGCAGGTGTAATTTTTCAGTAGTTTGCCTCTGGCATGAAGTTCTTTGAGCAGCGGTTTTGCTCTCAGGGCTATCCCTTTGTTTTAATGATATCTCAGGGGTATTTAAAGGTTACACCTCTTAGACAGAATTGCCTTTTTATGATGCCTGATCAATATATTTTCTCCCTGGTTTTGGTAAGAGGCTGAGAGGTGGAATATGGTGGTTGTTTCTCTTTTAGCCAAAGAAGGTACAGATACCAGATTTCTGAAAAGGCACAAAGGAAGGCAAAATTAGAACGTGGTGCTGTGACTGGTACCCGCTGCTCCTAAGCCCTGGTGTGCCCTGACAGAATCTCTGAGGTCTGAACTGTGCAGCAGAGATCCTGGCAGCTCTGATCTCCTACCCTGCATTCCAGCACGGAAAATGAAAGTCACCTCGTTTTGATTCTCTTCACAGCCTAAAGCACCACGTGGGTAATGACACTGGTCAGGAAACATCAAGATGAATCACGGTGGGACTGGAGACCTCCTAAGCACAGGACAACGTCACCCTGACTTGTCCCATGGGCCTCTGCTGCAGAGACCCTCAGCTACAGCTGTCTCCTGCGGCACAGGGGCAGGGAAGGGGTTTTGGGAAAGGGACCGATGGGGCACTCTCTGGTAGGGTATCACCAACCCCAGGGTGAGGCTGGGTGACATTTTGCTGAGCTGAAAACCTCCAAAGGTGGAGATCACCGAGAGTCCCCGGGTGTCCTGCTGCAGGTCAGCACCACCCGCCTGGTGTCACCTGCTTTTCCAGTACCCTGTGCCTCCCCTCAGCAGACTAAAGAGGCCCAGTTGGCTCAGCTGCTCCACAGAGCTCATGTGCCCCTAACCCCACCATGACAGATGTTCCTCTGTACCTTCACCAGTGCCGTGGTTTAACCCGAGCTGGCAATACAACCACGGCAGCCGCTCACTCACCCCCTCCCCGCCCAACAGGGGAGAGAATCAAAAGTGAAGGGAGAAATTTGGAGTGAGAGAAACACAGATTAATAAAATAACAAAATACTACTGGACTACTAGTAAATATACATGAAACTCCCAGCAACTTCTTCTTTGGTAGAAATGGCTTCAGAAGCTGATGGAGTGAGTAGATGTTCAACCTCACGGCTAAAGCTGGAAGGAAGCTTCCTGGACTCTCCCAGGCAAACAGAGCTTCCGTCAGTGCAGTTCCCGTAGGAGTGTTTCTGATATCCAGTTTTATCCAGGATAGAACCACATTTTTCACTTGCAAAGGTCCATGTAGAAGATGCGTGTTAGGAGCAAACTCCCCTGAAGTGAAAAATTGTAGGCTACTGGAAAACTCTGAAAGATGTTCCCTTCAGAAACCGTTATTACAGCTTCCTCATCTCCCAGAGAAGGTGGTTTTCTTTTGTTTGTATTATTTTTTTCTCTTGATTCTGCAAGTATTGCATTAAAAGCCATCCCCGACACATCTGTCTCCCTCCACGTGCTGCTCTGAATCCCGGCAAAAGCCAAAACCACTGGATTTGCTCACTCCCAGCTAGAAACAAGTAAACACCTGGAGTTCCGTCTCTGTCCCAAAGAGCTGATGGTAGAAGTTGCATTCACACCTCCTAGGATGGGAAAAATGGAAAGAGAAATAGGAAGAGCATTCCAGACAAGGGAAGAATTAGAAAAGGAAAAACACTCTAGGAGAAAAAAAAGTTTCCAAGAGGAATCCACCTGTCTTTATTATCATATCAGAATAATATATGCTCAGTGATGATGTTTGCAACACTAGACGTACAATGTGGCATTCTCTGTGCTGATTTAAATCTCTCTATTAAATAGCATTAGTAGACAAGTAAGATAATGTAGCTTTTCAACTGGCGTATGTGAGCGTATGTGAGAGATTCTAAGATTGTTTCCAGAGGAACCAGCGACCAAGCGATCGGCATCTATGATTAAAACGTAGAAATTAACAGGCAGAAAAAAGGTCATGTTTAGCAGGAAACTACTGGGGTTTTTGAAAAATTTCTATGTTGGATGTCAAGCAAGAGCACTTTGAGTTCCATGTGCTATCACCCCACTGTGCCCAGGTGGCCAAGAGGCCACCAGCATCCCGGCTGGTCCCAGCACTGGTGTGGCCAGCAGGCCCAGGGCAGCGACCGTCCCTGTGCTGGGCACTGGGGAGGCCAGACCTCGAATCCTGGGGCAGTTCTGGGCCCCTCTCACCAAGAAAGGCCTTGAGGTGCTGGAGCGAGCGGAGAGAAGGGAACGGAGCTGGTGAGGGGCTGGAGCACAAGTGTGATGGAGCGGCTGAGGGACCTGGGGGGTTCAGCTGGAGAAGAGGAGCTGAGGGGAGACCTTCTGATCTCTGAACTGCCTGAAAGGAGCTTGGAGCCAGGGGGTTGGTCTGTCCTGCCAGGTAGCATGTTTACAGAGGAGGGGCCGATTGAAGTCTGGCTGGAGACACTGGTGAGAAATTGTTTAAAAAAACTCCCCAGCCTCCAACCTACATAAAACCGTTAATAATTCCCTTCACCCCAGAACCTTTCATAAAAACCCCAAACAAACCAAACCAAAAATCTAAACAAAATGAACCAAGCACTCCCCCAACAAACAAACAAACAAAACCACACAGACACAAAAACACTCTCTCTTGAAAAACAAAAAAATCCCAGAAATTGCAGAAGCTGGTTGCTTTTAGGCGCTCCATGTGTGCACGTGCACACGCTATTTCGCAAACGTATTTCTGTGACAGAATCGAGTAATAACAGTCTGAAGTTCCTCCCCACCTCCTTCCCTTCACAAGTTCTGTGCCTGTGCAGTTAATTTCATGTATTTTATTGAACACTCTGAGCACTCGGCAGCTCCGGCTGCTCCCCAGGAGCTGAACACTCTGCCCGCGGCCCGGAGACAGCGCCGTGTGCGGGCCCAGCTGCGGGCCTGGCTGCACACGGGATGAGCCAGGCTGGGCCCCCGCCCTCCCCCGGGCCTGCGGGGACACGGGGCGGGGGGTCGCGCCTCAGAGTGCCGAGAGAACGGCTGCCCCGGGACTTCTCCTGAGGAACAAGGGACAGGAGGAGAGGAAACGGCCTCACGTTACACGGGGAGGTTCAGCTTGGATCTTGGAAACATTTCCTCACGGAAAGGGCTGTGGGGCACTGGAACAGGCTGCCCAGGGCAGTGGTGGAGTCACCATCCCTGCAGGGCTGAGCAGACCTGAGATGAGGGTCTCAGGACACGGGGCAGTGCCGGGGTGGGGAACGGTTGGACTCCATCATCTTAAAGGTGTTTTTCAACCAAAATGATCCTATGATTCTCTTGCACAGTCTGTTTGTGCATTGTAATAGTGCCCAAAGGTCACAGCCAGGGTTTCTATTGTCTTGTCCTGGTAGTTTTGCAAACGGGCAGAAGTCTGTCTCAAAGAATGTAATGAAAGGAAAATACACGAAGATGGGTAGAGTGAGCAATGGGGAGGAGGGGGGGCCAAGTATGAAGGTGAATCCCACCGAGAGCGAGTATTGATAGATCACTAGTGATACGCATCACTTGCAGGCTGTAAATCATTGAAACGTTTTTGTTAGTAATGGAAATGTTGAAATCAGATAGAATGAATGTAGCGTTAAAGAAAACCAAGAGACACGTAGATAAGCTGAATTCTTGCATCACTGCAATTCTTTCCCTTTTAACCCAATGAAGAGAAGAAAAAAAGATGACAACACATTTTAGTCAGGTTATTAAAGCCTGTATCTGGGCCAGCATGTTCTGGATCACTTCAGCTTTGTACAGACAAACTAAATGCACAGCTGCCACCAAAGGAGCAAGACGGCTCGGGGTCAGTGAAGCTGGCGCGGTGGCATTTCGGGTGGCTGCTCATGGACTCGGAAGCCTGTTCCAGGGAGCTGAATTCCACACGGATCTTTTGCACGTGAACTTTTATCACTGACCGCTCTCCCTGTTTAGAAAAATCAACCAACCAACCAACCACCACAGTTGTGTGGCTGGATCATCTGCAATAATCTCTCCTTGTATTGACTCCTCTTCTTTTCTCGATGTGTAAAAAAGGTTTGACCAGTAGCGGCCGTGGGTCAGATGGTAATTAGTGCAGAAATAAGGGTTTAGCTTATGGCCTGAGAAGCTGAACATTGGACAATTATTTCAGACTGGGCTGTGGCTCATTCCTGCTGTTAGGAACCTGCCTCAGGTCTCCCAAACAAGTAGTTGTGGTGTTTTGACTACCAAAGGTCTCTGAAATGTCAGCAGAAACTTGTACAAAACTTCAGTGAACAGAGGTTTGGGTCTTATTTTCGTCTTGCTTTCTCAGCCCAATGAGAAATTAATTGGCTGCATTTCTGCAACAATTACAGCTCTGTTCTGTTTTCCAAAGGTATTTCCAAGCACGAAGGCTTGAGTGGTCAGTGAAAGAGCTGAAATGCACAGGCACCTTTGCCAGGCCAAGTCCCCAGCTGATTCAAATGTCCTGACTTCGCTGCAATCAGTGCAGCTGTGGCAGTGTGAGCCAGTTCTGCAGGAGGTGTTTAGAACTTCCACGTTGTGTTAGGATGTTTCTACACTTTCTTTGGGATCAAAGGCAATAACATAAGAACTTGCTTTGGTGTAGTGGCCAGGCTGGTATTTTAAAGACTTTGAGAAGCACATTTCCCACCTCTGCCTCCTGTTTTTACCAGGAAAAACATTTGAAAGTGTTTTGAGTATTTGAGTATTTTGAGTATTTTTGGGTTGTTTGTATCGATCTCCTTCAAAAATACCATGACATAAAAATTTTTCCCCTTGGTTACGCAAGAGATACAGAGGTGTCTCTTATGTTGCCAGGACTGTTTAGCTGAGAGTTCTTGTAGGGCATCAAGCCTAAAGAATTACGCCATAGTGTGTATTTTAAAGTAAGAGAAACCAAATCTTTCCCTTTAAATACCATATTAGATTTAGATCCAAGTTGTACTGTAAACAAGCGTTTCTTCCTGTGGGCAACAGAGATCCAGGCTGATTTGGACACCTGTTTCCCTCTAGACGCTCTTCAGGGAAGTTGTGCCCCACCACTGTCTGGGCTGCGTCTGGTCCCGAAGGGACAGGCAGGAGAACAAGCACCTGGCAGGGAGCATCAGAGCCACCATCTTGCCGTTCAACGCCATCACCAACCGCGTGGTCAGCACCATCCTGGAGAGCAAAGAGCTCGAAACACAGCAAAGAGACAAGATTGTGGAGAAGTGGATTCACATTGCACGTGTAAAGCGTCTGTTGGTGACTGTTCAATGTTCCTTGTGCGGCTGCCGTGGAGCTGCGAGGGCAGAGGGGGGTTGTACGTGTTGGGCCAGGCCAGGGAGCAGCTGAGCTGTCGTTCCTTCTGGTTTGGACCGACTGTCTCTGTCACAGCAGGTGCGGTGTTGCCCTTCCTGTCCTCGCAGTTGTGGTTCAGATACATTCTCATCTCCATGCAGCAATCAAATGGGCACGAGCTTTGTGCACCTAAATTTGCGTGTTCAGACCCCTGTTTGTGAGAGTTTGTCTGGTTCTCGAGCCACCAGCAGATGTCCAGGAGAGACTTGAAGAGTCACGGGCCAGACTTCCCCCAGCTCCCCTGGCTTTATTTTTAATTGACACTTAGATGGCCGAGGGTTGACATTTTAAATACCACATAAAAGAGGCAAGTGGACGCCCTGCCCCTCCCGGCCTGGGTGGTGGGTCACAGGAGGCCCTTTGTGACCCGCTCTGTGACACCACACGGTGCCATATACAGCCGGCGTGGCCGCGGCCCTGCACTGTCTGACAAGACAGCGACGGGACAGGACAGGAGCGCGGAGCTGGCGAGGAGACCCCGAGCACAGCCCACGACTTTCGCTGCCAGCCCCGGCACTTCAAAGCACAGAGGCCTTTCCCTGAAGTTCCCCCTTGCCCCACAGCACAGAGGCCTTTCCCTTGAGTTCCCGTCCTTCCCCCCCACTTCCCTCCATTTCCAGTTTCACACAATGGCAGAGAGGACCCCCCCCAACACCCCCAGGGTGGCCTGGGAAGAGGTGGAGGCTTCCCAGGACAGCAGCTCTCTGCTGGATCCCTGCGAGGCCACCATGGTCCAGCCGATGCAGACCGGTGAGTGCGGGACCGCCTCGGGGCTGGGCAAGGGTCCGGGCCAGTGAGCGCGACCAGCTCGATGCCGGGATCACGTTTCCTTGGCACAGCGCAGCCCTGCAGGTGGGGGACACGGCGCTGCTTGAACACCAGGGCTGCCCAGAGCAGCTGGGAGCCGGCCCCAGCACCGCCGCCCTCCTCAGCCGTGCTGAGCTTCAAGCTCTTTTCATGCTTGGGGAAGCTTGTTGGCAAAGGTGCCGTGTCCGACTGACTCTTCTGTGTTTCCCCTCTGTGTAGATGAGACACTGCCAGAGGAGAAACCAGAGCTCCAACCCGAATGGGACGCTGCCAGCACCTGGTCGATTTCTTCACTGGACAGCAGCAACATGGCCAGGGTAACGAGCTCCCGCCCTTTAGGGACTCTTGTCTGTCATGGTCAGGAGACGTGTGCGAGCAAAGGGACCCAGAATCAGTGTGGCTGGCGTGGCCTCACCGTCCCTGGTGAGGGGGTTCCTGCTCTCCCCAAGTAGGGAGTGCGCGAGGGTGGCACTGCAGTGTCCCAGCAGCCGCTCCAGCCGTCCTGGACACCAGGGAGCCCTGGTTCCCTGCAGGGCAAACACATGATGCCCCTGCTCCCAAGCCTCCTCCCTCCACCTGGGGAGCCTCTGCTCTAGTCCTGCCCCCTGCAGTGACGGCACACCCCGTTTCCAGCTTCCCTGCAGGCACTGCTGACAGCACTGCCGGGCATCTCTGGCCAGAGCTGCTCGTGCTGCTCAGCCAAGCAGCACCAGCACGACGTGTCTTCCCTCCCTTGCTTCCTCCTGTAGGTGTTTGCAGAAAACCACCAGCCTGCTCAGATGACAGACATCCTCATGGTGGCCATTGAGGCCTTGACAGCACAGGACATCTGTGACAGGCAGATGGGCAGCAGGGTCCTGGACAGGGCCATGGGAGACCCGGCCTCCTGGCTGACGGATGTAAGTGCCCGGTGGCTGGATTGTCCTGCCCGTGAGCCCTGTCAGGCCTTGTCCTTCCCTCCTTCCCTAAAGCAGCTCTCTCGGGCACCTGAAGCCATTTCAAGGCAGCGGAGAAGGATGGGGAGGGCAGCAGTTTCAGTGGCAGCTTGGGGAATGGCTGCAGCAGCACCAGGGGCTGCAGCATCCTCACCCGTGTCACATCCAGGTGCCAAAGCTCATGAGGTACATCCACAAAAACATGGAGTGCGTGTCCACGGAGCCAGCCCGGCACAGCCTGGCCTCACTCCTCCTCCTGCTGACCGAGCGGTGCCCCAGGGAAGTGGTGAGGAGCCTGTTGGAGATCTCTCCAACATGTGACAGGTACTGGCCCTGACAGCCTTGGGGGCTTGTTCCCTGTGGGGAGGAGGGCGCAGGGATTCTCTGGCTGCCAGACCCATGGAAAAGTGCAGGACATCCCCGAGGAGCAGGGCCTCCATGCCACCGCGCGTCCCAGCCCCAGTGGGTCAGCCAGGCTCGCAGCAGCCAAAACCCGCCAACCTGGAGCCCAAAGCCGCCATGATCCTCCCTTCCCGAAGGGGAACACCACCTCAGGCTCCCTCCTGCCTGCCCGGGGAGGGCCCCCGGACACACCGAGCAAAAATGGTGTGCAGGGCCAGGGCTGCAGCACCGCCTGGCTCTGGAGGACCTGGCTTGGACATGCTGCCGTGGCCGAGGCAGCCCCGCTGACGGGCGCTCTGGGTCTGCAGCGCTGCCCTGGCCATGTGGGAGGTGATGATCTCCATGCCTGGGACTTTGTGGAGCGTCTTGACGGAGCTGCACAGCGTGCTCCAGGACCTGCGTCTGAGCAAGGTGTTCAGCTGTGCCACGGAGGACGCCTGCATCTGTCTCTTGGCTGTGAGTGTCCAGCTCATCTTCAGGGCTGTGCCTGCCTCCGTGAGGAACGAGGCACAGCCCCCTCCCCGTCTGTGGGCCTCCGAGTGGCCAGCTCCCCCCGGACATATGGACACGGCCTCTCAGGGTCAGCAGGGTCCTGCCGAGCACCACCAGACCCTGTGCCAGACGCTTGGGGCTGCCCCGTGTGGTTTCAGCCCTGGTGAAAACACAGCAAGTCTGCCCCTGCCCAGGCAGCGCTGTGCTCACCCCCGCCTGCATTGCCCTGCCCGGCTGTGCCCCCTGGAAACCTGGGCCAGGGCCAGAGAAAGGAGCAGAAGCCAGAGACAGGCCGGTTGCTGGGCCTGGGTCAGAGGAATGGTCTCTGCACGGGCTGAGGGCCTTCAGCTCTGGGGAGAGGAGACACTTGCCACTGCCCGTGTCGTGCCTCCTTCGTGCCAACGCAGTGGAGGGAGCCCCGCCGGCTCTGCTGGTCTCTCACTGCTGCCTTCACTTTAGCTGCTGCTGCGCACGGACTTTGCAAGAGAGAAGTTTGCTGCCCTGTACAAAGGCCAGAGTGTCCTGAGCCATCCGATGCTGGCGATGCTCTCGCTGGTGCTCGAGAGCCTCATCACGCTTTCAGAGGCACCTGGGATGGTGAGTGAGGCACAATCAGCTGGAGCCACGTTGTCAACTGGGGGCTGGAGCAGCGGGCAATGCGTTGGCTTGGCCTTGGTGGGAGTCCCCATGTGGAATAATGGCTCCAGTCCCCCTCCGTGCTATGGAGGGGGCTGGTGGGTGCCTGGGGAGCCCTCCAGGCACCGAGGGTTTCCCATCCCTCTGCCCCTTCAGGCTTGTCAGGCAAGGACGGGGCTGAGCAGGGGACACTGCTCTCCTGCACCCCCTTCCCTGCTCCATGCTCTCCCCACATCCCCATCAGTGGCCGCTGCCTGTCAGGAGGCTGCTGCAGCGACTCCTGTGCCAGCTGCTGGGAAGCCGGACGGGAGGCTGGGCCTCAGTGGCCAGAGCCTTTTTTGCAGGGTGGTCTTTCAGCGCTTCACAATGAGGAAAGTGTGTTTCTTACAGGCCAGGAAAATACTGGTCCTGCTGCCAGACATCATGGACACCGTGCAGTATGCCAGCACTGATGTCAAGAGGAAGGCCCTGGTAGTCTGCAGGAACATGACAGGTCACCTGGGCAGGGAGGAGGCGAGCCCCATCACTCTGCAGCTGGCGGAGAGCCTCCTGCGCCTCTTTGATGATGTAAGGCTGCCGTGGGAGCCCCTGCCCCAGCCCTACAGATGGGCACTCGGCAAAGACAGCTGCCCCTCAGCCCAGCCCTGTGGGCAGCCCTCGGGCAGGGCTCCCCTCGTGCTCCTCTTGCGTGGCCTTTCAGGGCTCTGGGGCCATTCAGCCTCAGCTGCGGCTCTGGCCCACGGCTCCTGTGGTGGGGATCCGACCCCTCACATCAGCCACGCTGACGCCCTTGCTCACCGTGGGCTGGGAGTGGCTGTTGCTGAAGTTCCCCATCCTCCTCCCTACCAGGAGTCCAGCCTGGTGCGGGAGCTCTCCATCAGCCTCTTCAGAGATGTGCTGGAGACTGTGGTGGGGAGAAACAAGAAGATGATGAGGAGGACAGTGAAGCTGGTCCTGCTCCCGCTGTTCCTCCGTATGCAGGACCAGAGCAAGAGCGTGGCCAAGGTGCAGTGACCAGAGTTGTTGGGAAGGGTCAAGAGGAGGGAGGGTGCCAGGTGTCCTCCCCTGGGCTGTGGTGCCATCTCCCAGCCTCTGCTTCTCTGCAGGCCTCTAGGGACACCCTGCTGGCCTGTGCAGAGTTCCTGGGCTGGAGGAAGCTCAGCACCCTGGTCCAGACGCATCAGACACATCGCATTGGAGAGTGTTTGGTGAGAACACCCCCCCGGCCCCAGCGCCGGGCTGGACGAGGGCTGCCCCAGGTGCCTGTGGGGAGGGCTGTGCAGCTGAGCCTCAGCTGCCCTGTTCCAGCCCGGAGCCCACAGCCTGCAGCCACATCCTCCTTCCCTGCCTTGAAGCACAGACCCGCCAAGGGCTCTTCTCCAGGCCCCTCTCCCCTCCCTGCCCCCAGGTGCTAAACAAGACCCTGGCACATGTTGGCCCTGGCAGTGGGACAGAGGGGTCTCAGCACTGCCAGGCCCCCCGTGCCCTCTGCTCTCTCTGAACCTCAGCCCCACGGGGCTCCAGTCTGGGAGGGAAGAGGCCACTGGTAGGAAGGACTGGTCCCGGTGGCTGGGCAGTGTCTGGATCAGACCCATGCCCTTGTGCTCTCGCCAGCTCCAGCAGGACAGGGACGGGCCGGAACTACAGCTGTGTCAGAGCCTGCTGTACGTGAAGGACGCTCAGGCCACCGTGCGACTGGAGGCCGTCCGGTTCATCGGTGAGACACAGCCCCCGGGGACCCTCTGCTGGCAGCCTGGCCCACGTCCCCACCACTGCACGGGCAGAAGGGGCCGGGGCCCTGGGGCTGCCAGAGCCCCGGCTGCCTCCAGGAGGGCCCGGCACGCAGGGGGCTCGTTCGCTGGGAGCCTTGCTCAGCCCCAGCGGCCTCGGGTCCCGTCCTGCCCTGGGCCAGCCCTGCCCAGGGGTGCAGGGTGTGCAGCCGAGCCGGCAGGGCCGGGGCCGTGCTGCCGGGAGCGTGCTGGGGAGCAGAGGCCTGACAGGAGCTCTGTGCACAGGGCTTGGCGCACGGTACCTGAGGAACAACAGCTATAGGGAGCGGAAGCTGGACGACATCAGGAGATGTGAGTGGGGGCCATGCTGTGCTGCTGGGCAGGGGACAGGGCCTGGGCAGGGCGCTGCCATGCCTGGTCCTCCTCCAGGAAAACGCTTCAGGGGCAGAGGACATGTCAGGGGCACCTGGCGCGTCCCGGAGCAGCAGCTTCCAGCTGGTCTGTTGGTCTCATCTGCTCCTCCTGGCCAGGGGAAGAGACGCGTGGGGCTGGCATAGTCTGGAGGGGACTCCTGGGGGGTCTCTGCAGGCAGTGGGGGTTCATCTCTGCTCTGCGTCCCTCTCTTGCAGACCTCCAGCCCTTGACAGAAGACCCTGATCCCTGCGTCAAGTGCTTGGCAACTCAGACGCTCTACAACCTGCTAACAGAGTTTCGAAGACCAGAACGGAGCAGGTGGTGGCTGGGCTGCTGGATCTGTGGGAGCCGAAGAGAATAAATTCTCTCTCCAAAATGGCCATAGTTGAATATCTTTTGTTTCACTAAAGCTGGAAGACAAAGCCCAGTCCCACGGTGCCCCTCCCACGGGGACCATCCTGAGCGGGCCGAGCAGTGTCACTCCTGGCCTCTGCCGCTGCCCGCACACTTGCTGCTGTGGTGTGTGGGGAAAAGAAACGGCCTTGGCGCTCTGTAAGCTCTGCTCAACAGTGACTAAAACATCCGTGTGTTACTAACACTGTTCTCATCCCAAGGGCAATCCGTAGCATCATACAAGCATGAAGAAGTTTAACTCTATCGCAGATGAAACCGGCACACGTACGTACAGAACCAGTCTTCGTGCATAAATAAAGAACCCAGAATTAAATAATTTGTCTGAGCTCCCATCTCTTCCAATCTTCTCTGGAGCTGGGGATAAGGAAGCCCCATCAGGAAGAAAGGGTTAAGGAGCCAAAATCCCAGCTGCCACATGGAGGAGCTGCCGTGGGACCCAGAGGCTGCATCCTGCTGACTCAAGCAGGTGCTGCCTCTCTGCCGCCTGATTGTCATCAGAGCTGCTGCTTCCCTGGAGCCACGGACATGCAGGACATGGCCTCTTCAGTGCTGGTCTCTCCTCACTTCCACTGTCCTCTTGTGCTCCTGCATTTGTGCTGCGGCTAAGGTCTTGTGTACCTTGTGACAGTCCTGTTGTCGCTACAGTGGCATCCCTGTGGCTGTGGACAGGAGCAGGCCATGGGAAGCACTGTGTGAGATCTGGCCTCACTGCTGGCACCAGCGTGAGCACAGGGGCTCCTCAGGGCAGGGCCAGAAGGCTGGGTACCCTTCCAAAGCTGGTGTCAGGAATACACCCGAGAAGCTGCTCCCTCAGAGGGACTTTTGCTCTCTTGGGATGCCTAATGGAGTCACAGCAACAAGCTCAGAGTGCCAGGGTGATGTGTTAGGAACCAAAGGATGGGAAAATGCTTCTCTTTGTGGTGACACATGTCCATGCAGACAGCACCTGCCTTGGGTCTTATGGCAAATGCTATCCTGGAGAAGAACCAGAAGCTGCCAGGTGATGTCAGGAGATTTCCAGGGACAGCATATGAGTCCCAACTGGCAGTGACTGGCATCTCATAAAATGAGTGACCAGCCAAGGAGGAGCCTCCCAGACAAAAAGGTGAACCTCAGGAGGTCATGGGCTAATGAGAAGAGAGGCTGTGAGGAGCCAGCAGGCAAAGGAACATAAGACTGGAGAGTGTTTCAGGACACCCTCTGGGAAAGGCCCTGGCTGGATCTAGTGCAGCCCTGTCCTGCCCTTTGTGCCATTAGAGACGCCCCACGGTCCTGTCCTTGGCTACTGAGCCAGCTGGGAAGACGCAAAGGGCTCAGCAGCGGTGATGCTCATCCAGCTGGGTCTGCTTCCCACCCCAACCAGCGTGGCCAGTGCAGAGTCACCCCACGACCCCAGGGCACGACAGCCCCTCGCTCTGCAGAGCAGCATCACCAGATCAGGGCCCTGCGGGGAGCACGGGGAGGGAACCAGGACCAGCCAGAGCAGCCTGGACACCCTCACCTGGGGAAAGGGATGTCCCTGGAGAAGAGCAAGGGAGCGTTTCTGTGTCTGAAGGCTGGAATGCCGGAGAAAGAGAAACCTGTTTCCGCAGACGCTCATTTGGGGCTGGCTGCTCTGCTGCTGGACCAGCACTCTCGTTCTGGCCTGGGGAGAGGGGCTGGCACTGAGGGGCACAGGCCGTCTGTGCTGGGCATCTCCTGGAGCTGACACCAGCAGTCCTGGATTTCCAGTGGTCTCCATGTCCTTGTGCCATGTCCAGGTCCAGCCCTGGTGCTGTGGGGGAGGCTGAGACCCGTCTGTGCCTCCAGCAGCTGCTGTGCCCTTCAGAGGGGCTGGGGCTGTGGGCTGAGTGCCCAGAGCTCTGCAGCCCCTGCGCTGGGCACAGCTGTGGGGCCAGCCCAGCCTGGGCTGCTCTGATGGGCTGGGCTGGAGAGAAAGCCGGGGCTGTGGGAGAGCTGGGCAGGGGCTGGGCTGAGCTGGAAAGTGCTGGGAGAGGACACTCAGAGGACACAGCTGGCTGAGCTGCGTGACCATACAGGGGGAGGACGCGCTCCAGCGGGGTGAACTGCAGAGCCAGGACAGGCAAAGGCAGGAGGGAGGAGGCCGCTCTGTGCCCTTGGTGCACGGACAGACTGGGAGGGTGCCCAGGACATTTGTCTCTCCCGTCGCCATTTCCGGCACTGCACGCCAGGTGCTGGGTCAGGTTTGCTCTCTGTCCATCTCCCTCCTCCCGCGGGACTCGGTGCCTGTGTCAGGGAACAGCCAGCCCTGCCAGAGCAACTCAGGCCTGGCACCAACACAAGGGATCAGAAGGAGAGTGCGGCAGTGGAACGAGAACAGCTCTGGAAGAGCAAGCGCTGGTGCTCCCTGGCACTGCTGCCGTTCCCCGACTGTGTTCCCCTCTACCCACGCACACGAACTGTCCCTGCAGCTCCACAAAGGCCGTTGAGAAAGGATCTCAGGGAAAAAAATTGTCTTGGAAAGTTCTTTATTTCATTTAAAGACCCAGAGAGCAGGGCTCCTCATTTGCCCAGCCATTAGGTACGAAAACAAAAGCAGACAGTGAATCAGTAAAGGATGAAAACATGAACACAATTTTTAAATCGCACCATCACAACAAATAAAGAAGACAGGTCGAGCCTGCAGTGAGTTACATTAAGGCTGCTGTGCAGCAGATAAGGGGCAGTTTATTGCTTCAGAACAACATCCAGTCATCAGTTTCCACATGGAGCCGCACATAATATGAGGCCATATAGCTGAAATCAGCACGGAGAGAAGACTTTTGTAGGGAAGACTTTGAAGGGAGCAGCCTGACTTCATGCAGCTGAAAAGCAGAGAGCTGTCAGTGTGCTGAAGGGACGGGGAGAAGTGTCCTGGGGCGAACAGAAACCTGTGGATGACAGAAGGTGGGAGAGATGGGGTTTGCAGAGACTGGCAGGAGTCCTTCCCAGGGCTGAGCGGGATGAACTTTGGACAGAAGGGAAAATAAAGCAGCTCTCAAGCGTGTTTTGGAGTTAGCGCCACTGTCACTAACAGGAGAAAGAGGACCGTGCTGTAAGGGAACTCCCTGTTCTTCAGGAGAAAAACCAAAGCTTTTCACATCCTTCCCAGCAGTTCTTTTCACTTGTCAAAGCAGGTGTAATTTTTCAGTAGTTTGCCTCTGGCATCAAGTTCTTCGAGCAGCGGTTTTGCTCTCAGGGCTATCCCTTTGTTTTAATGATATCTCAGGGGTATTTAAAGGTTACACCTCTTAGACAGAATTGCCTTTTTATGATGCCTGATCAATATATTTTCTCCCTGGTTTTGGTAAGAGGCTGAGAGGTGGAATATGGTGGTTGTTTCTCTTTTAGCCAAAGAAGGTACAGATACCAGATTTCTGAAAAGGCACAAAGGAAGGCAAACTTAGAACGTGGTGCTGTGACTGGTACCCGCTGCTCCTGAGCCCTGGTGTGCCCTGACAGAATCTCTGAGGTCTGAACTGTGCAGCAGAGATCCTGGCAGCTCTGATCTCCTACCCTGCATTCCAGCACGGAAAATGAAAGTCACCTCGTTTTGATTCTCTTCACAGCCTAAAGCACCACGTGGGTAATGACACTGGTCAGGAAACATCAAGATGAATCACGGTGGGACTGGAGACCTCCTAAGCACAGGACAACGTCACCCTGACTTGTCCCATGGGCCTCTGCTGCAGAGACCCTCAGCTACAGCTGTCTCCTGCGGCACAGGGGCAGGGAAGGGGTTTTGGGAAAGGGACCGATGGGGCACTCTCTGGTAGGGTATCACCAACCCCAGGGTGAGGCTGGGTGACATTTTGCTGAGCTGAAAACTGCCGAGAGAAAAATTCCATCAGAGTTCCAGACCCGAGCGGACGGAGGAAGGAATGCAGTCGACCCAATATGAGTGATAAGCATACCTCCACTTTATTGATGCACTAAGCTGGTTTATATAAGACTTACAATAATTATGCATACTCGTCATCTATTAATTGGATAGTATACAATAATTATGCCTACTCGTCTTCTATTGATTGGATAGTATACATAATGAGCTCAACCTTCTTGTGGTTTCTCTGGAATGCAACCTCCTCACCCTGCTAGAGATAATTCCCCAACTTGTTTATCTAAACGCTCAGCTGAACCAGAGAGCAACCGCTCAGTACTTTTCCACTTATACTGCACCAGACTCATGCTAACTGAGGCCTACTCATGCTAACTTAGAACAAAATTCTCCTGATACAACGGATCAATAGAGCCATGCCCCTTCTCTATTAGCCATGTCCCAACAATTCCCCCTTTTTCTCTTTGGGCTAATAACACTTCCTTGCGAAAAGTAGCATCAATTATCTTTAAGCATAATTGCCTAATACATGAAAGACAACACATACCAATAAGCAATATAAGCAAAATAAAAGCAATTCCTACCAATACTGGTTTAAAGAATGACAACAGCCATGAAGGAAAACCTAGCGAGGCCCACCACCTAGCGATTGGAAAGCTAATCGACAAGATGCATTATTAAAGGGTAAATGAGCTAAACAAGCATCAGGTTCCCCCGTACAATTACAGTTGTTCCAAACAGACACATTATACAGTCCTGTAAGCATCTCAATAGATTCATTGACTGATAAAGGTATTCCAATTAGACACGTCTTGAATGGCTCTTGAGCTGAAGCGAGACTCAGACAGAAATTAGGATTGTGCGTCTTATTGGCCCAAGTTAACCAAATGTTCTGTTGCTTCATCAACAAATGCGGAACAGCCGTTGCACCAATGACAGTCAAGATAAACACCATCAGTCCTTTAATGTTGGCCTAGTCCATTTTGCAGGTACCCATCTTGGCCCTGTAGGAGTAAGTACACACATGTATCCTCTGCCAATGTATTGAACTTCCGCAGGCCCTTTCCACTGTCCAGTTTCTGGGTCTCGATAAAACACCTTCATTTGAACAGTTACTTTCTTTGAGAGACCTGAATGCACTTTTACTGGTGGCTCCTCATCTGATCCAAATATACAGAGGTAATTTAAAACAAACAATGTTTTCATAACCCTTTCTTGACTGTCCGTGATATCTTGAAATTTCTGCAAATATTGCTTCAGCGTTTGATTCATTCTCTCTACAATTGCTTGTCCCGTTGGAGAATGTGGAATCCCTGTAACATGTTGTACCCCCCATAATTGACAGAATTTACGCATCTTCTCACTACAATAAGCTGGCCCATTATCCGTTTTAATCTGTGCTGGTACCCCCATTACAGCAAAACACGCCGTCAAGTGACGAATCACATGACTAGCTTTTTCTCCTGCCTGTGGCGTTGCCCATACAAAATGACTATATGTATCAACTGTAATATGTACATATTTGAGCCTACCCATTGAAGGCACATGCGTGACATCCATTTGCCATATCTCATTAGGACCCAACCCCCTAGGATTAACCCCTACGCCTAGACCAGAACCATGATGACTACACTGAGGGCAAGTCCGTACAATTCCTTTAGCTTCCTCTACGGTGATCTTAAACTGTGAATGTAATCCTTTCGCGTTCTGATGGAACACACTATGTGATTCTCTAGCCTTGGCAAAATCACTAACAGGGGCAGAACATGCTACCAACCTATCTGCTCTAGCATTCCCTTCCCCAAGGCCACAATCCCACATATGACTACGGATGTGAATCACTGCATATGGTTTTGTTCTTCCTTGAATTAATGTACGCAACTGTCTAAACAGTTCTCCCAAGCGCAGTTGCTTAACATCCTTAATCTGAGAATCTTCTATCCTGTGTAACACACCCGCGACATACAGCGAATCGGTCACAATATTAATTGTTTCCTCTCTCCACTTCCCCATGGCCCATACAACAGCAGCAAGCTCCAATGTCTGCAAGGAATCTCCCGGAACAGCTTCCAGCAAGTGGTGGTGCCACTCACCACAAGCGATCCAGGTAACTGCAGCTCTTCTGGACCTTTTTCCTGCATCCGTAAACACTGTCTGGGCATCTTCTAGGGGTGATTTACTGCGGAGAGGTTTCTGCATCCATTCATTGTGACCAATAAACTGCACTATTGCCGCCTTTACAGGAGACAAGGATATAGTTGTAGCTGATGAGAATAAACACTCACACAACTCCTCGCTATTCTGAAGGTACCACTCTATTGCTTCTTTTTTCATCGGAACATATATTGTCTGCAACTCTTGCCCTGTGATCTGAATTACACGCTTCCTACCCTTCCTTATTAAATCTGCTAAGGTTTTGACCTTTTGCTGTATTGACTTTCTTGGCTGTAGCTTTGGAAATACCCATTCAAGTATCCCAAGTTCCTCTCGCTCCCCTTTTTTTTCTTTGTGCTGTGTAAGAGCCCCAATTAAATGACCATCTGTTTGAAAAACAGAAAAATCTACAGGTATTGCAGGGTCACGTCTCCTTGTAAAACCCAATGTGATTAAGTGAGCTAAATTCTGGATCATTTGTTTTTGCTCCATAGAGAGATCCACCGGAGTGGAGGTTCCACGCAGCAATGGTCGTAACACCTCTAACTGCGTATTGGTAATACCCACGACAGGCCTTAACCATTGTAAATCCCCCATGAGTTTCTGAACATCATGAAGTGTCCTAATATCTGTGGTAATATGCGTTTTTTGCGGTCGAATTTGGGAGTCAGTAATTTTCCACCCTAAGTACAACCACGGTTCTTGTCGCTGAATTTTTTCCTTAGCAATTACTAAACCCTCCTTATACAACTGACAATGTAAAAATTGCAATTGTTGCTCAGTAAAGTCTTGTTCTTGTGCAATAAGAATATCATCCATGTAGTGATACACCATCGCTGTAGGCCAGGCATCACGAATAGGATGCAACGCATTGTCCACAAACAATTGACACAATGTCGGACTATTTTTCATTCCTTGCGGTAACACAGTCCACTCAAACCGCTGAGCAGGAGCTTCCCTATTTATTGCTGGCAAAGTGAAGGCAAATCGCTGTGTATCGAGGTGGTGCAAAGAAATAGTAAAAAAGCAATCCTTCAAATCCACAATTAACAACTTCCAGTGTTCAGGAAGCATTGCCGGATTCGGAAGACCAGGTTGTAATGCTCCCATCGGTTGCATTTGTGCATTTACAGCTCTCAAATCATGAAGCAGTCGAAACTTCCCTGATTTTTTCTTAATCACAAAAATAGGCATATTCCATGGACTTGTTGACAGTTGCAAATGTCCTTGATCAAATTGTTCTTGTACCAACTGATGTGCCGCTGCAAGACTTTCCATTTTCAACGGCCACTGCTCGATCCATACAGGGTCATCTGAAGTCCATTTAAGAGGGATCGGGAAAGCCCATTTTGCAGTGACCGTCAGTGAAAAGCCCTTTCAGTTGTCAAAATGACTCCTAGCTGATCCAATATATCTCGGCCTATTAGTCCATTTACACCTGCAGGAAGAGTCATCACTGTAACAAATGAATTGGCTTTTCGCCCGTCTATGATGAACAGAATACGTTCAATACTTTGACGTACTGATGAATGACCTCCTACTCCTTCAACGCCCCCGTCCATAGGTTTTGTTGGCCAATCCTGAGGCCAGGTGCCCTCATCTACGATGGTCAAATCAGCCCCAGTGTCCAGTAACATTGTAAGTAAAATAGATTGTCCTCTAGATTCCATTCAAACTGACGCAGTTGGTCGCCGGCTCATTGACATAGTTAGCATCACAGCAGGTCCTGTCGATCCAAATCCACCACCTCCTCTTTCTGAAGATAATGCTGGCGTCATGTCCTTTGTTAATTGCGGAAGTGGTATCAATTGTGCTATTTGACTACCCTTCGGAATGAAAATCGGAGGAAACAGTGTCTGAACCATAATTTGTACAATCCCTTTGTAATCGGCATCAATAAGTCCCAGGATAATCGTAAGGCCTTTCATACCACTCGACGAACGACCAATTAACAATGCCCCTTGTGATTGTCCATTAATTATTAAATGTCCTTTAAAGGTGGATGGTATCTTTTGTGGCCGCTGATCGATCAAACTGATATCTACTGAGGTTGCCAAGTCCAATCCGAGGCTCCCGGCTGTTGCAGGTTGGAGCGTACCAGTGGAGCAGCTGTCACTGTCATGTGGTGCTCTCTCTGTAGATCCTCTGACGTTTCGATTGCTGGAGCTGCCACTTTTGTCGGAGCGCGGCGGCTCGGCGCGCTCATTCTCCCGTTTCCCAAGAAACATGCTTCAGTATTATGACCGCTAGATTTACAGTTCTCACACCAAACTCGAGGCACCCGGCAGTCACGGCGAAAGTGACCTTCTTTTCCACATCTGAAGCATTTATTACTCTGTCTTCCCTCATTCGGGCGTGGTCGTCTTTCTACTTCCACAGCAGTAGCACGTAGCGGGGCTAATGCAGCAAATGCCTGTTGCTGGGCTTGCAGGAGGTCTCTCCCTAGCTTCTCCATAGCCTCTACCATCATGGCTTGTGGCCCTACCGGAACTCTGCTCATTCTGTCTAACATAGCTTCTATGGTAGCGTCTGCAGGTAACGTCACTAAGATACCTCTAGTTACTGAATTTGCATTCTGCAATGCACACTGTCTTAACAAAGCTGCCCTCATCCAGCCTGGTACATCTGATTGTTCTATTGCTGAAGTAATCCTGTCTATAAATTGTGCAAATGATTCATCCCTTTCTTGCTTAATACTCATGTACGACGGAGATGGCTGTGATGTTTTAACATGCTCAATGGCTTCTCGAGCTGTTCTCATAGCCTCAGCACATTTTTCGGGGCCCATTTCTAATTGAGCTCGAACTTGAAGGAATGGTCCTAACCCCATTAACTGTTCTACCGTTACATCACTTAAAGGATCATTAGGATTTCTCGCTTGCTGTACAGAAGCCTCACAAAATCTCTGCCAATGTGCTTGCCACAATAACAACTGTGACTGTGTCATTATCATTCTCATTATTACCTTAATATCTTCTGGACACAATAACGTACTCCCAAACAAATAATTTAAAAGCTGTTTAGTCGGCTCTCCATGCAACCCTGATTCCGAAACTGTAGCTCTCAACTGCGACAATAATTTCCAACTAATCGGATTATAGTGCCCGTGCATATCTCCATATCTATCTCGCTCAAATAGTGCGGGGAACGCAAAAGGTGAATCTGGCCCAAAATCTCCATTGTCTGCAGCATCCTCCATTACCTTTTTCCAATTAACTAGTGCTGGACACCTGACTGGTCTCTTAGATGTATCCTTTACAACTTTCTCCATCTCTGACTCACTTATAGCTTTCCGATCGTTATACTCCTCACAACTTTGTTTCTGCTGCTGCGACTGCTGTACTTGATCTACATTCCAACTAGAACTCAACTCTGCTTTCTTTTTTACACGCACCGATTGCCAGCACGGAGAAACAGGAGCCTTACATGTACTAAATAACAAATCGTCTTGTCCTGAGGGTGGCAGCGTTGGCCCCCCTGAAAACGCAGATATGCCTGTTTCCATCGGCGGAGCGGAAGGCTCCATTTTGCCGAGTTTCTGTGAAGCTACCGCGGCTAAATTCTTCTCCAGTTTATGACGCTTAATATTATTAATTACTTCCCTCCACGGTTTCATCAGTTTCTTAGCTGTTTTATCCTCGTCTATGATCATATCCCACAACACATCCCCCAAATTCCTCCATTCTCCTTCATCAAACAATAAATCAGGATCCTGAAAACAGCCTTTAGTTTTTCCCAATGTTACTAGACCAGCTAGCTGTTTAACGTAACTATGATCAACACCTCGCTTTTCTAAAAAGCTTTGTAATAAATCTAGGGCTACTTCTAAATCCATTTCTCTGTTATTCATCATTTTAACCCGTTTCTCCGTTATTCATCACTTTTAATCCGTTTCTCTGTTATTTATCACTTTTAACCCGTTTCTCTGTTATCACTTTTAACCCGTTTCTCTGTTATCTATCACTTTTAATCCGTTTCTCTGTTATCTATCTCTCCGTTATTCATCATTTTTAATCTATTTCCCCATTATTCATCATTATAGTACGGTACCTCTTGCTAAATTAAGAGACCTCTTGCAGCCCTTGTTTCCTGTAGCCCAGCACTGGCGAACTTCAGTCGGTTCAGGCTTCGGAGACGACACACCGCAGCAAAGTGTTCGGTCGCTCTTGCCCGCCGGTCGCTGCTCTCCCGGTGCCTTTTGCTTCTATCCGCCGCTTCAGATCGCCGGTTCGGGCGCCAATTGCCGAGAGAAAAATTCCATCAGAGTTCCAGACCCGAGCGGACGGAGGAAGGAATGCGGTCGACCCAATATGAGTGATAAGCATACCTCCACTTTATTGATGCACTAAGCTGGTTTATATAAGACTTACAATAATTATGCATACTCGTCATCTATTAATTGGATAGTATACAATAATTATGCCTACTCGTCTTCTATTGATTGGATAGTATACATAATGAGCTCAACCTTCTTGTGGTTTCTCTGGAATGCAACCTCCTCACCCTGCTAGAGATAATTCCCCAACTTGTTTATCTAAACGCTCAGGTGAACCAGAGAGCGACCGCTCAGTACTTTTCCACTTATACTGCACCAGACTCATGCTAACTGAGGCCTACTCATGCTAACTTAGAACAAAATTCTCCTGATACAACGGATCAATAGAGCCATGCCCCTTCTCTATTAGCCATGTCCCAACAGAAAACCTCCAAAGGTGGAGATCACCGAGAGTCCCCGGGTGTCCTGCTGCAGGTCAGCACCACCCGCCTGGTGTCGCCTGCTTTTCCAGTACCCTGTGCCTCCCCCCAGCAGACTAAAGAGGCCCAGTTGACTCAGCTGCTCCACAAAGCTCATGTGCCCCTAACCCCACCATGACAGATGCTCCTCTGTACCTTCACCAGTGCCGTGGTTTAACCCGAGCTGGCAATACAACCACGGCAGCCGCTCACTCAGCCCCTCCCCGCCCAACAGGGGAGAGAATCAAAAGTGAAGGGAGAAATTTGGAGTGAGAGAAACACAGATTAATAAAATAACAAAATACTACTGTACTACTAGTAAATATACATAAAACTCCCAGCAACTTCTTCTTTGGTAGAAATGGCTTCAGAAGCTGATGGAGTAAGCAGATGTTCAACCTCATGGCTAAAGCTGGAAGGAAGCTTCCTGGACTCTCCCAGGCAAACAGAGCTTCCGTCAGTGCAGTTCCCGTAGGAGTGTTTCTGATATCCAGTTTTATCCAGGATAGAACCACATTTTTCACTTGCAAAGGTCCATGTAGAAGATGCGTGTTAGGAGCAAACTCCCCTGAAGTCAAAAATTGTAGGCTACTGGAAAACTCTGAAAGATGTTCCCTTTAGAAACCCGTCATTACAGCTTCCTCATCTCCCAGAGAAGGTGGTTTTCTTTTGTTTGTATTATTTTTTTCTCTTGATTCTGCAAGTATTGCATTAAAAGCCATCCCCGACACATCTGTCTCCCTCCACGTGCTGCTCTGAATCCCGGCGAAAGCCAAAACCACTGGATTTGCTCACCCCCAGCTAGAAACAAGTAAACACCTGGAGTTCCGTCTCTGTCCCAAAGAGCTGATGGTAGAAGTTGCATTCACACCTCCTAGGATGGGAAAAATGGAAACAGGGATAGGAAGAGCATTCCAGACAAGGGAAGAAATAGAAAAGGGAAAACATTCTAGGAAGAAACAAAAGTTTCCAAGAGGAATCCACCTGTCTTTATTATCATATCAGAATAATATATGCTCAGTGATGATGTTTGCAACACTAGACGTACAATGTGGCATTCTCTGTGCTGATTTAAATCTTTCTATTAAATAGCATTAGTAGACAAGTAAGATAATGTAGCTTTTCAACTGGCGTATGTGAGCGTATGTGAGAGATTCTAATATTATTTCCAGAGGAACCAGCGACCAAGCGATCGGCATCTACGAATAAAACGTAGAAATTAACAGGCAGAAAAAAGATCATCTTTAGCAGGAAACTACTGGGGTTTTTGAAAAATTTCTACGTTGGATGTCAAGCAAGAGCACTTTGAGTTCCATGTGCTATCACCCCACTGTGCCCAGGTGGCCAAGAGGCCACCAGCATCCCGGCTGGTCCCAGCACTGGTGTGGCCAGCAGGCCCAGGGCAGCGACCGTCCCTGTGCTGGGCACTGGGGAGGCCAAACCTCGAATCCTGGGGCAGTTCTGGGCCCCTCTCACCAAGAAAGGCCTTGAGGTGCTGGAGCGAGCGGAGAGAAGGGAACGGAGCTGGTGAGGGGCTGGAGCATAAGTGTGACGGGAGCGGCTGAGGGACCTGGGGGGTTCAGCTGGAGAACAGGAGCTGAGGGGAGACCTTCTGATCTCTGAACTGCCTGAAAGGAGCTTGGAGCCAGGGGGGTTGGTCTGTCCTGCCAGGTAGCATGTTTACAGAGGAGGGGCCGATTGAAGTCTGGCTGGAGACACTGGTGAGAAATGGTTTAAAAAAACTCCCCAGCCTCCAACCTACATAAAACCGTTAATAATTCCCTTCACCCCAGAACCTTTCATAAAAACCCCAAACAAACCAAACCAAAAATCTAAACAAAATGAACCAAGCACTCCCCCAACAAACAAACAAACAAAACCACACAGACACAAAAACACTCTCTCTTGAAAAACCAAAAAATCCCAGAAATTGCAGAAGCTGGTTGCTTTTAGGCGCTCCATGTGTGCACGTGCACACGCTATTTCGCGAACGTATTTCTGTGACAGAATCGAGTAATAACAGTCTGAAGTTCCTCCCCACCTCCTTCCCTTCACAAGTTCTGTGCCTGTGCAGTTAATTTCACGTATTTTATTGAACACTCTGAGCACTCGGCAGCTCCGGCTGCTCCCCAGGAGCTGAACACTCTGCCCGCGGCCCGGAGACAGCGCCGTGTGCGGGCCCAGCTGCGGGCCTGGCTGCACACGGGATGAGCCAGGCTGGGCCCCCGCCCTCCCCCGGGCCTGCGGGGACACGGGGCGGGGGGTCGCGCCTCAGAGTGCCGAGAGAACGGCTGCCCCGGGACTTCTCCTGAGGAACAAGGGACAGGAGGAGAGGAAACGGCCTCACGTTACACGGGGAGGTTCAGCTTGGATCTTGGAAACATTTCCTCACGGAAAGGGCTGTGGGGCACTGGAACAGGCTGCCCAGGGCAGTGGTGGAGTCACCATCCCTGCAGGGCTGAGCAGACCTGAGATGAGGGTCTCAGGACACGGGGCAGTGCCGGGGTGGGGAACGGTTGGACTCCATCATCTTAAAGGTGTTTTTCAACCAAAATGATCCTATGATTCTCTTGCACAGTCTGTTTGTGCATTGTAATAGTGCCCAAAGGTCACAGCCAGGGTTTCTATTGTCTTGTCCTGGTAGTTTTGCAAACGGGCAGAAGTCTGTCTCAAAGAATGTAATGAAAGGAAAATACACGAAGATGGGTAGAGTGAGCAATGGGGAGGAGGGGGGGCCAAGTATGAAGGTGAATCCCACCGAGAGCGAGTATTGATAGATCACTAGTGATACGCATCACTTGCAGGCTGTAAATCATTGAAACGTTTTTGTTAGTAATGGAAATGTTGAAATCAGATAGAATGAATGTAGCGTTAAAGAAAACCAAGAGACGCGTAGATAAGCTGAATTCTTGCATCACTGCAATTCTTTCCCTTTTAACCCAATGAAGAGAAGAAAAAAAGATGACAACACATTTTAGTCAGGTTATTAAAGCCTGTATCTGGGCCAGCATGTTCTGGATCACTTCAGCTTTGTACAGACAAACTAAATGCACAGCTGCCACCAAAGGAGCAAGACGTCTCGGGGTCAGTGAAGCTGGCGCGGTGGCATTTCGGGCGGCTGCTCATGGACTCGGAAGCCTGTTCCAGGGAGCTGAATTCCACACGGATCTTTTGCACGTGAACTTTTATCACTGACCGCTCTCCCTGTTTAGAAAAATCAACCAACCAACCAACCACCACAGTTGTGTGGCTGGATCATCTGCAATAATCTCTCCTTGTATTGACTCCTCTTCTTTTCTCGATGTGTAAAAAAGGTTTGACCAGTAGCGGCCGTGGGTCAGATGGTACTTAGTGCAGAAATAAGGGTTTAGCTTATGGCCTGAGAAGCTGAACATTGGACAATTATTTCAGACTGGGCTGTGGCTCATTCCTGCTGTTAGGAACCTGCCTCAGGTCTCCCAAACAAGTAGTTGTGGTGTTTTGACTACCAAAGGTCTCTGAAAAGTCAGCAGAAACTTGTACAAAACTTCAGTGAACAGAGGTTTGGGTCTTATTTTCGTCTTGCTTTCTCAGCCCAATGAGAAATTAATTGGCTGCATTTCTGCAACAATTACAGCTCTGTTCTGTTTTCCAAAGGTATTTCCAAGCACGAAGGCTTGAGTGGTCAGTGAAAGAGCTGAAATGCACAGGCACCTTTGCCAGGCCAAGTCCCCAGCTGATTCAAATGTCCTGACTTCGCTGCAATCAGTGCAGCTGTGGCAGTGTGAGCCAGTTCTGCAGGAGGTGTTTAGAACTTCCATGTTGTGTTAGGATGTTTCTACACTTTCTTTGGGATCAAAGGCAATAACATAAGAACTTGCTTTGGTGTAGTGGCCAGGCTGGTATTTTAAAGACTTTGAGAAGCACATTTCCCACCTCTGCCTCCTGTTTTTACCAGGAAAAACATTTGAAAGTGTTTTGAGTATTTGAGTATTTTGAGTATTTTTGGGTTGTTTGTATCGATCTCCTTCAAAAATACCATGACATAAAAATTTTTCCCCTTGGTTACGCAAGAGATACAGAGGTGTCTCTTATGTTGCCAGGACTGTTTAGCTGAGAGTTCTTGTAGGGCATCAAGCCTAAAGAATTACGCCATAGTGTGTATTTTAAAGTAAGAGAAACCAAATCTTTCCCTTTAAATACCATACTAGATTTAGATCCAAGTTGTACTGTAAACAAGCGTTTCTTCCTGTGGGCAACAGAGATCCAGGCTGATTTGGACACCTGTTTCCCTCTAGACGCTCTTCAGGGAAGTTGTGCCCCACCACTGTCTGGGCTGCGTCTGGTCCCGAAGGGACAGGCAGGAGAACAAGCACCTGGCAGGGAGCATCAGAGCCACCATCTTGCCGTTCAACGCCATCACCAACCGCGTGGTCAGCACCATCCTGGAGAGCAAAGAGCTCGAAACACAGCAAAGAGACAAGATTGTGGAGAAGTGGATTCACATTGCACGTGTAAAGCGTCTGTTGGTGACTGTTCAATGTTCCTTGTGCGGCTGCCGTGGAGCTGCGAGGGCAGAGGGGGGTTGTACGTGTTGGGCCAGGCCAGGGAGCAGCTGAGCTGTCGTTCCTTCTGGTTTGGACCGACTGTCTCTGTCACAGCAGGTGCGGTGTTGCCCTTCCTGTCCTCGCAGTTGTGGTTCAGATACATTCTCATCTCCATGCAGCAATCAAATGGGCACGAGCTTTGTGCACCTAAATTTGCGTGTTCAGACCCCTGTTTGTGAGAGTTTGTCTGGTTCTCGAGCCACCAGCAGATGTCCAGGAGAGACTTGAAGAGTCACGGGCCAGACTTCCCCCAGCTCCCCTGGCTTTATTTTTAATTGACACTTAGATGGCCGAGGGTTGACATTTTAAATACCACATAAAAGAGGCAAGTGGACGCCCTGCCCCTCCCGGCCTGGGTGGTGGGTCACAGGAGGCCCTTTGTGACCCGCTCTGTGACACCACACGGTGCCATATACAGCCGGCGTGGCCGCGGCCCTGCACTGTCTGACAAGACAGCGACGGGACAGGACAGGAGCGCGGAGCTGGCGAGGAGACCCCGAGCACAGCCCACGACTTTCGCTGCCAGCCCCGGCACTTCAAAGCACAGAGGCCTTTCCCTGAAGTTCCCCCTTGCCCCACAGCACAGAGGCCTTTCCCTTGAGTTCCCGTCCTTCCCCCCCACTTCCCTCCATTTCCAGTTTCACACAATGGCAGAGAGGACCCCCCCCAACACCCCCAGGGTGGCCTGGGAAGAGGTGGAGGCTTCCCAGGAGAGCAGCTCTCTGCTGGATCCCTGCGAGGCCACCATGGTCCAGCCGATGCAGACCGGTGAGTGCGGGGCCGCCTCGGGGCTGGGCAAGGGTCCGGGCCAGTGAGCGCGACCAGCTCGATGCCGGGATCACGTTTCCTTGGCACAGCGCAGCCCTGCAGGTGGGGGACACGGCGCTGCTTGAACACCAGGGCTGCCCAGAGCAGCTGGGAGCCGGCCCCAGCACCGCCGCCCTCCTCAGCCGTGCTGAGCTTCAAGCTCTTTTCATGCTTGGGGAAGCTTGTTGGCAAAGGTGCCGTGTCCGACTGACTCTTCTGTGTTTCCCCTCTGTGTAGATGAGACACTGCCAGAGGAGAAACCAGAGCTCCAACCCGAATGGGACGCTGCCAGCACCTGGTCGATTTCTTCACTGGACAGCAGCAACATGGCCAGGGTAACGAGCTCCCGCCCTTTAGGGACTCTTGTCTGTCATGGTCAGGAGACGTGTGCGAGCAAAGGGACCCAGAATCAGTGTGGCTGGCGTGGCCTCACCGTCCCTGGTGAGGGGGTTCCTGCTCTCCCCAAGTAGGGAGTGCGCGAGGGTGGCACTGCAGTGTCCCAGCAGCCGCTCCAGCCGTCCTGGACACCAGGGAGCCCTGGTTCCCTGCAGGGCAAACACATGATGCCCCTGCTCCCAAGCCTCCTCCCTCCACCTGGGGAGCCTCTGCTCTAGTCCTGCCCCCTGCAGTGACGGCACACCCCGTTTCCAGCTTCCCTGCAGGCACTGCTGACAGCACTGCCGGGCATCTCTGGCCAGAGCTGCTCGTGCTGCTCAGCCAAGCAGCACCAGCACGACGTGTCTTCCCTCCCTTGCTTCCTCCTGTAGGTGTTTGCAGAAAACCACCAGCCTGCTCAGATGACAGACATCCTCATGGTGGCCATTGAGGCCTTGACAGCACAGGACATCTGTGACAGGCAGATGGGCAGCAGGGTCCTGGACAGGGCCATGGGAGACCCGGCCTCCTGGCTGACGGATGTAAGTGCCCGGTGGCTGGATTGTCCTGCCCGTGAGCCCTGTCAGGCCTTGTCCTTCCCTCCTTCCCTAAAGCAGCTCTCTCGGGCACCTGAAGCCATTTCAAGGCAGCGGAGAAGGATGGGGAGGGCAGCAGTATCAGTGGCAGCTTGGGGAATGGCTGCAGCAGCACCAGGGGCTGCAGCATCCTCACCCGTGTCACATCCAGGTGCCAAAGCTCATGAGGTACATCCACAAAAACATGGAGTGCGTGTCCACGGAGCCAGCCCGGCACAGCCTGGCCTCACTCCTCCTCCTGCTGACGGAGCGGTGCCCCAGGGAAGTGGTGAGGAGCCTGTTGGAGATCTCTCCAACATGTGACAGGTACTGGCCCTGACAGCCTTGGGGGCTTGTTCCCTGTGGGGAGGAGGGCGCAGGGATTCTCTGGCTGCCAGACCCATGGAAAAGTGCAGGACAACCCCGAGGAGCAGGGCCTCCATGCCACCGCGCGTCCCAGCCCCAGTGGGTCAGCCAGGCTCGCAGCAGCCAACACCCGCCAACCTGGAGCCCAAAGCCGCCATGCTCCTCCCTGCCCGAAGGGGAACACCACCTCAGGCTCCCTCCTGCCTGCCCGGGGAGGGCCCCCGGACACACCGAGCAAAAATGGTGTGCAGGGCCAGGGCTGCAGCAGCGCCTGGCTCTGGAGGACCTGGCTTGGACATGCTGCCGTGGCCGAGGCAGCCCCGCTGACGGGCGCTCTGGGTCTGCAGCGCTGCCCTGGCCATGTGGGAGGTGATGATCTCCATGCCTGGGACTTTGTGGAGCGTCTTGACGGAGCTGCACAGCGTGCTCCAGGACCTGCGTCTGAACAAGGTGTTCAGCTGTGCCACGGAGGACTCCTGCATCTGTCTCTTGGCTGTGAGTGTCCAGCTCATCTTCAGGGCTGTGCCTGCCTCCGCGGGGAACCAGGCACAGCCCCCTCCCCGTCTGTGGGCCTCCGAGTGGCCAGCTCCCCCAGGCCATATGGACACGGCCTCTCAGGGTCAGCAGGGTCCTGCCCAGCACCACCAGACCCTGTGCCAGATGCTTGGGGCTGCCCCGTGTGGTTTCAGCCCTGGTGAAAACACAGCAAGTCTGCCCCTGCCCAGGCAGCGCTGTGCTCACCCCCGCCTGCATTGCCCTGCCCGGCTGTGCCCCCTGGAAACCTGGGCCAGGGGCAGAGAAAGGAGCAGAAGCCAGAGACAGGCCGGTTGCTGGGCCTGGGGCAGAGGAATGGTCTCTGCACGGGCTGAGGGCCTTCAGCTCTGGGGAGAGGAGACACTTGCCACTGCCCGTGTCGTGCCTCCTTCGTGCCAACGCAGTGGAGGGAGCCCCGCCGGCTCTGCTGGTCTCTCACTGCTGCCTTCACTTTAGCTGCTGCTGCGCACGGACTTTGCAAGAGAGAAGTTTGCTGCCCTGTACAAAGGCCAGAGTGTCCTGAGCCATCCGATGCTGGCGATGCTCTCGCTGGTGCTCGAGAGCCTCATCACGCTTTCAGAGGCACCTGGGATGGTGAGTGAGGCACAATCAGCTGGAGCCACGTTGTCAACTGGGGGCTGGAGCAGCGGGCAATGCGTTGGCTTGGCCTTGGTGGGAGTCCCCATGTGGAATAATGGCTCCAGTCCCCCTCCGTGCTATGGAGGGGGCTGGTGGGTGCCTGGGGAGCCCTCCAGGCACCGAGGGTTTCCCATCCCTCTGCCCCTTCAGGCTTGTCAGGCAAGGACGGGGCTGAGCAGGGGACACTGCTCTCCTGCACCCCCTTCCCTGCTCCATGCTCTCCCCACATCCCCATCAGTGGCCGCTGCCTGTCAGGAGGCTGCTGCAGCGACTCCTGTGCCAGCTGCTGGGAAGCCGGACGGGAGGCTGGGCCTCAGTGGCCAGAGCCTTTTTTGCAGGGTGGTCTTTCAGCGCTTCACAATGAGGAAAGTGTGTTTCTTACAGGCCAGGAAAATACTGGTCCTGCTGCCAGACATCATGGACACCGTGCAGTATGCCAGCACTGATGTCAAGAGGAAGGCCCTGGTAGTCTGCAGGAACATGACGGGTCACCTGGGCAGGGAGGAGGCGAGCCCCATCACTCTGCAGCTGGCGGAGAGCCTCCTGCGCCTCTTTGATGATGTAAGGCTGCCGTGGGAGCCCCTGCCCCAGCCCTACAGATGGGCACTCGGCAAAGACAGCTGCCCCTCAGCCCAGCCCTGTGGGCAGCCCTCGGGCAGGGCTCCCCTCGTGCTCCTCTTGCGTGGCCTTTCAGGGCTCTGGGGCCATTCAGCCTCAGCTGCGGCTCTGGCCCACGGCTCCTGTGGTGGGGATCCGACCCCTCACATCAGCCACGCTGACGCCCTTGCTCACCGTGGGCTGGGAGTGGCTGTTGCTGAAGTTCCCCATCCTCCTCCCTACCAGGAGTCCAGCCTGGTGCGGGAGCTCTCCATCAGCCTCTTCAGAGATGTGCTGGAGACTGTGGTGGGGAGAAACAAGAAGATGATGAGGAGGACAGTGAAGCTGGTCCTGCTCCCGCTGTTCCTCCGTATGCAGGACCAGAGCAAGAGCGTGGCCAAGGTGCAGTGACCAGAGTTGTTGGGAAGGGTCAAGAGGAGGGAGGGTGCCAGGTGTCCTCCCCTGGGCTGTGGTGCCATCTCCCAGCCTCTGCTTCTCTGCAGGCCTCTAGGGACACCCTGCTGGCCTGTGCAGAGTTCCTGGGCTGGAGGAAGCTCAGCACCCTGGTCCAGACGCATCAGACACATCGCATTGGAGAGTGTTTGGTGAGAACACCCCCCCGGGCCCCAGCGCCGGGCTGGACGAGGGCTGCCCCAGGTGCCTGTGGGGAGGGCTGTGCAGCTGAGCCTCAGCTGCCCTGTTCCAGCCCGGAGCCCACAGCCTGCAGCCACATCCTCCTTCCCTGCCTTGAAGCACAGACCCGCCAAGGGCTCTTCTCCAGGCCCCTCTCCCCTCCCTGCCCCCAGGTGCTAAACAAGACCCTGGCACATGTTGGCCCTGGCAGTGGGACAGAGGGGTCTCAGCACTGCCAGGCCCCCCGTGCCCTCTGCTCTCTCTGAACCTCAGCCCCACGGGGCTCCAGTCTGGGAGGGAAGAGGCCACTGGTAGGAAGGACTGGTCCCGGTGGCTGGGCAGTGTCTGGATCAGACCCATGCCCTTGTGCTCTCGCCAGCTCCAGCAGGACAGGGACGGGCCGGAACTACAGCTGTGTCAGAGCCTGCTGTACGTGAAGGACGCTCAGGCCACCGTGCGACTGGAGGCCGTCCGGTTCATCGGTGAGACACAGCCCCCGGGGACCCTCTGCTGGCAGCCTGGCCCGCGTCCCCACCACTGCACGGGCAGAAGGGGCCGGGGCCCTGGGGCTGCCAGAGCCCCGGCTGCCTCCAGGAGGGCCCGGCACGCAGGGGGCTCGTTCGCTGGGAGCCTTGCTCAGCCCCAGCGGCCTCGGGTCCCGTCCTGCCCTGGGCCAGCCCTGCCCAGGGGTGCAGGGTGTGCAGCCGAGCCGGCAGGGCCGGGGCCGTGCTGCCGGGAGCGTGCTGGGGAGCAGAGGCCTGACAGGAGCTCTGTGCACAGGGCTTGGCGCACGGTACCTGAGGAACAACAGCTATAGGGAGCGGAAGCTGGACGACATCAGGAGATGTGAGTGGGGGCCATGCTGTGCTGCTGGGCAGGGGACAGGGCCTGGGCAGGGCGCTGCCATGCCTGGTCCTCCTCCAGGAAAACGCTTCAGGGGCAGAGGACATGTCAGGGGCACCTGGCGCGTCCCGGAGCAGCAGCTTCCAGCTGGTCTGTTGGTCTCATCTGCTCCTCCTGGCCAGGGGAAGAGACGCGTGGGGCTGGCATAGTCTGGAGGGGACTCCTGGGGGGTCTCTGCAGGCAGTGGGGGTTCATCTCTGCTCTGCGTCCCTCTCTTGCAGACCTCCAGCCCTTGACAGAAGACCCTGATCCCTGCGTCAAGTGCTTGGCAACTCAGACGCTCTACAACCTGCTAACAGAGTTTCGAAGACCAGAACGGAGCAGGTGGTGGCTGGGCTGCTGGATCTGTGGGAGCCGAAGAGAATAAATTCTCTCTCCAAAATGGCCATAGTTGAATATCTTTTGTTTCACTAAAGCTGGAAGACAAAGCCCAGTCCCACGGTGCCCCTCCCACGGGGACCATCCTGAGCGGGCCGAGCAGTGTCACTCCTGGCCTCTGCCGCTGCCCGCACACTTGCTGCTGTGGTGTGTGGGGAAAAGAAACGGCCTTGGCGCTCTGTAAGCTCTGCTCAACAGTGACTAAAACATCCGTGTGTTACTAACACTGTTCTCATCCCAAGGGCAATCCGTAGCATCATACAAGCATGAAGAAGTTTAACTCTATCGCAGATGAAACCGGCACACGTACGTACAGAACCAGTCTTCGTGCATAAATAAAGAACCCAGAATTAAATAATTTGTCTGAGCTCCCATCTCTTCCAATCTTCTCTGGAGCTGGGGATAAGGAAGCCCCATCAGGAAGAAAGGGTTAAGGAGCCAAAATCCCAGCTGGCTGCCACATGGAGGAGCTGCCGTGGGACCCAGAGGCTGCATCCTGCTGACTCAAGCAGGTGCTGCCTCTCTGCCGCCTGATTGTCATCAGAGCTGCTGCTTCCCTGGAGCCACGGACATGCAGGACATGGCCTCTTCAGTGCTGGTCTCTCCTCACTTCCACTGTCCTCTTGTGCTCCTGCATTTGTGCTGCGGCTAAGGTCTTGTGTACCTTGTGACAGTCCTGTTGTCGCTACAGTGGCATCCCTGTGGCTGTGGACAGGAGCAGGCCATGGGAAGCACTGTGTGAGATCTGGCCTCACTGCTGGCACCAGCGTGAGCACAGGGGCTCCTCAGGGCAGGGCCAGAAGGCTGGGTACCCTTCCAAAGCTGGTGTCAGGAATACACCCGAGAAGCTGCTCCCTCAGAGGGACTTTTGCTCTCTTGGGATGCCTAATGGAGTCACAGCAACAAGCTCAGAGTGCCAGGGTGATGTGTTAGGAACCAAAGGATGGGAAAATGCTTCTCTTTGTGGTGACACATGTCCATGCAGACAGCACCTGCCTTGGGTCTTATGGCAAATGCTATCCTGGAGAAGAACCAGAAGCTGCCAGGTGATGTCAGGAGATTTCCAGGGACAGCATATGAGTCCCAACTGGCAGTGACTGGCATCTCATAAAATGAGTGACCAGCCAAGGAGGAGCCTCCCAGACAAAAAGGTGAACCTCAGGAGGTCATGGGCTAATGAGAAGAGAGGCTGTGAGGAGCCAGCAGGCAAAGGAACATAAGACTGGAGAGTGTTTCAGGACACCCTCTGGGAAAGGCCCTGGCTGGATCTAGTGCAGCCCTGTCCTGCCCTTTGTGCCATTAGAGACGCCCCACGGTCCTGTCCTTGGCTACTGAGCCAGCTGGGAAGACGCAAAGGGCTCAGCAGCGGTGATGCTCATCCAGCTGGGTCTGCTTCCCACCCCAACCAGCGTGGCCAGTGCAGAGTCACCCCACGACCCCAGGGCACCACAGCCCCTCGCTCTGCAGAGCAGCATCGCCAGATCAGGGCCCTGCGGGGAGCACGGGGAGGGAACCAGGACCAGCCAGAGCAGCCTGGACACCCTCACCTGGGGAAAGGGATGTCCCCGGAGAAGAGCAAGGGAGCGTTTCTGTGTCTGAAGGCTGGAATGCCGGAGAAAGAGAAACCTGTTTCCGCAGACGCTCATTTGGGGCTGGCTGCTCTGCTGCTGGACCAGCACTCTCGTTCTGGCCTGGGGAGAGGGGCTGGCACTGAGGGGCACAGGCCGTCTGTGCTGGGCATCTCCTGGAGCTGACACCAGCAGTCCTGGATTTCCAGTGGTCTCCATGTCCTTGTGCCATGTCCAGGTCCAGCCCTGGTGCTGTGGGGGAGGCTGAGACCCATCTGTGCCTCCAGCAGCTGCTGTGCCCTTCAGAGGGGCTGGGGCTGTGGGCTGAGTGCCCAGAGCTCTGCAGCCCCTGCGCTGGGCACAGCCGTGGGGCCAGCCCAGCCTGGGCTGCTCTGCTGGGCTGGGCTGGAGAGAAAGCTGGGGCTGTGGGAGAGCTGGGCAGGGGCTGGGCTGAGCTGGAAAGTGCTGGGAGAGGACACTCAGAGGACACAGCTGGCTGAGCTGCGTGACCATACAGGGGGAGGACGCGCTCCAGCGGGGTGAACTGCAGAGCCAGGACAGGCAAAGGCAGGAGGGAGGAGGCCGCTCTGTGCCCTTGGTGCACGGGCAGACTGGGAAGGTGCCCAGGACATTTGTCTCTCCCGTCGCCATTTCCGGCACTGCACGCCAGGTGCTGGGTCAGGTTTGCTCTCTGTCCATCTCCCTCCTCCCGCGGGACTCGGTGCCTGTGTCAGGGAACAGCCAGCCCTGCCAGAGCAACTCAGGCCTGGCACCAACACAAGGGATCAGAAGGAGAGTGCAGCAGTGGAACGAGAACAGCTCTGGAAGAGCAAGCGCTGGTGCTCCCTGGCACTGCTGCCGTTCCGGGACTGTGTTCCCCTCTACCACGCACACGAACTGTCCCTGCAGCTCCACAAAGGCCTTTGAGAAAGGATCTCAGGGAAAAAAATTGTCTTGGAAAGTCCTTTATTTCATTTAAAGACCCAGAGAGCAGGGCTCCTCATTTGCCCAGCCATTAGGTACGAAAAGAAAAGCAGACAGTGAATCAGTAAAGGATGAAAACATGAACACAATTTTAAAATCGCACCATCACAACAAATAAAGAAGACAGGTCGAGCCTGCAGTGAGTTACATTAAGACTGCTGTGCAGCAGATAAGGGACAATTTATTGCTTCAGAACAACATCCAGTCATCAGTTTCCACATGGAGCCGCACATAATATGAGGCCATATAGCTGAAATCAGCACGGAGAGAAGACTTTTGTAGGGAAGACTTTGAAGGGAGCAGCCTGACTTCATGCAGCTGAAAAGCAGAGAGCTGTCAGTGTGCTGAAGGGACGGGGAGAAGTGTCCTGGGGCGAACAGAAACCTGTGGATGACAGAAGGTGGGAGAGATGGGGTTTGCAGAGACTGGCAGGAGTCCTTCCCAGGGCTGAGCGGGATGAGCTTTGGACAGAAGGGAAAATAAAGCAGCTCTCAAGCGTGTTTTGGAGTTAGCGCCACTGTCACTAACAGGAGAAAGAGGACCGTGCTGTAAGGGAACTCCCTGTTCTTCAGGAGAAAAACCAAAGCTTTTCACATCCTTCCCAGCAGTTCTTTTCACTTGTCAAAGCAGGTGTAATTTTTCAGTAGTTTGCCTCTGGCATGAAGTTCTTTGAGCAGCGGTTTTGCTCTCAGGGCTATCCCTTTGTTTTAATGATATCTCAGGGGTATTTAAAGGTTACACCTCTTAGACAGAATTGCCTTTTTATGATGCCTGATCAATATATTTTCTCCCTGGTTTTGGTAAGAGGCTGAGAGGTGGAATATGGTGGTTGTTTCTCTTTTAGCCAAAGAAGGTACAGATACCAGATTTCTGAAAAGGCACAAAGGAAGGCAAAATTAGAACGTGGTGCTGTGACTGGTTCCCGCTGCTCCTGAGCCCTGGTGTGCCCTGACAGAATCTCTGAGGTCTGAACTGTGCAGCAGAGATCCTGGCAGCTCTGATCTCCTACCCTGCATTCCAGCACGGAAAATGAAAGTCACCTCGTTTTGATTCTCTTCACAGCCTAAAGCACCACGTGGGTAATGACACTGGTCAGGAAACATCAAGATGAATCACGGTGGGACTGGAGACCTCCTAAGCACAGGACAACGTCACCCTGACTTGTCCCATGGGCCTCTGCTGCAGAGACCCTCAGCTACAGCTGTCTCCTGCGGCACAGGGGCAGGGAAGGGGTTTTGGGAAAGGGACCGATGGGGCACTCTCTGGTAGGGTATCACCAACCCCAGGGTGAGGCTGGGTGACATTTTGCTGAGCTGAAAACCTCCAAAGGTGGAGATCACTGAGAGTCCTTGGGTGTCCTGCTGCAGGTCAGCACCACCCGCCTGGTGTCGCCTGCTTTTCCAGTACCCTGTGCCTCCCCTCAGCAGACTAAAGAGGCCCAGTTGGCTCAGCTGCTCCACAGAGCTCATGTGCCCCTAACCCCACCATGACAGATGTTCCTCTGTACCTTCACCAGTGCCGTGGTTTAACCCGAGCTGGCAATACAACCACGGCAGCCGCTCACTCAGCCCCTCCCCGCCCAACAGGGGAGAGAATCAAAAGTGAAGGGAGAAATTTGGAGTGAGAGAAACACAGATTAATAAAATAACAAAATACTACTGGACTACTAGTAAATATACATAAAACTCCCAGCAACTTCTTCTTTGGTAGAAATGGCTTCAGAAGCTGATGGAGTAAGTAGATGTTCAACCTCACGGCTAAAGCTGGAAGGAAGCTTCCTGG
This sequence comes from Columba livia, assembly GCF_036013475.1. NCBI lineage: Eukaryota > Metazoa > Chordata > Aves > Columbiformes > Columbidae > Columba > Columba livia. The sequence continues at coordinate 11,328,814 of NC_088620.1, forward strand.
ACTCTCCCAGGCAAACAGAGCTTCCGTCAGTGCAGTTCCCGTAGGAGTGTTTCTGATATCCAGTTTTATCCAGGATAGAACCACATTTTTCACTTGCAAAGGTCCATGTAGAAGATGCGTGTTAGGAGCAAACTCCCCTGAAGTCAAAAATTGTAGGCTACTGGAAAACTCTGAAAGATGTTCCCTTTAGAAACCCGTCATTACAGCTTCCTCATCTCCCAGAGAATGTGGTTTTCTATTGTTTGTATTTTTTTTTTCTCTTGATTCTGCAAGTATTGCATTAAAAGCCATCCCCGACACATCTGTCTCCCTCCACGTGCTGCTCTGAATCCCGGCGAAAGCCAAAACCACTGGATTTGCTCACTCCCAGCTAGAAACAAGTAAACACCTGGAGTTCCGTCTCTGTCCCAAAGAGCTGATGGTAGAAGTTGCATTCACACCTCCTAGGATGGGAAAAATGGAAAGAGAAATAGGAAGAGCATTCCAGACAATGGAAGAAATAGAAAAGGGAAAACATTCTAGGAAGAAACAAAAGTTTCCAAGAGGAATCCACCTGTCTTTATTATCATATCAGAATAATATATGCTCAGTGATGATGTTTGCAACACTAGATGTACAATGTGGCATTCTCTGTGCTGATTTAAATCTCTCTATTAAATAGCATTAGTAGACAAGTAAGATAATGTAGCTTTTCAACTGGCGTATGTGAGCGTATGTGAGAGATTCTAATATTATTTCCAGAGGAACCAGTGACCAAGCGATCGGCATCTACGAATAAAACGTAGAAATTAACAGGCAGAAAAAAGGTCATGTTTAGCAGGAAACTACTGGGGTTTTTGAAAAATTTCGACGTTGGATGTCAAGCAAGAGCACTTTGAGTTCCATGTGCTATCACCCCACTGTGCCCAGGTGGCCAAGAGGCCACCAGCATCCCGGCTGGTCCCAGCACTGGTGTGGCCAGCAGGCCCAGGGCAGCGACCGTCCCTGTGCTGGGCACTGGGGAGGCCAAACCTCGAATCCTGGGGCAGTTCTGGGCCCCTCTCACCAAGAAAGGCCTTGAGGTGCTGGAGCGAGCGGAGAGAAGGGAACGGAGCTGGTGAGGGGCTGGAGCACAAGTGTGATGGAGCGGCTGAGGGACCTGGGGGGTTCAGCTGGAGAACAGGAGCTGAGGGGAGACCTTCTGATCTCTGAACTGCCTGAAAGGAGCTTGGAGCCAGGGGGTTGGTCTGTCCTGCCAGGTAGCATGTTTACAGAGGAGGGGCCGATTGAAGTCTGGCTGGAGACACTGGTCAGAAATTGTTTAAAAAAACTCCCCAGCCTCCAACCTACATAAACCCTTCACCCCAGAACCTTTCATAAAAACCCCAAACAAACCAAACCAAAAATCTAAACAAAATGAACCAAACACTCCCCCAACAAACAAACAAACAAAACCACACAGACACAAAAACACTCTCTCTTGAAAAACAAAAAAATCCCAGAAATTGCAGAAGCTGGTTGCTTTTAGGCGCTCCATGTGTGCACGTGCACACGCTATTTCGCGAACGTATTTCTGTGACAGAATCGAGTAATAACAGTCTGAAGTTCCTCCCCACCTCCTTCCCTTCACAAGTTCTGTGCCTGTGCAGTTAATTTCACGTATTTTATTGAACACTCTGAGCACTCGGCAGCTCCGGCTGCTCCCCAGGAGCTGAACACTCTGCCCGCGGCCCGGAGACAGCGCCGTGTGCGGGCCCAGCTGCGGGCCTGGCTGCACACGGGATGAGCCAGGCTGGGCCCCCGCCCTCCCCCGGGCCTGCGGGGACACGGGGCGGGGGGTCGCGCCTCAGAGTGCCGAGAGAACGGCTGCCCCGGGACTTCTCCTGAGGAACAAGGGACAGGAGGAGAGGAAACGGCCTCACGTTACACGGGGAGGTTCAGCTTGGATCTTGGAAACATTTCCTCACGGAAAGGGCTGTGGGGCACTGGAACAGGCTGCCCAGGGCAGTGGTGGAGTCACCATCCCTGCAGGGCTGAGCAGACCTGAGATGAGGGTCTCAGGACACGGGGCAGTGCCGGGGTGGGGAACGGTTGGACTCCATCATCTTAAAGGTGTTTTTCAACCAAAATGATCCTATGATTCTCTTGCACAGTCTGTTTGTGCATTGTAATAGTGCCCAAAGGTCACAGCCAGGGTTTCTATTGTCTTGTCCTGGTAGTTTTGCAAACGGGCAGAAGTCTGTCTCAAAGAATGTAATGAAAGGAAAATACACGAAGATGGGTAGAGTGAGCAATGGGGAGGAGGGGGGGCCAAGTATGAAGGTGAATCCCACCGAGAGCGAGTATTGATAGATCACTAGTGATACGCATCACTTGCAGGCTGTAAATCATTGAAACGTTTTTGTTAGTAATGGAAATGTTGAAATCAGATAGAATGAATGTAGCGTTAAAGAAAACCAAGAGACGCGTAGATAAGCTGAATTCTTGCATCACTGCAAGTCTTTCCCTTTTAACCCAATGAAGAGAAGAAAAAAAGATGACAACACATTTTAGTCAGGTTATTAAAGCCTGTATCTGGGCCAGCATGTTCTGGATCACTTCAGCTTTGTACAGACAAACTAAATGCACAGCTGCCACCAAAGGAGCAAGACGGCTCGGGGTCAGTGAAGCTGGCGCGGTGGCATTTCGGGCGGCTGCTCATGGACTCGGAAGCCTGTTCCAGGGAGCTGAATTCCACACGGATCTTTAGCACGGGAACTTTTATCACTGACCGCTCTCCCTGTTTAGAAAAATCAACCAACCAACCAACCACCAAAGTTGTGTGGCTGGATCATCTGCAATAATCTCTCCTTGTATTGACTCCTCTTCTTTTCTCGATGTGTAAAAAAGGTTTGACCAGTAGCGGCCGTGGGTCAGATGGTAATTAGTGCAGAAATAAGGGTTTAGCTTATGGCCTGAGAAGCTGAACATTGGACAATTATTTCAGACTGGGCTGTGGCTCATTCCTGCTGTTAGGAACCTGCCTCAGGTCTCCCAAACAAGTAGTTGTGGTGTTTTGACTACCAAAGGTCTCTGAAATGTCAGCAGAAACTTGTACAAAACTTCAGTGAACAGAGGTTTGGGTCTTATTTTCGTCTTGCTTTCTCAGCCCAATGAGAAATTAATTGGCTGCATTTCTGCAACAATTACAGCTCTGTTCTGTTTTCCAAAGGTATTTCCAAGCACGAAGGCTTGAGTGGTCAGTGAAATGAGCTGAAATGCACAGGCACCTTTGCCAGGCCAAGTCCCCAGCTGATTCAAATGTCCTGACTTCGCTGCAATCAGTGCAGCTGTGGCAGTGTGAGCCAGTTCTGCAGGAGGTGTTTAGAACTTCCACGTTGTGTTAGGATGTTTCTACACTTTCTTTGGGATCAAAGGCAATAACATAAGAACTTGCTTTGGTGTAGTGGCCAGGCTGGTATTTTAAAGACTTTGAGAAGCACATTTCCCACCTCTGCCTCCTGTTTTTACCAGGAAAAACATTTGAAAGTGTTTTGAGTATTTGAGTATTTTGAGTATTTTTGGGTTGTTTGTATCGATCTCCTTCAAAAATACCATGACATAAAAATTTTTCCCCTTGGTTACGCAAGAGATACAGAGGTGTCTCTTATGTTGCCAGGACTGTTTAGCTGAGAGTTCTTGTAGGGCATCAAGCCTAAAGAATTACGCCATAGTGTGTATTTTAAAGTAAGAGAAACCAAATCTTTCCCTTTAAATACCATATTAGATTTAGATCCAAGTTGTACTGTAAACAAGCGTTTCTTCCTGTGGGCAACAGAGATCCAGGCTGATTTGGACACCTGTTTCCCTCTAGACGCTCTTCAGGGAAGTTGTGCCCCACCACTGTCTGGGCTGCGTCTGGTCCCGAAGGGACAGGCAGGAGAACAAGCACCTGGCAGGGAGCATCAGAGCCACCATCTTGCCGTTCAACGCCATCACCAACCGCGTGGTCAGCACCATCCTGGAGAGCAAAGAGCTCGAAACACAGCAAAGAGACAAGATTGTGGAGAAGTGGATTCACATTGCACGTGTAAAGCGTCTGTTGGTGACTGTTCAATGTTCCTTGTGCGGCTGCCGTGGAGCTGCGAGGGCAGAGGGGGGTTGTACGTGTTGGGCCAGGCCAGGGAGCAGCTGAGCTGTCGTTCCTTCTGGTTTGGACCGACTGTCTCTGTCACAGCAGGTGCGGTGTTGCCCTTCCTGTCCTCGCAGTTGTGGTTCAGATACATTCTCATCTCCATGCAGCAATCAAATGGGCACGAGCTTTGTGCACCTAAATTTGCGTGTTCAGACCCCTGTTTGTGAGAGTTTGTCTGGTTCTCGAGCCACCAGCAGATGTCCAGGAGAGACTTGAAGAGTCACGGGCCAGACTTCCCCCAGCTCCCCTGGCTTTATTTTTAATTGACACTTAGATGGCCGAGGGTTGACATTTTAAATACCACATAAAAGAGGCAAGTGGACGCCCTGCCCCTCCCGGCCTGGGTGGTGGGTCACAGGAGGCCCTTTGTGACCCGCTCTGTGACACCACACGGTGCCATATACAGCCGGCGTGGCCGCGGCCCTGCACTGTCTGACAAGACAGCGACGGGACAGGACAGGAGCGCGGAGCTGGCGAGGAGACCCCGAGCACAGCCCACGACTTTCGCTGCCAGCCCCGGCACTTCAAAGCACAGAGGCCTTTCCCTGAAGTTCCCCCTTGCCCCACAGCACAGAGGCCTTTCCCTTGAGTTCCCATCCTTCCCCCCCACTTCCCTCCATTTCCAGTTTCACACAATGGCAGAGAGGACCCCCCACAACACCCCCAGGGTGGCCTGGGAAGAGGTGGAGGCTTCCCAGGAGAGCAGCTCTCTGCTGGATCCCTGCGAGGCCACCATGGTCCAGCCGATGCAGACCGGTGAGTGCGGGGCCGCCTCGGGGCTGGGCAAGGGTCCGGGCCAGTGAGCGCGACCAGCTCGATGCCGGGATCACGTTTCCTTGGCACAGCGCAGCCCTGCAGGTGGGGGACACGGCGCTGCTTGAACACCAGGGCTGCCCAGAGCAGCTGGGAGCCGGCCCCAGCACCGCCGCCCTCCTCAGCCGTGCTGAGCTTCAAGCTCTTTTCATGCTTGGGGAAACTTGTTGGCAAAGGTGCCGTGTCCGACTGACTCTTCTGTGTTTCCCCTCTGTGTAGATGAGACTCTGCCAGAGGAGAAACCAGAGCTCCAACCCGAATGGGACGCTGCCAGCACCTGGTCGATTTCTTCACTGGACAGCAGCAACATGGCCAGGGTAACGAGCTCCCGCCCTTTAGGGACTCTTGTCTGTCATGGTCAGGAGACGTGTGCGAGCAAAGGGACCCAGAATCAGTGTGGCTGGCGTGGCCTCACCGTCCCTGGTGAGGGGGTTCCTGCTCTCCCCAAGTAGGGAGTGCGCGAGGGTGGCACTGCAGTGTCCCAGCAGCCGCTCCAGCCGTCCTGGACACCAGGGAGCCCTGGTTCCCTGCAGGGCAAACACATGATGCCCCTGCTCCCAAGCCTCCTCCCTCCACCTGGGGAGCCTCTGCTCTAGTCCTGCCCCCTGCAGTGACGGCACACCCCGTTTCCAGCTTCCCTGCAGGCACTGCTGACAGCACTGCCGGGCATCTCTGGCCAGAGCTGCTCGTGCTGCTCAGCCAAGCAGCACCAGCACGACGTGTTTTCCCTCCCTTGCTTCCTCCTGTAGGTGTTTGCAGAAAACCACCAGCCTGCTCAGATGACAGACATCCTCATGGTGGCCATTGAGGCCTTGACAGCACAGGACATCTGTGACAGGCAGATGGGCAGCAGGGTCCTGGACAGGGCCATGGGAGACCCGGCCTCCTGGCTGACGGATGTAAGTGCCCGGTGGCTGGATTGTCCTGCCCGTGAGCCCTGTCAGGCCTTGTCCTTCCCTCCTTCCCTAAAGCAGCTCTCTCGGGCACCTGAAGCCATTTCAAGGCAGCGGAGAAGGATGGGGAGGGCAGCAGTTTCAGTGGCAGCTTGGGGAATGGCTGCAGCAGCACCAGGGGCTGCAGCATCCTCACCCGTGTCACATCCAGGTGCCAAAGCTCATGAGGTACATCCACAAAAACATGGAGTGCGTGTCCACGGAGCCAGCCCGGCACAGCCTGGCCTCACTCCTCCTCCTGCTGACCGAGCGGTGCCCCAGGGAAGTGGTGAGGAGCCTGTTGGAGATCTCTCCAACATGTGACAGGTACTGGCCCTGACAGCCTTGGGGGCTTGTTCCCTGTGGGGAGGAGGGCACAGGGATTCTCTGGCTGCCAGACCCATGGAAAAGTGCAGGACATCCCCGAGGAGCAGGGCCTCCATGCCACCGCGCGTCCCAGCCCCAGTGGGTCAGCCAGGCTCGCAGCAGCCAAAACCCGCCAACCTGGAGCCCAAAGCCGCCATGCTCCTCCCTGCCCAAAGGGGAACACCACCTCAGGCTCCCTCCTGCCTGCCCGGGGAGGGCCCCCGGACACACCGAGCAAAAATGGTTGCAGGGCCAGGGCTGCAGCACCGCCTGGCTCTGGAGGACCTGGCTTGGACATGCAGCCGTGGCCGAGGCAGCCCCGCTGACGGGCGCTCTGGGTCTGCAGCGCTGCCCTGGCCATGTGGGAGGTGATGATCTCCATGCCTGGGACTTTGTGGAGCGTCTTGACGGAGCTGCACAGCGTGCTCCAGGACCTGCGTCTGAGCAAGGTGTTCAGCTGTGCCACGGAGGACGCCTGCATCTGTCTCTTGGCTGTGAGTGTCCAGCTCATCTTCAGGGCTGTGCCTGCCTCCGCGGGGAACCAGGCACAGCCCCCTCCCCGTCTGTGGGCCTCCGAGTGCCCAGCTCCCCCAGGCCATATGGACACGGCCTCTCAGGGTCAGCAGGGTCCTGCCCAGCACCACCAGACCCTGTGCCAGACGCTTGGGTCTGCCCCGTGTGGTTTCAGCCCTGGTGAAAACACAGCAAGTCTGCCCCTGCCCAGGCAGCGCTGTGCTCACCCCCGCCTGCATTGCCCTGCCCGGCTGTGCCCCCTGGAAACCTGGGCCAGGGGCAGAGAAAGGAGCAGAAGCCAGAGACAGGCCGGTTGCTGGGCCTGGGGCAGAGGAATGGTCTCTGCACGGGCTGAGGGCCTTCAGCTCTGGGGAGAGGAGACACTTGCCACTGCCCGTGTCGTGCCTCCTTCGTGCCAACGCAGTGGAGGGAGCCCCGCCGGCTCTGCTGGTCTCTCACTGCTGCCTTCACTTTAGCTGCTGCTGCGCACGGACTTTGCAAGAGAGAAGTTTGCTGCCCTGTACAAAGGCCAGAGTGTCCTGAGCCATCCGATGCTGGCGATGCTCTCGCTGGTGCTCGAGAGCCTCATCACGCTTTCAGAGGCACCTGGGATGGTGAGTGAGGCACAATCAGCTGGAGCCACGTTGTCAACTGGGGGCTGGAGCAGCGGGCAATGCGTTGGCTTGGCCTTGGTGGGAGTCCCCATGTGGAATAATGGCTCCAGTCCCCCTCCGTGCTATGGAGGGGGCTGGTGGGTGCCTGGGGAGCCCTCCAGGCACCGAGGGTTTCCCATCCCTCTGCCCCTTCAGGCTTGTCAGGCAAGGACGGGGCTGAGCAGGGGACACTGCTCTCCTGCACCCCCTTCCCTGCTCCATGCTCTCCCCACATCCCCATCAGTGGCCGCTGCCTGTCAGGAGGCTGCTGCAGCGACTCCTGTGCCAGCTGCTGGGAAGCCGGACGGGAGGCTGGGCCTCAGTGGCCAGAGCCTTTTTTGCAGGGTGGTCTTTCAGCGCTTCACAATGAGGAAAGTGTGTTTCTTACAGGCCAGGAAAATACTGGTCCTGCTGCCAGACATCATGGACACCGTGCAGTATGCCAGCACTGATGTCAAGAGGAAGGCCCTGGTAGTCTGCAGGAACATGACGGGTCACCTGGGCAGGGAGGAGGCGAGCCCCATCACTCTGCAGCTGGCGGAGAGCCTCCTGCGCCTCTTTGATGATGTAAGGCTGCCGTGGGAGCCCCTGCCCCAGCCCTACAGATGGGCACTCGGCAAAGACAGCTGCCCCTCAGCCCAGCCCTGTGGGCAGCCCTCGGGCAGGGCTCCCCTCGTGCTCCTCTTGCGTGGCCTTTCAGGGCTCTGGGGCCATTCAGCCTCAGCTGCGGCTCTGGCCCACGGCTCCTGTGGTGGGGATCCGACCCCTCACATCAGCCACGCTGACGCCCTTGCTCACCGTGGGCTGGGAGTGGCTGTTGCTGAAGTTCCCCATCCTCCTCCCTACCAGGAGTCCAGCCTGGTGCGGGAGCTCTCCATCAGCCTCTTCAGAGATGTGCTGGAGACTGTGGTGGGGAGAAACAAGAAGATGATGAGGAGGACAGTGAAGCTGGTCCTGCTCCCGCTGTTCCTCCGTATGCAGGACCAGAGCAAGAGCGTGGCCAAGGTGCAGTGACCAGAGTTGTTGGGAAGGGTCAAGAGGAGGGAGGGTGCCAGGTGTCCTCCCCTGGGCTGTGGTGCCATCTCCCAGCCTCTGCTTCTCTGCAGGCCTCTAGGGACACCCTGCTGGCCTGTGCAGAGTTCCTGGGCTGGAGGAAGCTCAGCACCCTGGTCCAGACGCATCAGACACATCGCATTGGAGAGTGTTTGGTGAGAACACCCCCCCGGGCCCCAGCGCCGGGCTGGACGAGGGCTGCCCCAGGTGCCTGTGGGGAGGGCTGTGCAGCTGAGCCTCAGCTGCCCTGTTCCAGCCCGGAGCCCACAGCCTGCAGCCACATCCTCCTTCCCTGCCTTGAAGCACAGACCCGCCAAGGGCTCTTCTCCAGGCCCCTCTCCCCTCCCTGCCCCCAGGTGCTAAACAAGACCCTGGCACATGTTGGCCCTGGCAGTGGGACAGAGGGGTCTCAGCACTGCCAGGCCCCCCGTGCCCTCTGCTCTCTCTGAACCTCAGCCCCACGGGGCTCCAGTCTGGGAGGGAAGAGGCCACTGGTAGGAAGGACTGGTCCCGGTGGCTGGGCAGTGTCTGGATCAGACCCATGCCCTTGTGCTCTCGCCAGCTCCAGCAGGACAGGGACGGGCCGGAACTACAGCTGTGTCAGAGCCTGCTGTACGTGAAGGACGCTCAGGCCACCGTGCGACTGGAGGCCGTCCGGTTCATCGGTGAGACACAGCCCCCGGGGACCCTCTGCTGGCAGCCTGGCCCGCGTCCCCACCACTGCACGGGCAGAAGGGGCCGGGGCCCTGGGGCTGCCAGAGCCCCGGCTGCCTCCAGGAGGGCCCGGCACGCAGGGGGCTCGTTCGCTGGGAGCCTTGCTCAGCCCCAGCGGCCTCGGGTCCCGTCCTGCCCTGGGCCAGCCCTGCCCAGGGGTGCAGGGTGTGCAGCCGAGCCGGCAGGGCCGGGGCCGTGCTGCCGGGAGCGTGCTGGGGAGCAGAGGCCTGACAGGAGCTCTGTGCACAGGGCTTGGCGCACGGTACCTGAGGAACAACAGCTATAGGGAGCGGAAGCTGGACGACATCAGGAGATGTGAGTGGGGGCCATGCTGTGCTGCTGGGCAGGGGACAGGGCCTGGGCAGGGCGCTGCCATGCCTGGTCCTCCTCCAGGAAAACGCTTCAGGGGCAGAGGACATGTCAGGGGCACCTGGCGCGTCCCGGAGCAGCAGCTTCCAGCTGGTCTGTTGGTCTCATCTGCTCCTCCTGGCCAGGGGAAGAGACGCGTGGGGCTGGCATAGTCTGGAGGGGACTCCTGGGGGGTCTCTGCAGGCAGTGGGGGTTCATCTCTGCTCTGCGTCCCTCTCTTGCAGACCTCCAGCCCTTGACAGAAGACCCTGATCCCTGCGTCAAGTGCTTGGCAACTCAGACGCTCTACAACCTGCTAACAGAGTTTCGAAGACCAGAACGGAGCAGGTGGTGGCTGGGCTGCTGGATCTGTGGGAGCCGAAGAGAATAAATTCTCTCTCCAAAATGGCCATAGTTGAATATCTTTTGTTTCACTAAAGCTGGAAGACAAAGCCCAGTCCCACGGTGCCCCTCCCACGGGGACCATCCTGAGCGGGCCGAGCAGTGTCACTCCTGGCCTCTGCCGCTGCCCGCACACTTGCTGCTGTGGTGTGTGGGGAAAAGAAACGGCCTTGGCGCTCTGTAAGCTCTGCTCAACAGTGACTAAAACATCCGTGTGTTACTAACACTGTTCTCATCCCAAGGGCAATCCGTAGCATCATACAAGCATGAAGAAGTTTAACTCTATCGCAGATGAAACCGGCACACGTACGTACAGAACCAGTCTTCGTGCATAAATAAAGAACCCAGAATTAAATAATTTGTCTGAGCTCCCATCTCTTCCAATCTTCTCTGGAGCTGGGGATAAGGAAGCCCCATCAGGAAGAAAGGGTTAAGGAGCCAAAATCCCAGCTGCCACATGGAGGAGCTGCCGTGGGACCCAGAGGCTGCATCCTGCTGACTCAAGCAGGTGCTGCCTCTCTGCCGCCTGATTGTCATCAGAGCTGCTGCTTCCCTGGAGCCACGGACATGCAGGACATGGCCTCTTCAGTGCTGGTCTCTCCTCACTTCCACTGTCCTCTTGTGCTCCTGCATTTGTGCTGCGGCTAAGGTCTTGTGTACCTTGTGACAGTCCTGTTGTCGCTACAGTGGCATCCCTGTGGCTGTGGACAGGAGCAGGCCATGGGAAGCACTGTGTGAGATCTGGCCTCACTGCTGGCACCAGCGTGAGCACAGGGGCTCCTCAGGGCAGGGCCAGAAGGCTGGGTACCCTTCCAAAGCTGGTGTCAGGAATACACCCGAGAAGCTGCTCCCTCAGAGGGACTTTTGCTCTCTTGGGATGCCTAATGGAGTCACAGCAACAAGCTCAGAGTGCCAGGGTGATGTGTTAGGAACCAAAGGATGGGAAAATGCTTCTCTTTGTGGTGACACATGTCCATGCAGACAGCACCTGCCTTGGGTCTTATGGCAAATGCTATCCTGGAGAAGAACCAGAAGCTGCCAGGTGATGTCAGGAGATTTCCAGGGACAGCATATGAGTCCCAACTGGCAGTGACTGGCATCTCATAAAATGAGTGACCAGCCAAGGAGGAGCCTCCCAGACAAAAAGGTGAACCTCAGGAGGTCATGGGCTAATGAGAAGAGAGGCTGTGAGGAGCCAGCAGGCAAAGGAACATAAGACTGGAGAGTGTTTCAGGACACCCTCTGGGAAAGGCCCTGGCTGGATCTAGTGCAGCCCTGTCCTGCCCTTTGTGCCATTAGAGACGCCCCACGGTCCTGTCCTTGGCTACTGAGCCAGCTGGGAAGACGCAAAGGGCTCAGCAGCGGTGATGCTCATCCAGCTGGGTCTGCTTCCCACCCCAACCAGCGTGGCCAGTGCAGAGTCACCCCACGACCCCAGGGCACCACAGCCCCTCGCTCTGCAGAGCAGCATCGCCAGATCAGGGCCCTGTGGGGAGCACGGGGAGGGAACCAGGACCAGCCAGAGCAGCCTGGACACCCTCACCTGGGGAAAGGGATGTCCCTGGAGAAGAGCAAGGGAGCGTTTCTGTGTCTGAAGGCTGGAATGCCGGAGAAAGAGAAACCTGTTTCCGCAGACGCTCATTTGGGGCTGGCTGCTCTGCTGCTGGACCAGCACTCTCGTTCTGGCCTGGGGAGAGGGGCTGGCACTGAGGGGCACAGGCCGTCTGTGCTGGGCATCTCCTGGAGCTGACACCAGCAGTCCTGGATTTCCAGTGGTCTCCATGTCCTTGTGCCATGTCCAGGTCCAGCCCTGGTGCTGTGGGGGAGGCTGAGACCCGTCTGTGCCTCCAGCAGCTGCTGTGCCCTTCAGAGGGGCTGGGGCTGTGGGCTGAGTGCCCAGAGCTCTGCAGCCCCTGCGCTGGGCACAGCCGTGGGGCCAGCCCAGCCTGGGCTGCTCTGCTGGGCTGGGCTGGAGAGAAAGCCGGGGCTGTGGGGAGAGCTGGGCAGGGGCTGGGCTGAGCTGGAAAGTGCTGGGAGAGGACACTCAGAGGACACAGCTGGCTGAGCTGCGTGACCATACAGGGGGAGGACGCGCTCCAGCGGGGTGAACTGCAGAGCCAGGACAGGCAAAGGCAGGAGGGAGGAGGCCGCTCTGTGCCCTTGGAGCACGGGCAGACTGGGAAGGTGCCCAGGACATTTGTCTCTCCCGTCGCCATTTCCGGCACTGCACGCCAGGTGCTGGGTCAGGTTTGCTCTCTGTCCATCTCCCTCCTCCCGCGGGACTCGGTGCCTGTGTCAGGGAACAGCCAGCCCTGCCAGAGCAACTCAGGCCTGGCACCAACACAAGGGATCAGAAGGAGAGTGCGGCAGTGGAACGAGAACAGCTCTGGAAGAGCAAGCGCTGGTGCTCCCTGGCACTGCTGCCGTTCCGGGACTGTGTTCCCCTCTACCCCCGCACACGAACTGTCCCTGCAGCTCCACAAAGGCCTTTGAGAAAGGATCTCAGGGAAAAAAATTGTCTTGGAAAGTCCTTTATTTCATTTAAAGACCCAGAGAGCAGGGCTCATTTGCCCAGCCATTAGGTACGAAAACAAAAGCAGACAGTGAATCAGTAAAGGATGAAAACATGAACACAATTTTTAAATCGCATTATCACAACAGATAAAGAAGACAGGTCGAGCCTGCAGTGAGTTACATTAAGACTGCTATGCAGCAGATAAGGGGCAGTTTATTGCTTCAGAACAACATCCAGTCATCAGTTTCCACATGGAGCCGCACATAATATGAGGCCATATAGCTGAAATCAGCACGGAGAGAAGACTTTTGTAGGGAAGACTTTGAAGGGAGCAGCCTGACTTCATGCAGCTGAAAAGCAGAGAGCTGTCAGTGTGCTGAAGGGACGGGGAGAAGTGTCCTGGGGCGAACAGAAACCTGTGGATGACAGAAGGTGGGAGAGATGGGGTTTGCAGAGACTGGCAGGAGTCCTTCCCAGGGCTGAGCGGGATGAGCTTTGGACAGAAGGGAAAATAAAGCAGCTCTCAAGCGTGTTTTGGAGTTAGCGCCACTGTCACTAACAGGAGAAAGAGGACCGTGCTGTAAGGGAACTCCCTGTTCTTCAGGAGAAAAACCAAAGCTTTTCACATCCTTCCCAGCAGTTCTTTTCACTTGTCAAAGCAGGTGTAATTTTTCAGTAATTTGCCTCTGGCATGAAGTTCTTTGAGCAGCGGTTTTGCTCTCAGGGCTATCCCTTTGTTTTAATGATATTTCAGGTGTATTTAAAGGTTACACCTCTTAGACAGAATTGCCTTTTTATGATGCCTGATCAATATATTTTCTCCCTGGTTTTGGTAAGAGGCTGAGAGGTAGAATATCACAGAATCACAGAATCACAGAATCAACTGGGTTGGAAAAGACCTCAGAGATCATCGAGTCCAACCCTTGGTCCAGCTCTAGTCCGTTTACTAGATCACGGCACTAAGTGCCATGTCCAATCTCAGTTTAAAAACCTCCAGGGACGGCGAGTCCACTACCTCCCTGGGCAGCCATTCCAATGCCTGACCACTCTCTCTGTAAAGAATTTCTTTCTAATATCCAGACTAAATTTCCCCTGGTAGAGTTTAAGCCCATGCCCCCTTGTCCTATAGCTGACTGCCTGGGAGAAGAGACCAATCCCCACCTGGCTATAACTTCCCTTCAGGTAGTTATAGAGAGTGATGAGGTCACCTCTAAGCCTCCTCTTCTCTAGACTAAACAACCCCAGCTCCCTCAGCCTCTCCCCATAGGTCTTATGTTCAAGTCCCTTCACTAGTCGTGCTGCTCTTCTCTGGACCCGCTCTAGCACTTCAATGTCTTTCCTGAACTGAGGGGCCCAGAACTGAACACAATACTCCAGGTGTGGCCTCACCAATGCAGAGTACAGGGGAAGGATCACTGCCCTTGTCCTGCTGACCACGCTATTTTTGATGCAGGACAGGATACCGTTGGCCTTCTTGGCCACCTGGGCACACTGTTGGCTCATGTTGAGCTTCCTGTCAATTAGTACCCCCAGGTCCCTTTCTGTCTGACTGCTCTGCAGCCACTCTCTGCCCAGCCTGGAGCGCTGCAGGGGGTTGTTGTGACCAAAGTGGAGCACCCGGCACTTGGCCTTATTGAACTTCATCCCATTGGAATCAGCCCATTTTTCCAGTCTATCCAGATCCCTCTGCAGAGCCCTCCTGCCTTCCAGCAGGTCCACACTCCCTCCCAGCTTGGTGTCATCAGCAAATTTGCTGATGATGGTCTCAATCCCCTCATCTAAATCGTCAATAAAGATGTTAAACAGGACTGGACCCAACACTGACCCCTGGGGACACCACTAGTGACTGGCCGCCAGCTGGATGCAGCCCCATTCACCAGCACTCTCTGGGCCCGGCCCTCCAGCCAGTTCTTAACCCAGCGTAGAGTACACTTGTCCAAGCCACGGGCTACCAGCTTTTGCAAGAGTATATTATGGGAGACAGTGTCAAAGGCCTTGCTGAAGTCCAGATAGACCACATCCACAGCTTTCCCCTCATCCACCAGGTGAGTCACCTGATCATAAAAGGAGATCAGGTTGGTCAGACAGGACCTGCCCCTCCTAAACCCATGCTGGCTGGGTCTGATCCCTTGTCCATCCTGAAGGTGCTGTGTGATTCCATTCAGGATGATCTGCTCCATAACCCTGCCAGGCACCGAGGTCAGGCTGACAGGCCTGGAGTTGCCAGGGTCAGCTCTGCAGCCCTTTTTGTGGACTGGGGTAACATTGGCCAATTTCCAATCATATGGGACCTCCCCAGTGAGCCAGGACTGTTGGAAGATGATGGAGAGCGGCTTGGCAAGTTCTTCTGCTAGCTCCCTCATCACCCTAGGATGGATCTCATCTGGTCCCATAGACTTGTGAGGATCCAGATGGCTCAGTAAATCACCAACTATTTCCTCCTGGAATACAAGGGGCCTATTTGGCTTCCTATCTCTGTCAACCACCTCCAGAGATGAGTTGTCCTGAGGGCCACCTGTATTACTGGTAAAAACTGAGGCAAAGTAGGTGTTAAGTACCTCAGCTTTCTCCTCATCTTTGTTAACTATATTTCCTTCAGAGTCCAACAGAGAATGGAGGTTTTCCTTGCCCCTCCTTTTGTTATTAACATATTTGAAGAAGGACTTTTTATTATCCCTGACAGAATTGGCCAAGTTAACTTCAAATTGCAGTTTTGTTTCCCTGATTTTTTTTCTGCATGATCTAGCTATTTCCATAAATTCTTCATAAGTAACCAGCCCTTTTCTCCACAGTCAGTAAAGTCTCTTTTTATTCCTGATTTCATTCAGAATCTCCCTGTTTAGCCACGCCGGTTGTCTCCCCCGCTGGCTAGCCTTTTGGCACACTGGTATAGCCTGTTCCTGTGCACTCAAAACCACCTGCTTGAATCATGTCCAACCCTCCTGGGCCCCCTTGTTTTCAAGCATTGTTTCCCAGGGTATGCTCTGAACTAGACTTCTGAATAGGCAAAAATCTGCCCTCCGGAAGTCCAGCGTAGAGGTTTTGTTAATGGTTCTCCCTGCATCTCTGAGTATTGAAAAGTCTATTATTTCATGGTCGCTATGCCCCAGGCGGCCTCCAACCACTACATCTTCCACCAGCCCTTCTCTATTTGTAAACAGTAGGTCTAGCGGGGTCTTGCCCCTGATGGGCTCATTTACCACCTGATGAAGGAAATTGTCCTCTATACACTCTAGGAACTTCCTAGACTGCCTCTTCTGTGCAGTACTGAGCTCCCAGCAGATATCCGGCAGGTTAAAGTCACCCACAAGAACAAGGGCCGTTGATTTTGAGACATCTGCCAGCTGCTTGTAGAATAATTCATCTCCTTCATCGTCCTGGTTGGGCAGTCACCCACGAGGATGTCAGCCTTGTTGGACTTCCCCCTGATTCTGGTCCACAGGCACTCAACCTTGTCACTGCTGACCTCAAGTTTACCAGAGTCGAGTGACTCTCTAACATATAAAGCCACCCCTCCACCTCTCCTACCCTGCCTGTCTTTTCTGAAGAGCTTGTAGCCACACATAGCAGCACTGCAGTCATATGAGTCATCCCACCATGTTTCTGTGATGGCAACTATGTCATAGCTTTCCTGCTGCACGATGGCTTCCAGCTCCTCTTGTTTGTTGCCCATACTGCGTGCATTAGTGTACACGCACTTCAATTGGGCTGCTGATTTCCCTCTTATTCGGGCTTTCCATCCTTAGGCGGATCTTTGGATAGCCCGGTTTCAATCCCTTCCCCCTTCAAACCTAGTTTAAAGCCCTCCTGATCAGCCCTGCCAGCTTATGGGCTATAGTCCTCTTGCTCTCCCTAGAAGGATGAAGCCCATCTGATTTGAGGAGACTAGGTACCACGGAGCTTGCCCCGTGGTGAAAAAACCCAAAATTTTGATGGTGACACCAATCCTTAAGCCACCTGTTGATGAGATGGGCTTTTCTGCTCCTCTCTTTATTTAGCTCCTCATCCATCCCAGCTAGCACAGGAACTGAGGCAAATAATGCGCACTAGAACACTTGCTTCTGGGCATCAGACAAAAGTGTAGCCATTGATGGTAAGTATGTTGCTCTATGAAAAGCTTAATGACCAGTCTTAGGAAGCATTTGGCTGTAATGAGGTTCAGCCCTCCACAGATGCAGTTAACGCAGTAGAATTCGGTGGGTTTAGCTGGCGTCTGTCTCCCCGAGCAGGGAAAGGACAGGACGCCCTCCTGCCCACACTGGGCCCATACGGGCAGGTCCACAGCAGCCAGCGTGGGGCAGGAGCAAGTACGCAGCCAAAGCGGGTGCTGAGGCACACGTGTGCTCTGCACAGAGCTCCGTGTGTCCCGGCTCCTCTCACCTTCTTTGTGGAGAGCAAAGCAACAGAATGATGTTGGGAGTGGCCCCTGGCTCCCGCGGGGCTCAGCTCTTGTGCAGCCAGCGCTCAGGGCCACGGCAAAAACACCTGTAAGGGGGCAAGCGGGACCGGCTGTAGTTCAGCTGAAAGGGTCAGGGTAGGGTGTGATTTCTGCTTCCCTGTTGACTTTTCTCTGGCACAAAAGCACACAAATAATCCAGAGAAGCATTCTGCTGGAAACACAGCCATGAGCAAGGCTAGGGTGAAACCTTTTTCAGTATTTTTGATGAAATCAACATTCTACCTTTTGATCTACCACTACAAAATTTATACTTTGCATAGGATAAGTGGAAGAACATAACAGAAAGTATATATGATGTGGTTGTGATGCTTTTAATTATATTCCTTTCACTGGAAGGGTATGAAATACCGATAAAAATAAAACTGGATGCAATATAATATGAAGCTAGAGTGGGGACTATGGAAGGGGTTATAATACCCCTATTTGTCAAAAAATAAGACAGGGTCTTGTATTGATTTTTGCTCCAAGAGATGCATTAGGGCTTATTTTCAGGGGATGTCTTCTTTTCCATGAACAACAATCTACATTTATTCTTGAACAAATAATCAACATTTATTCAAATATAGTCATATCATCACATTCTGGAACTCTCCAAACCCTGAATTCCATAATGAATTTCTTGTGACTCTGTTTCGTTTAGAACCATTGGCCCAAATCTCTCACGTCTATCAATAGTGGTTTCCCTAAACACCCTGCTCATAGCGCATTGACAGCGCAACTGTCGTGATTTTATCCCATGAGCTTCACCCTGGTCACCACCTCTCGCAGTCCGGCTTCACAGAGTTTCCACGCTGATTTCCCTCCATTCTATTTTCAATGTAGTCAATAATTTCCATGTGCAATTGGTCCTTGAAGAGCTTGTTTATTGCAATATCAGGAGACTGAAGATGGGCAGTCATTCCCGCGGGAACCTTTATTTGGCTGTTTTTCTCTTTTGAAGAAGTTCTTTGTGTCCTCAGCTGTCCGTGCTGGCTGGATTCCAGACTAGCAGAGCTCTTCGGCCACCTTGCAAAACAAGCAGCAGCATTAAATCAACCCGGTTCCTTATAACTGCTTGTGTGCACCTTTTTCAGTTTCAAGAATATAAATGCCTGAAACACTTTCAATCTTGTCCTTCTTGCTCTCAGTAATGATGAGAGGTGGGGCTTTATTTCCATCCAGATGAATTGCCAAAATACAAGTAACACGTGCACTTTCATAACCAGGGGAGGGAATGTAGACTGAGGAGGCACCCGGCTGGCCGGCTGTTGTGCGAGATCCTTGGCCCATAAACTCTGCAGCTGCATCCCCAGCAATCCTGGTGGAAGGTTGGTATTTAGAAAAGCCGATGCCATCAACAACGAACTTGAATGCAAGTGCACGTTTAGTAACTTCAGCATCTTCCAGCTTAGACAGTGTTGCTGATCGGCTTAGAGACAGTTCCCATTGCTGGAGGGACCATCCGGCCAGTGCTGCGATGCTTTGAGTTCTTCTGGGGATATTTCTAACTGTGGCGCCATTGCAAAGACAAATTCTTGCGCGTCAGCCCTGCACACAGCCAAAGCCTTTGCCAATCTGGGTGTGTTGGCGCTCGCCAGCCTGTATTGTTTTGGTTCTTGTGGCATCTTCCGAGTGCGATTCTTTTGGGGGTGTCTGTTTTTCTTGGTGAAGGTCTGTCTGTCCTGCTGCATTCTATTGCCAATTAATTTTACTTTTTTACATGTGTAGCTACCTGGACACTATTTAAATTGACTTTTTTTATGAAATGTAACCAGGGCTTATTTTTTGAGTAGGGCTTGTGTTTTGAACATCCTCAACAATCTCAAAAAATCAGACCAGGGCTTCTTTTCGGTGTAGGTCTCATTTTCATGGAAAAAGGGTAGAGATGGCTACAGCTGTATACAACATAAAATAGATTCTGTATCAAGTGTTTGAACCCGAACCTTTTTCCTTACACTCTCTTCATAATTTTTAAGACAGTTTTGGTATTTTTCCGGGCAAAGGGTTTCAATGTCATGTTTTTGAATGAAATCAAAAGTCCCACATCCAACAACTTCTCCTGCTTCTCCCACTTTCTCAGAGGCTCATGTCTGATGAAGTAATGATCTAATAAGCTCTAAGTGATCAACCTATCTAATAATTATCTTTATGCAAGAGCAATTTTTAAAATACACTTTATGAACCAGAGGAGGTGATTTTCATACTTCTCTCTCACGTCTTTGATGCTGCTCACACCAAACGAAGTGAAAGCTGCTGTCTGGTGGTTTAAGCTTTTGTGTGCTGCTGAATGATGACAAACACCAGCAGATACCCCATGTGTGCTGTGCGAAAACCGTGAAGCTTTTGGTTCTTGGCTGATCTGGAACAGGATCTCACTTTCACGCTGTAGAACTGTCAATAGCGGCTTCTCCAGTCAGAAATGAGTCACATTGCGTGTGCACATTTGCAGGCGGTGGTCGAGCTCCTCGAACACGGGGCTGACCCCAACCTGCCGTTGAGCAGAGCGGTGGGAAGTGCCCTGTGTGCGGCCGTGAGCACAGCGTACGAACAGCAGAGAACAGCAGCGCAGAGGATCGCCTTGGTGAGACTACTTCTGGGGCTTGATGGGGTTTTTTAAGCTTCAGGAAAACAGTGATTTTTGTCAGTGCACTGAATCCCAGTTCTCTTTAATGAGTAAGCCGGTTTTTTTCCTAGAACAATGAATTTGTGTTTGTTCCTAATGCTGTTTGTTTCTGTCCTGAGGAGCAGAGGTTTTGTATGGAAATTCATTTTAATGTTTGAGTAAAGAGGATGATAACCTCCGTGTCTAGAAGAAGAAAAACTACATTAAAGTCAGACGGAATGTTTGTAGTGCCCACAACCCCGTCAAATCTGACTGTCGCTTTGTTTAAAAACTCAATCAGCATCCACGTGAAGAGAAACACTCTGTGTTTGGTTGTTGCTGTGGAGTGGTCGATGACAATGCACTTTCTCCTCTCTGGTGAGGCCAGTGGCCGTGTTTGGCCCGTGCAATCCGGTTTCTGTCCTCAGCCCGGGCTGATCTCGGGGGTCAGGACGCTGCAGCTGAGGCTCTGGCGTGGAGCCGGTTCCCCCGCTGGGTTCTGTTCTCCCCCTTCCTCACTAGTTGTCGCGGCTTCATTTGTCACTGCAGGATTGGGAGATATCTCGAAACAAAAAGCAACTGCCTGCAAGAAGGTTTTACCTAAAAAAGAGATATGACAATTTGTCAACAGCCGTAAAGGGACAAAGAAACGTGTGGTTCAGTGCGCAGAACAGTCTCACAAATAGAGATGAGGCTCTGATGCCCGGTCCTGTCTCTTTAGCTCTGGTGTGATCACAGTTTTTTTGGGAAGGTTTTCTTTTTACTTGGATGTACAATGATTTGCTTTCTGCAGGTTGATAAACTGCTTGAAGCTGGCGCCAATATCCTTGCACCGGTTCCTCTTCGGGAAGGACAGACCAAAGCTGTGGGAACAGCTGTTGACTATGCCTATTTTAAATATTATCAGGTATGACTTCAGCAAGTACTGTGCATTCGCATCCATTCAAATACATGGCCTGTTGTGTCCTGATTAATTGTCTAAAGCCTTCTGCAGAGGCTTTCATGGAAATTTGCTTTTTCCCTTCATTTGTTGTGAGACTTGGTTCAGCACCAGGAGCAGCGTTAATCACTTAAGTCTGAACACCTCTAGCAGTTTTGCCTGTGAAGACAATCCTTCCTGTCACACATTATAGAAAGATTCCATCCATGATTGGATTGGAAAGAGTTAACCGTAATCTCAAACCCAGGCATTAAAACCAAAAGTCACGTGTGTTTCTGTGAGGCTGTAATCAAATCAGGTGAAGTTATTATGGCTTGTGTGGTATGTTGTAAGCGATGACAGGACATTATTGATCAAACTTGAAAATAATGGATTTTCTAAATAAAATATATATTTAAGTAAACATGTATAAAAATATTAATTATATAATATATGCTATACATTGTACATAAAATAACTAATATATATATATTTACTAAATAAATAAATGGACTTACTAAAGTCGTCCTTAATCACTTGTTAATGCCTTAGAAAAAGAATCTTACTATGAAGTATAACTAATAAATTTCTATTTTTTTTTCTGGATATGTTAGTTTAAAAAACGTTTTAAAGGCCTGGGATTGTGTGACACTTCTAATCAGAACTAACATAAGGTCGTTTTTAATAGCTGGCTTATTAACAAGAAGGCTTACATGGTAAGCAGATCGCTTACCTCTGGAGTACGAACAGTTGTTCTGAAAAGGACAAAAGTAGCGGTGCACCCTGTTCATGGAGCGGCCTGGCGAGAGCTGAGGGGGGTTTGCATCTCACACCGATCTTCTGCGTAGACATTAAATTGCAATTTCTTTGCTTGCAACCACAGCTGATCGTCAAACAGGAAAAGAATTAAATTAAGCTATTTATAGCTGTAATCACAGCTCAGACTTGACCACCATACTTACCTTCCTGCCTTGCTCCGGACTCTTGCTTGTGCTCTCCTTCCTGGCACTTGCTACAGGGTAGTGGTTTGGGCATTGAGGGCCAGAGCCTGCACAATCCATGCCCTCTGGCTGCTCATTCCAATAAATTCTGTGGTGCTTCCTGAGGTGCTGGGGAGGAGCTCTGCACAACGAGGGCAGCATCCCCAGGAGACTTTCAAGGCCAGGCTGGGCGGGGCTCTGAGCAACCCGATCTAGTTGAGATGTCCCTGCCCATTGCAGGGGTTGGACTAGATGACCTTTAAAGGTCTCTTCCAACCCAAAATGTTCTATAGTTCCCCCTTGAACAAACACTTGAAAATTGTTTAGTTGTTGACCACTCAACAAACTGATAAATGGAACAACTTGAATGTCGGACGTGGACACGTCCTGTGCCCAGTGTCACTGACTGAGCTCCACGCCACGACCCAGCAGGGATGATGCTGTGCTTTTAGAACAGCTTGGCTTTAACTCGGAAGTACTTGTGTGTTAGTGCCCCCATGCACCGGGGGATTAACTCCTGGCATGTTGCAGGATACGAGAATTGCTCACACACCGTACCACGTACTGTCAGCATCTGAGCAGGAGGTTCTTCAAACACGCCGATCGCTGCTGGAACACATTACAGTGAAGCTCCGTGAGTGTGTCATCCTGAAAGAGAAAGAGTGGGATCAAGAAAAGTTGAGAAGATCCAAGAAATGTGAGTTCAAGTTTCAGAATAGCTCGAGATTAAGTGTACCATCACCTGCTGTGAAGGGGCATTTATTGTTGTCATTCCAGTGTTACTGTCTGAAAAGGTTACTCCTGATAAAATCGGCTCCTACATATGTGGTAGGGGATGCAGAGGTTCTGCAGACATTAACAAGACATTGTGAAGAAAATCTGAGATCAGTGCCTGTCAGCTGCTTCCTGGTAAATCCTTGCGCAAGATCCATTACCATGTGTTAAACAGCGATTGAGGAGCTCGCTCCTCTTTCTTTACATCTTTGTGTTGGGTGTGGGTAGCAGGACATCTATCAGGACTGTGGCCATCTAGTGTATTTTAATTCCTTATGGCAACTTACTCCCATTGTATAATATCAATGCTCTTCTGCTATTAGAGTAGCAACAATGAATACACAAATTAAGATGATTTGAGTTACATTCTCAGTGGCGTTCAAACCTGTGATGGAATCAGGCTCAGCGTCCAAGCGCCCGAATACCAGACTTTGGGGCAGAAGGTGTTTCACTTGGGAAGTGAACCCTGAATCGTTACCCTTGCAGTTCGACATCACCAGTGACTCTGCGGCTTGGCAGGAGCAGGAAGTAAATTGTCTGTATAATTCCTTTCTCTTGGCTGTGATGTAGCAACTTGTCTCCTTTTTCCTTGGCTTCTGAAGCTTGTTGGTGGAAGACGCATTTTATTCTGTAGATTCAAATGTTACACGGTGGACAGAGCCAAGCAGACTTTTAATGAAGGAGGAGAATACTGATTTTTGTTTTCCCTCTGCCCTCTCATGCTGGTGTAGTGGATTCAGCTGTTCACACACGTGTTTCAAAGAAGAAAGGAGGCAGCCTTTGTGTGGAAGAAGTGAGGTAGGGCAAAGATACTGCACCATGCATTGTCTGTTCTTAGTCAAAAATACTATGCCCTGTTGTTTTTTTGTTTTTTTCTTTTTCCTCATTGTAACTATTGTCACTGTGCCTTTGTCTCCTTTCTCATTTTCCCCTCTCATCTATGCAGACTCACCAGCTGCAGTTTGCTTCTTTCTCTGCTCTGATCTCATCGCTCCTTTCCAGCTCCGCACTTTGCCGTGAGAGCCTGCACAATATTCAGTCTTCCTGTGGGACGCAGTGTGTCCTTGTGCTTTAAGCCAATTAATGACATCAGTAGCTTTGAGTAGCGTGCAAATGATGAGAAATAGACCCACACAAATTTTGTGGCTTACAATTCTCCAGAAACTGCAGGAACAACTTGTACAATTTGGGTGTTATTCTTGGAACTGTGTATTAACAAAAGTTCCAATAATAACGGAATACTTGTCTCAAGGATACTGAGCTCTGTATCAGTTTCTCGTCCTGCGGGATGCTCACAGGCTTCTGAACTTGATCTCAGTGTTCGACTGCAGAGGAACTAACACAGGTGTCGGGAACTGGGGCACGTTTGAGGTAGCATTTTTGCTGAATTGAGATGGATCAATAATAGCATAAGATGCAGAAATAGCCAGAAGAACAGAAAGTGAACTAAAATAAAACCTGGAAGGTTAAAGTCACGCACAAAGATTTTACAAATAGATCTCAGGGATGACGCACAGAGACTGATGAAACCTTGTTGAAACTTGCCAGCTATTGGGAAAGGATTTGTAAATGCTTTTTAAAAGGCTGTAAATGCACAGCCCAGCTTGCACTTCACTCTGACATTGAGTTTCCCAGACCTGCTGGACACGTCAGCCCAAGCACTGGGTTTGACGTTCCAGCTTTGGAATAACTGTTGCAGTGCAGTGGTCTGTGGGTGTCCCTGTTTGTCTCTGCAGGATTCCAGGGGGTTCTGTGAGGGCTTTTTTAGGTTCACCAGCATGGCTTTGTTGTCTCTGGCCGTATGTAGTCTGGTCTGCCTCTCAGTTTGAAAGGGCCACGTCCAGACCCAGCGTCAGGAGCGCACTGAAGCACGGCGAGCGTCGCTGCTCGGTGTCAGCGCGGGGCTGTTGGTTTGGCTGTGTTCCTCACTAGGACACTTGGCTTTTCCGGGGCTGTTTCTGGGGCTGGTTTAGCAGCGGGTGTGCAGCCCGTTCCTCACGGACTCCTGTGCTAAACTACAGCATCCTGTTTCTTTATTGTTGAATATTATTTAGATATTGTAACCATTTTGATTTAGTTTTACTGTGATCTGCAAACATGCTTGAGGAAAACCCTAAACAAACAGTAATGTGCTTTCATTTTACAACCACCTTTGCTCTAGACTACCATTCTTCAAGTACTGCTACCAGTGTGGCCGCTCGGTCGGTGTTCAGCTGTTGCCGTGCACGCGTTGTCACGAAGTCTTCACCTGCAGTGAGACCTGCAGAAGGAACGCCTGGAGCCAGCAGCACAGGCAGGAGTGCTCGGGGTCGCTGGGTAAGTCCCGTGTGGTTCCTGTGTGGGTGCAGTGGTCCGTGTGTGTGCACTGACCTGATGTGTCTTCCGTGTAACAGACCAGTAAAAGGTGTTTTATGGAGGAATATAAATGAAAAAGTTGAGTTCATTCACTCGAATAGCTGTGTTTTTTGTAAACCCACCAGCTTTAGGAGAGATGCTACTGTGTCGTTACTCTCAGTTTCAAGAGAGAAGAATCTCTGGGGTGAATACAGGTCAAAGGAAACACGCCTAGTTACCATCGACATCAATAGATGACACTGCAGGGCGAAGGATCACAAGAGATCGCAGAAGCTAGGCAGAGTGGAGTTTTCTGTACAAACTCCTTAATCATCTCTGTGTGTATATTAGAAGATAAATCAATGAGATTTCTGACTTTTATGCATTAAATTGTTGATAACACACTACTGTGATTCTTGGAAACCACACTTGTGCTGCTAAAAATGAAGCCACATTACACACACAACACACTACATAGCAGAAGACTAGTGTGGTAGAAATTATACAGTTTTAATTCTATAACAGATTGAATGAGAAATCTGTCCCATGTGGAGAGGGGTGCAGAACTGCTGAAAAGCACAGGCTGCCTGGAGCTTTTAAATTGGAATACATGTAAAACCTTGTGTGTTGGGGACAGTGAGGTCTCTCCCACTGGAGACAAGTTATATCAAGCATACGTGCTGACCGGTAGGGGCTCTGAATAGAATCACGCTACTTAGAATAGAATAGAATAGAATAGAATAGAATAGAATAGAATAGGACTAGAAATAAAACTACAAGGACAAATGGTTGGTAATATGGCAGCTGTACACTGGAAGACTTAAACATGCAAAAATTACATTCATTCAGAATGCAGCATTTTACTATCTTGTCTTTAAAAAGACAGGGTAGGGATGCAGGTGGGTTATACTAGGATGCTAATTAGTAATTACTTAAGTCACTGCTTATTTTGGTAGCAATTCCTTTCCTGTATGGCAAACGCCAAATTTCATTCAATTCAGATTCAGTGAATTAAATTCAGAACAAGTGTGAATGTCTTTCTGTAGACACATTTTTTCTCAGCAATGAAGACATTTCTTTTTAAGTAGTGTCTTCTTTTCCAGTTAATTTTGAGGTAGAAAGGTGCTTTGGTGGTTTTTGTTGTAGCTTGGTTGGTTCGTTTTGTCTTTTCTCTGCCATGTTTATTGTTAATTTAAAAGGACCCGAAAACCCCTGACTCAGACCAGCTGGAGCAACTCGGTCTGTTGCTCTGGGAGCCTCTGGTGCCCTCTGCCCTGTTTCCTCATTCCTGTGCTTTTCACTCTATGGAAATGCAATTAACATTTATTTCATAGCTTATGAGCAAAACTCTCCATGTTTGAGCCCTGGTGGGATTAATAAATTCTCAGACATGTTCACTAGAAGAAACAAGTGTCATTTGCACTCCCGTGTGTGGTCATTGTTCGTTAGGAGGTTCATAGTTGAGCCATAACTACCTGAGAGTCGTGTCTGGTGAGGTTGTATTTGATAAACTGTGCCAAAATGGGAACTTTCTCAGGTCTTGTACCGGCTTCCAGTTCATTATTCCAGAGAAACCAAAGGTCACCCACAGAAATATGGGCAGGTTTGTTGTTCCTTTTATTTTATTTTGTTTTCCAGAGAAGCGTACAAGTCAAGCAGCTCCGGACGCGAGCAGGGCAGGATTGAAAAAGAATGTCACTGGCAAAAAGGGGGAAAAGGGAAGAGAAGGAAAAGAGGACAGAAGAGGTGGAACAAAGAGTAAAGCTGGGACTGGAGGAAGAGAGCGGCACAGGAAGAACAACTGACTTGTTTCATGTTGCACCTGCTGTTGTGAGGACAGGTGTTAATACCGCTGCACTTTGTGTGTTGTACTCCACTTCTGCTGAAGTGATCTGATGTGTTTTGAGAAACTAAACCCAAAGCATCTCCCTAAGATACCATGTGGCTCGAGGATGATAATGCCATCAAAAAGCAGTGTGTGTTACGTATTTAAGTAAATGTCTTCAATTAGAAGTACAGTGAACCTCAGATTGATTTTAATTGTATAATGCTACATATATGTTTTAAAAAGCAATATTGCCCATTATTAAACTTCATTACGACTATTCCCTCCTGTGGGAAACACAGGGCCTGTTTGGCAACTGGACTTGCTCTCTAGGGAGTTATTTTGCTTCATGGGGGGCTCAGATCTGGGATCCTGGGGAGAGTTTGCTGAGGACTGTTCAACCCTTAGACTGTTACCCCTTGATTTAGCCCACATGGGCACTGACAATCCTGCCAGGAAAGTCTCCGAGCATATAAAATGTGACCATGTGGCTCTGGGGGTGAGAGTCAAGGTCAAGGGGGCCCAGATGGTTTTCTCCTTGATCCAAGTGGAAAGGCTTAAGGAGGAGTGGCTGGGTCTTGAAGTTCAGCACCTTGTTGTGCAGCTGTGTCACTGACCATGGTTTGACTTTAAAACCGCAGGACCACACAGGGGGTCAAGGACCGGTGGGGAGGGGTGGAATCCATCTGACAAAGTCACCAGCTGGCCAGCTTGAGGAGACTAAGAATAATAGGAGGGAAATGATGGCCCACATTCACGTGAGAAAGTGGTGGACTGGCCTGGTAAGCAAAGGTGTAGATTGATGCGGTTGAGAGTCCTCCAGGTGAAGAGAGCGAGCGGAATGGGGCCCACCTGTCAGCGACGTGCTGAGAGGACACCGGGGGTAGCTCGTCTTGAGAAACCAGCGCGACTGTTACACCCCGTGGAACCCCCGCCCACAGCAAAAGCCACACGCTCCCCCAGCGGGACGGGGCAGGATCGGGAAACTAAAGGCAACCTGGGCTGAGGTAAGAACAGTTCAATGGAACAGCGGAAAAAGAAACAAAGCAAACCAAACCAAACCCACCAAACAAAAAACCCCACCACAGTAACAACAATGATGAAAGAATAGACAAAGCAATGGATATACAGCACAACCTCTTGAAGAGAAGCTGCCAAATTCATGTATACTATGATTAAAAAACGTACCCATCATTAACCAATTGATACGAGATCAATGCTTTCTGACCACCTGCAAAACGAGGGGATATTTTTCAAGTTTTAGATCCTTCTGCAAGACAAGAGGGAGACAGAAGATTAAGTGACACATTGTTTAGAAGCAGAGTGCTTAGTTTGTATTTAACTAATAATTAATGGACGTATTTTAAGAAAAAACAACTATAACTAACATCATCAATTATTTCTTAGTATAGACGTATGTCAAATTTTTCAAAAATTGTAATGCATATGTAATAATTATGTGAATATAAGCAATACAAGAGCATCCAGTCGCTGGAGCACTGATGGAGGATGATCCCCAGCGCTGACAAAATAAAGAACGCTGCTTCACAGTGTAACTGACTCTGCTGTTCAGTCTATTTCTTCGTTTTGCTCTCCCCACGTGGCGATCCTGCCGCTGCCTCCTCCAGAGCTGCAGGTGGATTCCTGCCTGCGGCCTGTGCTGGAACCAGCACCAAACCACACGGGCCAGAGAGAAGCGAGAGCGTCCGGACTCCCCTGCTCCGAGAGAGCCCCCCCGGGCAGCCCCAGCACCGGCACGACCCACGACCCACTCAGGTACCGAACGGCCCTCGGCTAGTTCTGGGGCTGCTGTTGCGGCTGCGTCACCCCAAGGTGCTTGTGGAAATGAACCCTCTCGGGTGACCCAGCAGAATTCTGAACAGCCAGATCCTCGTTTTTGAGTCACAACCGTCATGTTTAGGGCACAACGCTACTCAATTTTTATTGTCCTCTAAATTTTTGCATTGCACGTACCGTATTTTACCTGTATGTTCGGCACATTTTTAGAGTGCACGTCCCATTTTCACCTGTATATTCACCACATTTTTAGCAGTGCATGTACCGTATTTTACCTGTATATTCACCACATTTTTAGTGGTGCACGTCCCATATTTTACCTGTATATTCACCACATTTTTAGCAGTGCATTTACCGTATTTTACTTCTGTAGTCAACAGATTTTTTGTGGTGCAGCTAGCGTATTTTACCTGTATATTCTTAAAGGCACAAAACCCTATTTAAGGGTCCCAGAGCCTCAGTTTTGAGCCTAAATACTCACTTTCAGAGTCCAATTTTTAATTGACACTTAGATGGCCGAGGGCTGACATTTTAAATACCACATAAAAGAGGCAAGTGGACGCCCTGCCCCTCCCAGCCTGGGTGGTGGGTCACAGGAGGCCCTTTGTGACCCGCTCTGTGACACCACACGGTGCCATATACAGCCGGCGTGGCCGCGGCCCTGCACTGTCTGACAAGACAGCGACGGGACAGGACAGGAGCGCGGAGCTGGCGAGGAGACCCCGAGCACAGCCCACGACTTTCGCTGCCAGCCCCGGCACTTCAAAGCACAGAGGCCTTTCCCTGAAGTTCCCCCTTGCCCCACAGCACAGAGGCCTTTCCCTTGAGTTCCCGTCCTTCCCCCCCACTTCCCTCCATTTCCAGTTTCACACAATGGCAGAGAGGACCCCCCCCAACACCCCCAGGGTGGCCTGGGAAGAGGTGGAGGCTTCCCAGGAGAGCAGCTCTCTGCTGGATCCCTGCGAGGCCACCATGGTCCAGCCGATGCAGACCGGTGAGTGCGGGGCCGCCTCGGGGCTGGGCAAGGGTCCGGGCCAGTGAGCGCGACCAGCTCGATGCCGGGATCACGTTTCCTTGGCACAGCGCAGCCCTGCAGGTGGGGGACACGGCGCTGCTTGAACACCAGGGCTGCCCAGAGCAGCTGGGAGCCGGCCCCAGCACCGCCGCCCTCCTCAGCCGTGCTGAGCTTCAAGCTCTTTTCATGCTTGGGGAAGCTTGTTGGCAAAGGTGCCGTGTCCGACTGACTCTTCTGTGTTTCCCCTCTGTGTAGATGAGACACTGCCAGAGGAGAAACCAGAGCTCCAACCCGAATGGGACGCTGCCAGCACCTGGTCGATTTCTTCACTGGACAGCAGCAACATGGCCAGGGTAACGAGCTCCCGCCCTTTAGGGACTCTTGTCTGTCATGGTCAGGAGACGTGTGCGAGCAAAGGGACCCAGAATCAGTGTGGCTGGCGTGGCCTCACCGTCCCTGGTGAGGGGGTTCCTGCTCTCCCCAAGTAGGGAGTGCGCGAGGGTGGCACTGCAGTGTCCCAGCAGCCGCTCCAGCCGTCCTGGACACCAGGGAGCCCTGGTTCCCTGCAGGGCAAACACATGATGCCCCTGCTCCCAAGCCTCCTCCCTCCACCTGGGGAGCCTCTGCTCTAGTCCTGCCCCCTGCAGTGACGGCACACCCCGTTTCCAGCTTCCCTGCAGGCACTGCTGACAGCACTGCCGGGCATCTCTGGCCAGAGCTGCTCGTGCTGCTCAGCCAAGCAGCACCAGCACGACGTGTCTTCCCTCCCTTGCTTCCTCCTGTAGGTGTTTGCAGAAAACCACCAGCCTGCTCAGATGACAGACATCCTCATGGTGGCCATTGAGGCCTTGACAGCACAGGACATCTGTGACAGGCAGATGGGCAGCAGGGTCCTGGACAGGGCCATGGGAGACCCGGCCTCCTGGCTGACGGATGTAAGTGCCCGGTGGCTGGATTGTCCTGCCCGTGAGCCCTGTCAGGCCTTGTCCTTCCCTCCTTCCCTAAAGCAGCTCTCTCGGGCACCTGAAGCCATTTCAAGGCAGCGGAGAAGGATGGGGAGGGCAGCAGTTTCAGTGGCAGCTTGGGGAATGGCTGCAGCAGCACCAGGGGCTGCAGCATCCTCACCCGTGTCACATCCAGGTGCCAAAGCTCATGAGGTACATCCACAAAAACATGGAGTGCGTGTCCACGGAGCCAGCCCGGCACAGCCTGGCCTCACTCCTCCTCCTGCTGACCGAGCGGTGCCCCAGGGAAGTGGTGAGGAGCCTGTTGGAGATCTCTCCAACATGTGACAGGTACTGGCCCTGACAGCCTTGGGGGCTTGTTCCCTGTGGGGAGGAGGGCACAGGGATTCTCTGGCTGCCAGACCCATGGAAAAGTGCAGGACATCCCCGAGGAGCAGGGCCTCCATGCCACCGCGCGTCCCAGCCCCAGTGGGTCAGCCAGGTTCGCAGCAGCCAAAACCCGCCAACCTGGAGCCCAAAGCCGCCATGCTCCTCCCTGCCCAAAGGGGAACACCACCTCAGGCTCCCTCCTGCCTGCCCGGGGAGGGCCCCCGGACACACCGAGCAAAAATGGTGTGCAGGGCCAGGGCTGCAGCACCGCCTGGCTCTGGAGGACCTGGCTTGGACATGCTGCCGTGGCCGAGGCAGCCCTGCTGACGGGCGCTCTGGGTCTGCAGCGCTGCCCTGGCCATGTGGGAGGTGATGATCTCCATGCCTGGGACTTTGTGGAGCGTCTTGACGGAGCTGCACAGCGTGCTCCAGGACCTGCGTCTGAGCAAGGTGTTCAGCTGTGCCACGGAGGACGCCTGCATCTGTCTCTTGGCTGTGAGTGTCCAGCTCATCTTCAGGGCTGTGCCTGCCTCCGCCGGGAACCAGGCACAGCCCCCTCCCCGTCTGTGGGCCTCCGAGTGGCCAGCTCCCCCAGGCCATATGGACACGGCCTCTCAGGGTCAGCAGGGTCCTGCCCAGCACCACCAGACCCTGTGCCAGACGCTTGGGTCTGCCCCGTGTGGTTTCAGCCCTGGTGAAAACACAGCAAGTCTGCCCCTGTCCAGGCAGCGCTGTGCTCACCCCCGCCTGCATTGCCCTGCCCGGCTGTGCCCCCTGGAAACCTGGGCCAGGGGCAGAGAAAGGAGCAGAAGCCAGAGACAGGCCGGTTGCTGGGCCTGGGGCAGAGGAATGGTCTCTGCACGGGCTGAGGGCCTTCAGCTCTGGGGAGAGGAGACACTTGCCACTGCCCGTGTCGTGCCTCCTTCGTGCCAACGCAGTGGAGGGAGCCCCGCCGGCTCTGCTGGTCTCTCACTGCTGCCTTCACTTTAGCTGCTGCTGCGCACGGACTTTGCAAGAGAGAAGTTTGCTGCCCTGTACAAAGGCCAGAGTGTCCTGAGCCATCCGATGCGGGCGATGCTCTCGCTGGTGCTCGAGAGCCTCATCACGCTTTCAGAGGCACCTGGGATGGTGAGTGAGGCACAATCAGCTGGACCCACGTTGTCAACTGGGGGCTGGAGCAGCGGGCAATGCGTTGGCTTGGCCTTGGTGGGAGTCCCCATGTGGAGTAATGGCTCCAGTCCCCCTCCCTGCTATGGAGGTGGCTGGTGGGTGCCTGGGGAGCCCTCCAGGCACCGAGGGTTTCCCATCCCTCTGCCCCTTCAGGCTTGTCAGGCAAGGGCGGGGCTGAGCAGGGGACACTGCTCTCCTGCACCCCCTTCCCTGCTCCATGCTCTCCCCACATCCCCATCAGTGGCCGCTGCCTGTCAGGAGGCTGCTGCAGCGACTCCTGTGCCAGCGGCTGGGAAGCCGGACGGGAGGCTGGGCCTCAGTGGCCAGAGCCTTTTTTGCAGGGTGGTCT
This sequence comes from Columba livia, assembly GCF_036013475.1. NCBI lineage: Eukaryota > Metazoa > Chordata > Aves > Columbiformes > Columbidae > Columba > Columba livia. The sequence goes on from NC_088620.1 coordinate 11,360,813, forward strand.
TTCAGCGCTTCACAATGAGGAAAGTGTGTTTCTTACAGGCCAGGAAAATACTGGTCCTGCTGCCAGACATCATGGACGCCGTGCAGTATGCCAGCAGTGATGTCAAGAGGAAGGCCCTGGTAGTCTGCAGGAACATGACGGGTCACCTGGGCAGGGAGGAGGCGAGCCCCATCACTCTGCAGCTGGCGGAGAGCCTCCTGCGCCTCTTTGATGATGTAAGGCTGCCGTGGGAGCCCCTGCCCCAGCCCTATAGATGGGCGCTCGGCAAAGACAGCTGCCCCTCAGCCCAGCCCTGTGGGCAGCCCTCGGGCAGGGCTCCCCTCGTGCTCCTCTTGCGTGGCCTTTCAGGGCTCTGGGGCCATTCAGCCTCAGCTGCGGCTCTGGCCCACGGCTCCTGTGGTGGGGATCCGACCCCTCACATCAGCCACGCTGACGCCCTTGCTCACCGTGGGCTGGGAGTGGCTGTTGCTGAAGTTCCCCATCCTCCTCCCTACCAGGAGTCCAGCCTGGTGCGGGAGCTCTCCATCAGCCTCTTCAGAGATGTGCTGGAGACTGTGGTGGGGAGAAACAAGAAGATGATGAGGAGGACAGTGAAGCTGGTCCTGCTCCCGCTGTTCCTCCGTATGCAGGACCAGAGCAAGAGCGTGGCCAAGGTGCAGTGACCAGAGTTGTTGGGAAGGGTCAAGAGGAGGGAGGGTGCCAGGTGTCCTCCCCTGGGCTGTGGTGCCATCTCCCAGCCTCTGCTTCTCTGCAGGCCTCTAGGGACACCCTGCTGGCCTGTGCAGAGTTCCTGGGCTGGAGGAAGCTCAGCACCCTGGTCCAGACGCATCAGACACATCGCATTGGAGAGTGTTTGGTGAGAACACCCCCCCGGCCCCAGCGCCGGGCTGGACGAGGGCTGCCCCAGGTGCCTGTGGGGAGGGCTGTGCAGCTGAGCCTCAGCTGCCCTGTTCCAGCCCGGAGCCCACAGCCTGCAGCCACATCCTCCTTCCCTGCCTTGAAGCACAGACCCGCCAAGGGCTCTTCTCCAGGCCCCTCTCCCCTCCCTGCCCCCAGGTGCTAAACAAGACCCTGGCACATGTTGGCCCTGGCAGTGGAACAGAGGGGTCTCAGCACTGCCAGGCCCCCCGTGCCCTCTGCTCTCTCTGAACCTCAGCCCCACGGGGCTCCTGTCTGGGAGGGAAGAGGTCACTGGTAGGAAGGACTGGTCCCGGTGGCTGGGCAGTGTCTGGATCAGACCCATGCCCTTGTGCTCTCGCCAGCTCCAGCAGGACAGGGACGGGCCGGAACTACAGCTGTGTCAGAGCCTGCTGTACGTGAAGGACGCTCAGGCCACCGTGCGACTGGAGGCCGTCAGGTTCATCGGTGAGACACAGCCCCCAGGGACCCTCTGCTGGCAGCCTGGCCCACGTCCCCACCACTGCATGGGCAGAAGGGGCCGGGGCCCTGGGGCTGCCAGAGCCCCGGCTGCCTCCAGGAGGGCCCAGCACGCAGGGGGCTCGTTCGCTGGGAGCCTTGCTCAGCCCCAGCGGCCTCGGGTCCCGTCCTGCCCTGGGCCAGCCCTGCCCAGGGGTGCAGGGTGTGCAGCCGAGCCGGCAGGGCCGGGGCCGTGCTGCCGGGAGCGTGCTGGGGAGCAGAGGCCTGACAGGAGCTCTGTGCACAGGGCTTGGCGCACGGTACCTGAGGAACAACAGCTATAGGGAGCGGAAGCTGGACGACATCAGGAGATGTGAGTGGGGGCCATGCTGTGCTGGTGGGCAGGGGACAGGGCCTGGGCAGGGCGCTGCCATGCCTGGTCCTCCTCCAGGAAAACGCTTCAGGGGCAGAGGACATGTCAGGGGCACCTGGCGCGTCCCGGAGCAGCAGCTTCCAGCTGGTCTGTTGGTCTCATCTGCTCCTCCTGGCCAGGGGAAGAGACGCGTGGGGCTGGCATAGTCTGGAGGGGACTCCTGGGGGGTCTCTGCAGGCAGTGGGGGTTCATCTCTGCTCTGCGTCCCTCTCTTGCAGACCTCCAGCCCTTGACAGAAGACCCTGATCCCTGCGTCAAGTGCTTGGCAACTCAGACGCTCTACAACCTGCTAACAGAGTTTCGAAGACCAGAACGGAGCAGGTGGTGGCTGGGCTGCTGGATCTGTGGGAGCCGAAGAGAATAAATTCTCTCTCCAAAATGGCCATAGTTGAATATCTTTTGTTTCACTAAAGCTGGAAGACAAAGCCCAGTCCCACGGTGCCCCTCCCACGGGGACCATCCTGAGCGGGCCGAGCAGTGTCACTCCTGGCCTCTGCCGCTGCCCGCACACTTGCTGCTGTGGTGTGTGGGGAAAAGAAACGGCCTTGGCGCTCTGTAAGCTCTGCTCAACAGTGACTAAAACATCCGTGTGTTACTAACACTGTTCTCATCCCAAGGGCAATCCGTAGCATCATACAAGCATGAAGAAGTTTAACTCTATCGCAGATGAAACCGGCACACGTACGTACAGAACCAGTCTTCGTGCATAAATAAAGAACCCAGAATTAAATAATTTGTCTGAGCTCCCATCTCTTCCAATCTTCTCTGGAGCTGGGGATACAGCCCCATCAGGAAGAAAGGGTTAAGGAGCCAAAATCCCAGCTGCCACATGGAGGAGCTGCCGTGGGACCCAGAGGCTGCATCCTGCTGACTCAAGCAGGTGCTGCCTCTCTGCCGCCTGATTGTCATCAGAGCTGCTGCTTCCCTGGAGCCACGGACATGCAGGACATGGCCTCTTCAGTGCTGGTCTCTCCTCACTTCCACTGTCCTCTTGTGCTCCTGCATTTGTGCTGCGGCTAAGGTCTTGTGTACCTTGTGACAGTCCTGTTGTCGCTACAGTGGCATCCCTGTGGCTGTGGACAGGAGCAGGCCATGGGAAGCACTGTGTGAGATCTGGCCTCACTGCTGGCACCAGCGTGAGCACAGGGGCTCCTCAGGGCAGGGCCAGAAGGCTGGGTACCCTTCCAAAGCTGGTGTCAGGAATACACCCGAGAAGCTGCTCCCTCAGAGGGACTTTTGCTCTCTTGGGATGCCTAATGGAGTCACAGCAACAAGCTCAGAGTGCCAGGGTGATGTGTTAGGAACCAAAGGATGGGAAAATGCTTCTCTTTGTGGTGACACATGTCCATGCAGACAGCACCTGCCTTGGGTCTTATGCCAAATGCTATGTAAGGAGATTTCCAGGGACAGCATATGAGTCCCAACTCATAAAATGAGTGGCCAGCCAAAGAGGAGCCTCCCAGACAAAAAGGTGAACCTCAGTAGGTCATGGGCTAATGAGAAGAGAGGCTGTGAGGAGCCAGCAGGCAAAGGAACATAAGACTGGAGAGTGTTTCAGGACACCCTCTGGGAAAGGCCCTGGCTGGATCTAGTGCAGCCCTGTCCTGCCCTTTGTGCCATTAGAGACGCCCCACGGTCCTGTCCTTGGCTACTGAGCCAGCTGGGAAGACGCAAAGGGCTCAGCAGCGGTGATGCTCATCCAGCTGGGTCTGCTTCCCACCCCAACCAGCGTGGCCAGTGCAGAGTCACCCCACGACCCCAGGGCACCACAGCCCCTCGCTCTGCAGAGCAGCATCGCCAGATCAGGGCCCTGCGGGGAGCACGGGGAGGGAACCAGGACCAGCCAGAGCAGCCTGGACACCCTCACCTGGGGAAAGGGATGTCCCTGGAGAAGAGCAAGGGAGCGTTTCTGTGTCTGAAGGCTGGAATGCCGGAGAAAGAGAAACCTGTTTCCGCAGACGCTCATTTGGGGCTGACTGCTCTGCTGCTGGACCAGCACTCTCGTTCTGGCCTGGGGAGAGGGGCTGGCACTGAGGGGCACAGGCCGTCTGTGCTGGGCATCTCCTGGAGCTGACACCAGCAGTCCTGGATTTCCAGTGGTCTCCATGTCCTTGTGCCATGTCCAGCTCCAGCCCTGGTGCTGTGGGGGAGGCTGAGACCCGTCTGTGCCTCCAGCAGCTGCTGTGCCCTTCAGAGGGGCTGGGGCTGTGGGCTGAGTGCCCAGAGCTCTGCAGCCCCTGCGCTGGGCACAGCCGTGGGCCCAGCCCAGCCTGGGCTGCTCTGCTGGGCTGGGCTGGAGAGAAAGCCGGGGCTGTGGGAGAGCTGGGCAGGGGCTGGGCTGAGCTGGAAAGTGCTGGGAGAGGACACTCAGAGGACACAGCTGGCTGAGCTGCGTGACCATACAGGGGGAGGACGCGCTCCAGCGGGGTGAACTGCAGAGCCAGGACAGGCAAAGGCAGGAGGGAGGAGGCCGCTCTGTGCCCTTGGTGCACGGGCAGACTGGGAGGGTGCCCAGGACATTTGTCTCTCCCGTCGCCATTTCCGGCACTGCACGCCAGGTGCTGGGTCAGGTTTGCTCTCTGTCCATCTCCCTCCTCCCGCGGGACTCGGTGCCTGTGTCAGGGAACAGCCAGCCCTGCCAGAGCAACTCAGGCCTGGCACCAACACAAGGGATCAGAAGGAGAGTGTGGCAGTGGAACGAGAACAGCCCTGGAAGACCAAGCGCTGGTGCTCCCTGGCACTGCTGCCGTTCCCCGACTGTGTTCCCCTCTACCCATGCACACAAACTGTCCCTGCAGCTCCACAAAGGCCGTTGAGAAAGGATCTCAGGGAAAAAAATTGTCCTGGAAAGTCCTTTATTTCATTTAAAGACCCAGAGAGCAGGGCTCCTCATTTGCCCAGCCATTAGGTACGAAAACAAAAGCAGACAGTGAATCAGTAAAGGATGAAAACATGAACACAATTTTTAAATCGCACCATCACAACAAATAAAGAAGACAGGTCGAGCCTGCAGTGAGTTACATTAAGACTGCTATGCAGCGGATAAGGGGCAGTTTATTGCTTCAGAACAACATCCAGTCATCAGTTTCCACATGGAGCCGCACATAATATGAGGCCATATAGCTGAAATCAGCACGGAGAGAAGACTTTTGTAGGGAAGACTTTGAAGGGAGCAGCCTGACTTCATGCAGCTGAAAAGCAGAGAGCTGTCAGTGTGCTGAAGGGACGGGGAGAAGTGTCCTGGGGCGAACAGAAACCTGTGGATGACAGAAGGTGGGAGAGATGGGGTTTGCAGAGACTGGCAGGAGTCCTTCCCAGGGCTGAGCGGGATGAGCTTTGGACAGAAGGGAAAATAAAGCAGCTCTCAAGCGTGTTTTGGAGTTAGCGCCACTGTCACTAACAGGAGAAAGAGGACCGTGCTGTAAGGGAACTCCCTGTTCTTCAGGAGAAAAACCAAAGCTTTTCACATCCTTCCCAGCAGTTCTTTTCACTTGTCAAAGCAGGTGTAATTTTTCAGTAGTTTGCCTCTGGCATGAAGTTCTTCGAGCAGCGGTTTTGCTCTCAGGGCTATCCCTTTGTTTTAATGATATTTCAGGTGTATTTAAAGGTTACACCTCTTAGACAGAATTGCCTTTTTATGATGCCTGATCAATATATTTTCTCCCTGGTTTTGGTAAGAGGCTGAGAGGTAGAATATCACAGAATCACAGAATCACAGAATCAACTGGGTTGGAAAAGACCTCAGAGATCAACGAGTCCAACCCTTGGTCCAGCTCTAGTCCGTTTACTAGATCATGGCACTAAGTGCCATGTCCAATCTCAGTTTAAAAACCTCCAGGGACGGCGAGTCCAGCACCTCCCTGGGCAGCCATTCCAATGCCTGACCACTCTCTCTGTAAAGAATTTCTTTCTAATATCCAGACTAAATTTCCCCTGGCAGAGTGGCCCATGCCCCCTTGTCCTATTGCTAACTGCCTGGGAGAAGAGACCAATCCCCACCTGGCTATAACTTCCCTTCAGGTAGTTATAGAGAGTGATGAGGTCACCTCTAAGCCTCCTCTTCTCTAGACTAAACAACCCCAGCTCCCTCAGCCTCTCCCCATAGGTCTTATGTTCAAGTCCCTTCACTAGTCTTGTTGCTCTTCTCTGGACCCGCTCTAGCACTTCAATGTCTTTCCTGAACTGAGGGGCCCAGAACTGAACACAATACTCCAGGTGTGGCCTCACCAATGCAGAGTACAGGGGAAGGATCACTGCCCTTGTCCTGCTGACGACGCTATTTTTGATGCAGGACAGGATACCGTTGGCCTTCTTGGCCACCTGGGCACACTGTTGGCTCATGTTGAGCTTCCAGTCAATTAGTACCCCCAGGTCCCTTTCTGTCTGACTGTTCTGCAGCCACTCTCTGCCCAGCCTGGAGCGCTGCAGGGGGTTGTTGTGACCAAAGTGGAGCACCCGGCACTTGGCCTTATTGAACTTCATCCCATTGGAATCAGCCCATTTTTCCAGTCTATCCAGATCCCTCTGCAGAGCCCTCCTGCCTTCCAGCAGCTCCACACTCCCTCCCAACTTGGTGTCATCAGCAAATTTGCTGATGATGGTCTCAATCCCCTCATCTAAATCGTCAATAAAGATGTTAAACAGGACTGGACCCAACACTGACCCCTGGGGAACACCACTAGTGACTGGCCGCCAGCTGGATGCAGCCCCATTCACCAGCACTCTCTGGGCCCGGCCCTCCAGCCAGTTCTTAACCCAGCGTAGAGTACACTTGTCCAAGCCATGGGCTACCAGCTTTTGCAAGAGTATATTATGGGAGACAGTGTCAAAGGCCTTGCTGAAGTCCAGATAGACCACATCCACGGCTTTCCCCTCATCCACCAGGTGAGTCACCTGATCATAAAAGGAGATCAGGTTGGTCAGACAGGACCTGCCCCTCCTAAACCCATGCTGGCTGGGTCTGATCCCTTGTCCATCCTGAAGGTGCTGTGTGATTCCATTCAGGATGATCTGCTCCATAACCCTGCCAGGCACCGAGGTCAGGCTGACAGGCCTGGAGTTGCCAGGGTCAGCTCTGCAGCCCTTTTTGTGGACTGGGGTAACATTGGCCAATTTCCAATCATATGGGACCTCCCCAGTGAGCCAGGACTGTTGGAAGATGATGGAGAGCGGCTTGGCAAGTTCTTCTGCTAGCTCCCTCATCACCCTAGGATGGATCTCATCTGGTCCCATAGACTTGTGAGGATCCAGATGGCTCAGTAAATCACCAACTATTTCCTCCTGGAATACAAGGGGCCTATTTGGCTTCCTATCTCTGTCAACCACCTCCAGAGATGAGTTGTCCTGCGGGCCACCTGTCTTACTGGTAAAAACTGAGGCAAAGTAGGTATTAAGTACCTCAGCTTTCTCCTCATCTTTGTTAACTATATTTCCCTCAGAGTCCAACAGAGAATGGAGGTTTTCCTTGCCCCTCCTTTTGTTATTAACGTATTTGAAGAAGGACTTTTTATTATCCCTGACGGAATTGGCCAAATCAACTTCAAATTGCACTTTTGTTTCCCTGATTTTTTTTCTGCATGATCTAGCTATTTCCATAAATTCTTCATAAGTAACCAGCCCTTTTCTCCACAGTCAGTAAAGTCTCTTTTTATTTCTGATTTCATTCAGAATCTCCCTGTTTAGCCAAGCCGGTTGTCTCCCCCGCTGGCTAGCCTTTTGGCACACTGGTATAGCCTGTTCCTGTGCACTCAAAACCACCTGCTTGAATCATGTCCAACCCTCCTGGGCCCCCTTGTTTTCAAGCATTGTTTCCCAGGGTATGCTCTGAACTAGACTTCTGAATAGGCAAAAATCTGCCCTCCGGAAGTCCAGCGTGGAGGTTTTGTTAATGGTTCTCCCTGCATCTCTGAGTATTGAAAAGTCTATTATTTCATGGTCGCTATGCCCCAGGCGGCCTCCAAGCACTACATCTTCCACCAGCCCTTCTCTGTTTGTAAACAGTAGGTCTAGCGGGGTCTTGCCCCTGATGGGCTCATTTACCAGCTGATGAAGGAAATTGTCCTCTATACACTCTAGGAACTTCCTAGACTGCCTCTTCTGTGCAGTACTGAGCTCCCAGCAGATATCCGGCAGGTTAAAGTCACCCACAAGAACAAGGGCCGTTGATTTTGAGACATCTGCCAGCTGCTTGTAGAATAATTCATCTCCTTCATTGTCCTGGTTGGGCGGTCACCCACGAGGATGTCAGCCTTGTTGGACTTCCCCCTGATTCTGGTCCACAGGCACTCAACCTTGTCACTGCTGACCTCAAGTTTAACAGAGTCGAGTGACTCTCTAACATATAAAGCCACCCCTCCACCTCTCCTACCCTGCCCGTCTTTTCTGAAGAGCTTGTAGCCACACATAGCAGCACTGCAGTCATATGAGTCATCCCACCATGTTTCTGTGATGGCAACTATGTCATAGCTTTCCTGCTGCACGATGGCTTCCAGCTCCTCTTGTTTGTTGCCCATACTGCGTGCATTAGTGTACACGCACTTCAATTGGGCTGCTGATTTCCCTCTTATTCGGGCTTTCCATCCTTAGGCGGATCTTTGGATAGCCCGGTTTCAATCCCTTCCCCCTTCAAACCTAGTTTAAAGCCCTCCTGATCAGCCCTGCAAACTTACGGGCTATAGTCCTCTTGCTCTCCCTAGAAGGTTGAAGCCCATCTGATTTGAGGAGACTAGGTACCACGGAGCTTGCCCCGTGGTCAAAAAACCCAACATTTTGATGGTGACACCAATCCTTAAGCCACCTGTTGATGAGACGGGCTTTTCTGCTCCTCTCTTTATTTAGCTCCTCATCCATCCCAGCTAGCACAGGAACTGAGGCAAATATTGCTCACTAGAACACTTGCTTCTGGGCATCAGACAAAAGTGTAGCCATTGATGGTAAGAAGTATGTTGCTCTATGAAAAGCTTAATGACCAGTCTTAGGAAGCATTTGGCTGTAATGAGGTTCAGCCCTCCACAGATGCAGTTCACGCAGTAGAATTCGGTGGGTGAAGCTGGCGTCTGTCTCCCCGAGCAGGGAAAGGACAGGACGCCCTCCTGCCCACACTGGGCCCATACGGGCAGGTCCACAGCAGCCAGCGTGGGGCAGGAGCAAGTACGCAGCCAAAGCGGGTGCTGAGGCACACGTGTGCTCTGCACAGAGCTCCGTGTGTCCCGGCTCCTCTCACCTTCTTTGTGGAGAGCAAAGCAACAGAATGATGTTGGGAGTGGCCCCTGGCTCCCGCGGGGCTCAGCTCTTGTGCAGCCAGCGCTCAGGGCCACGGCAAAAACACCTGTAAGGGGGCAAGCGGGACCGGCTGTAGTTCAGCTGAAAGGGTCAGGGTAGGGTGTGATTTCTGCTTCCCTGTTGACTTTTCTCTGGCACAAAAGCACACAAATAATCCAGAGAAGCATTCTGCTGGAAACACAGCCATGAGCAAGGCTAGGGTGAAACCTTTTTCGGTATTTTTGATGAAATCAACATTCTACCTTTTGATCTACCACTACAAAATTTATACTTTGCATAGGATAAGTGGAAGGACAAAACAGAAAATATATATGATGTGGTTGTGATGCTTTTAATTATATTCCTTTCACTGGAAGGGTATGAAATACCTGTAAAAATAAAACTGGATGCAATATAATATGAAGCTAGAGTGGGGACTATGGAAGGGGTTATAATACCCCTATTTGTCAAAAAATAAGACAGGGTCTTGTATTGATTTTTGCTCCAAGAGATGCATTAGGGCTTATTTTCAGGGGATGTCTTCTTTTCCATGAACAACAATCTACATTTATTCTTGAACAAATAATCAACATTTATTCAAATATAGTCATATCATCACATTCTGGAACTCTCCAAACCCTGAATTCCATAATGAATTTCTTGTGACTCTGTTTCGTTTAGAACCATTGGCCCAAATCTCTCACGTCTATCAATAGTGGTTTCCCTAAACACCCTGCTCATAGCGCATTGACAGCGCAACTGTCGTGATTTTATCCCATGAGCTTCACCCTGGTCACCACCTCTCGCAGTCCGGCTTCACAGAGTTTCCACGCTGATTTCCCTCCATTCTATTTTCAATGTAGTCAATAATTTCCATGTGCAATTGGTCCTTGAAGAGCTTGTTTATTGCAATATCAGGAGTCTGGAGATGGGCAGTCATTCCCGCGGGAACCTTTATTTGGTTGTTTTTCTCTTTTGAAGAAGTTATTTGTGTCCTCAGCTGTCCGTGCTGGCTGGATTCCAGACTAGCAGAGCTCTTCGGCCACCTTGCAAAACAAGCAGCAGCATTAAATCAACCTGGTTCCTTATAACTGCTTGTGTGCATCTTTTTCAGTTTCAAGAATATAAATGCCTGAAACACTTTCAACTTGTCCTTCTTGCTCTCAGTAATGATGAGAGGTGGGGCTTTATTTCCGTCCAGATGAATTGCCAAAATACAAGTAACACGTGCACTTTCATAACCAGGGGAGGGAATGTAGACTGAGGAGGCACCCGGCTGGCCGACTGTCGTGCGAGATCCTTGGCCCATAAACTCTGCAGTTGCATCCCCAGCAATCCTGGTGGAAGGTTGGTATTTAGAAAAGCCGATGCCATCAACAACGAACTTGAATGCAAGTGCACGTTTAGTAACTTCAGCATCTTCCAGCTTAGACAGTGTTGCTGATCGGCTTAGAGACAGTTCCCATTGCTGGAGGGACCGTCCGGCCAGTGCTGCGATGCTTTGAGTTCTTATGGGGATATTTCTAACTGTGGCGCCATTGCAAAGACAAATTCTTGCGCGTCAGCCCTGCACACAGCCAAAGCCTTTGCCAATCTGGGTGTGTTGGCGCTCGCCAGCCTGTATTGTTTTGGTTCTTGTGGCATCTTCTGAGTGCGATTCTTTTGGGGGTGTCTGTTTTTCTTGGTGAAGGTCTGTCTGTCCTGCTGCATTCTATTGCCAATTAATTTTACTTTTTTACAAGTGTAGCTACCTGGACACTATTTAAATTGACTTTTTTTATGAAATGTAACCAGGGCTTATTTTTTGAGTAGGGCTTGTGTTTCGAACATCCTCAACAATCTCAAAAAATCAGACCAGGGCTTCTTTTCGGTGTAGGTCTCATTTTCAGGGAAAAAGGGTAGAGATGGCTACAGCTGTATACAACATAAAATAGATTCTGTATCAAGTGTTTGAACCCGAACCTTTTTCCTTACACTCTCTTCATAATTTTTAAGACAGTTTTGGTATTTTTCCGGGCAAAGGGTTTCAATGTCATGTTTTTGAATGAAATCAAAAGTCCCACATCCAACAACTTCTCCTGCTTCTCCCACTTTCTCAGAGGCTCATGTCTGATGAAGTAATGATCTAATAAGCTCTAAGTGATCAACCTATCTAATAATTATCTTTATGCAAGAGCATTTTTTAAAATACACTTTATGAACCAGAGGAGGTGATTTTCATACTTCTCTCTCATGTCTTTGATGCTGCTCACACTAAACGAAGTGAAAGCTGCTGTCTGGTGGTTTAAGCTTTTGTGTGCTGCTGAATGATGACAAACACCAGCAGATACCCCATGTGTGCTGTGCGAAAACCGTGAAGCTTTTGGTTCTTGGCTGATCTGGAACAGGATCTCACTTTCACGCTGTAGAACTGTCAATAGCGGCTTCTCCAGTCAGAAATGAGTCACATTGCGTGTGCACATTTGCAGGCGGTGGTCGAGCTCCTCGAACACGGGGCTGACCCCAACCTGCCGTTGAGCAGAGCGGTGGGAAGTGCCCTGTGTGCGGCCGTGAGCACAGCGTACGAACAGCAGAGAACAGCAGCGCAGAGGATCGCCTTGGTGAGACTACTTCTGGGGCTTGATGGGGTTTTTTAAGCTTCAGGAAAACAGTGATTTTTGTCAGTGCACTGAATCCCAGTTCTCTTTAATGAGTAAGCCGATTTTTTTCCTAGAACAATGAATTTGTGTCTGTTCCTAATGCTGTTTGTTTCTGTCCTGAGGAGCAGAGGTTTTGTATGGAAATTCATTTTAATGTTTGAGTAAAGAGGATGATAACCTCCGTGTCTAGAAGAAGAAAAACTACATTAAAGTCAGATGGAATGTTTGTAGTGCCCACAACCCCGTCAAATCTGACTGTCGCTTTGCTTAAAAACTCAATCAGCATCCACGTGAAGAGAAACACTCTGTGTTTGGTTGTTGCTGTGGAGTGGTCGATGACAATGCACTTTCTCCTCTCTGGTGAGGCCAGTGGCCGTGTTTGGCCTGTGCAATCCGGTTTCTGTCCTCAGCCCGGGCTGATCTCGGGGGTCAGGACGCTGCAGCTGAGGCTCTGGTGTGGAGCCGGTTCCCCCGCTGGGTTCTGTTCTCCCCCTTCCTCACTAGTTGTCGCGGCTTCATTTGTCACTGCAGGATTGGGAGATGTCTCGAAACAAAAAACAACTGCCTGCAAGAAGGTTTTACCTAAAAAAGAGATATGACAATTTGTCAACAGCCGTAAAGGGACAAAGAAACGTGTGGTTCAGTGCGCAGAACAGTCTCACAAATAGAGATGAGGCTCTGATGCCCGGTCCTGTCTCTTTAGCTCTGGTGTGATCACAGTTTTTTTGGGAAGGTTTTCTTTTTACTTGGATGTACAATGATTTGCTTTCTGCAGGTTGATAAACTGCTTGAAGCTGGCGCCAATATCCTTGCACCGGTTCCTCTTCGGGAAGGACAGACCAAAGCTGTGGGAACAGCTGTTGACTATGCCTATTTTAAATATTATCAGGTATGACTTCAGCAAGTACTGTGCATTCGCATCCATTCAAATACATGGCCTGTTGTGTCCTGATTAATTGTCTAAAGCCTTCTGCAGAGGCTTTCATGGAAATTTGCTTTTTCCCTTCATTTGTTGTGAGACTTGGTTCAGCACCAGGAGCAGCGTTAATCACTTAAGTCTGAACACCTCTAGCAGTTTTGCCTGTGAAGACAATCCTTCCTGTCACACATTATAGAAAGATTCCATCCATGATTGGATTGGAAAGAGTTAACCGTAATCTCAAACCCAGGCATTAAAACCAAAAGTCACGTGTGTTTCTGTGAGGCTGTAATCAAATCAGGTGAAGTTATTATGGCTTGTGTGGTATGTTGTAAGCGATGACAGGACATTATTGATCAAACTTGAAAATAATGGATTTTCTAAATAAAATATATATTTAAGTAAACATGTATAAAAATATTAATTATATAATATATGCTATACATTGTACATAAAATAACTAATATATATATATTTACTAAATAAATAAATGGACTTACTAAAGTCGTCCTTAATCACTTGTTAATGCCTTAGAAAAAGAATCTTACTATGAAGTATAACTAATAAATTTCTATTTTTTTTTCTGGATATGTTAGTTTAAAAAACGTTTTAAAGGCCTGGGATTGTGTGACACTTCTAATCAGAACTAACATAAGGTCGTTTTTAATAGCTGGCTTATTAACAAGAAGGCTTACATGGTAAGCAGATCGCTTACCTCTGGAGTACGAACAGTTGTTCTGAAAAGGACAAAAGTAGCGGTGCACCCTGTTCATGGAGCGGCCTGGCGAGAGCTGAGGGGGGTTTGCATCTCACACCGATCTTCTGCGTAGACATTAAATTGCAATTTCTTTGCTTGCAACCACAGCTGATCGTCAAACAGGAAAAGAATTAAATTAAGCTATTTATAGCTGTAATCACAGCTCAGACTTGACCACCATACTTACCTTCCTGCCTTGCTCCGGACTCTTGCTTGTGCTCTCCTTCCTGGCACTTGCTACAGGGTAGTGGTTTGGGCATTGAGGGCCAGAGCCTGCACAATCCATGCCCTCTGGCTGCTCATTCCAATAAATTCTGTGGTGCTTCCTGAGGTGCTGGGGAGGAGCTCTGCACAACGAGGGCAGCATCCCCAGGAGACTTTCAAGGCCAGGCTGGGCGGGGCTCTGAGCAACCCGATCTAGTTGAGATGTCCCTGCCCATTGCAGGGGTTGGACTAGATGACCTTTAAAGGTCTCTTCCAACCCAAAATGTTCTATGGGTCCCCCTTGAACAAACACTTGAAAATTGTTTAGTTGTTGACCACTCAACAAACTGATAAATGGAACAACTTGAATGTCGGACGTGGACACGTCCTGTGCCCAGTGTCACTGACTGAGCTCCACGCCAGGACCCAGCAGGGATGATGCTGTGCTTTTAGAACAGCTTGGCTTTAACTCGGAAGTACTTGTGTGTTAGTGTCCCCATGCACCGGGGGATTAACTCCTGGCATGTTGCAGGATACGAGAATTGCTCACACACCGTACCACGTACTGTCAGCATCTGAGCAGGAGGTTCTTCAAACACGCCGATCGCTGCTGGAACACATTACAGTGAAGCTCCGTGAGTGTGTCATCCTGAAAGAGAAAGAGTGGGATCAAGAAAAGTTGAGAAGATCCAAGAAATGTGAGTTCAAGTTTCAGAATAGCTCGAGATTAAGTGTACCATCACCTGCTGTGAAGGGGCATTTATTGTTGTCATTCCAGTGTTACTGTCTGAAAAGGTTACTCCTGATAAAATCGGCTCCTACATATGTGGTAGGGGATGCAGAGGTTCTGCAGACATTAACAAGACATTGTGAAGAAAATCTGAGATCAGTGCCTGTCAGCTGCTTCCTGGTAAATCCTTGCGCAAGATCCATTACCATGTGTTAAACAGCGATTGAGGAGCTCGCTCCTCTTTCTTTACATCTTTGTGTTGGGTGTGGGTAGCAGGACATCTATCAGGACTGTGGCCATCTAGTGTATTTTAATTCCTTATGGCAACTTACTCCCATTGTATAATATCAATGCTCTTCTGCTATTAGAGTAGCAACAATGAATACACAAATTAAGATGATTTGAGTTACATTCTCAGTGGCGTTCAAATCTGTGATGGAATCAGGCTCAGCGTCCAAGCTCCCGAATACCAGACTTTGGGGCAGAAGGTGTTTCACTTGGGAAGTGAACCCTGAATATAAGATCGTTACCCTTGCAGTTTGACATCACCAGTGACTCTGCGGCTTGGCAGGAGCAGGAAGTAAATTGTCTGTATAATTCCTTTCTCTTGGCTGTGATGTAGCAACTTGTCTCCTTTTTCCTTGGCTTCTGAAGCTTGTTGGTGGAAGACGCATTTTATTCTGTAGATTCAAATGTTACACGGTGGACAGAGCCAAGCAGACTTTTAATGAAGGAGGAGAATACTGATTTTTGTTTTCCCTCTGCCCTCTCGTGCTGGTGTAGTGGATTCAGCTGTTCACACACGTGTTTCAAAGAAGAAAGGAGGCAGCCTTTGTGTGGAAGAAGTGAGGTAGGGCAAAGATACTGCACCATGCATTGTCTGTTCTTAGTCAAAAATACTATGCCCTGTTGTTTTTTTGCTTTTTTCTTTTTCCTCATTGTAACTATTGTCACTGTGCCTTTGTCTCCTTTCTCATTTTCCTCTCTCATCTATGCAGACTCACCAGCTGCAGTTTGCTTCTTTCTCTGCTCTGATCACATCGCTCCTTTCCAGCTCCGCACTTTGCCGTGAGAGCCTGCACAATATTCAGTCTTCCTGTGGGACGCAGTGTGTCCTTGTGCTTTAAACCAATTAATGACATCAGTAGCTTTGAGTAGCGTGCAAATGATGAGAAATAGACCCACACAAATTTTGTGGCTTACAATTCTCCAGAAACTGCAGGAACAACTTGTACAATTTGGGTGTAATTTTGAGGTAGCATTTTTGCTGAATTGAGATGGATCAATAATAGCATAAGATGCAGAAATAGCCAGAAGAACAGAAAGTGAACTAAAATAAAACCTGAAAGGTTAAAGTCACGCACAAAGATTTTACAAATAGATCTCAGGGATGACGCACAGAGACTGATGAAACCTTGGTGAAACTTGCCAGCTATTGGGAAAGGATTTGTAAATGCTTTTTAAAAGGCTGTAAATGCACAGCCCAGCTTGCACTTCACTCTGACATTGAGTTTCCCAGACCTGCTGGACACGTCAGCCCAAGCACTGGGTTTGACGTTCCAGCTTTGGAATAACTGTTGCAGTGCAGTGGTCTGTGGGTGTCCCTGTTTGTCTCTGCAGGATTCCAGGGGGTTCTGTGAGGGCTTTTTTAGGTTCACCAGCATGGCTTTGTTGTCTCTGGCCGTATGTAGTCTGGTCTGCCTCTCAGTTTGAAAGGGCCACGTCCAGACCCAGCGTCAGGAGCGCACTGAAGCACGGCGAGCGTCGCTGCTCGGTGTCAGCGCGGGGCTGTTGGTTTGGCTGTGTTCCTCACTAGGACACTTGGCTTTTCCGGGGCTGTTTCTGGGGCTGGTTTAGCAGCGGGTGTGCAGCCCGTTCCTCACGGACTCCTGTGCTAAACTACAGCATCCTGTTTCTTTATTGTTGAATATTATTTATATATTGTAACCATTTTGATTTAGTTTTACCGTGATCTGCAAACATGCTTGAGGAAAACCCTAAACAAACAGTAATGTGCTTTCATTTTACAACCACCTTTGCTCTAGACTACCATTCTTCAAGTACTGCTACCAGTGTGGCCGCTCGGTCGGTGTTCAGCTGTTGCCGTGCACGCGTTGTCACGAAGTCTTCACCTGCAGTGAGACCTGCAGAAGGAACGCCTGGAGCCAGCGGCACAGGCAGGAGTGCTCGGGGTCGCTGGGTAAGTCCCGTGTGGTTCCTGTGTGGGTGCAGTGGTCCGTGTGTGTGCACTGACCTGATGTGTCTTCCGTGTAACAGACCAGTAAAAGGTGTTTTATGGAGGAATATAAATGAAAAAGTTGAGTTCATTCACTGGAATAGCTGTGTTTTTTGTAAACCCACCAGCTTTAGGAGAGATGCTACTGTGTCGTTACTCTCAGTTTCAAGGGAGAAGAATCTCTGGGGTGAATACAGGTCAAAGGAAACACGCCTAGTTACCATCGACATCAATAGATGACATTGCAGGGCGAAGGATCACAAGAGATCGCAGAAGCTAGGCAGAGTGGAGTTTTCTGTACAAACTCCTTAATCATCTCTGTGTGTATATTAGAAGATAAACCAATGAGATTTCTGACTTTTATGCATTAAATTGTTGATAACACACTACTGTGATTCTTGGAAACCACACTTGTGCTGCTAAAAATGAAGCCACATTACACACACAACACACTACATAGCAGAAGACTAGTGTGGTAGAAATTATACAGTTTTAATTCTATAACAGATTGAATGAGAAATCTGTCCCATGTGGAGAGGGGTGCAGAACTGCTGAAAAGCACAGGCTGCCTGGAGCTTTTAAATTGGAATACATGTAAAACCTTGTGTGTTGGGGACAGTGAGGTCTCTCCCACTGGAGACAAGTTATATCAAGCATACGTGCTGACCGGTAGGGGCTCTGAATAGAATCACGCTACTTAGAATAGAATAGAATAGAATAGAATAGAATAGAATAGAATAGAATAGAATAGAATAGAATACAACACAATACAATACCATAGAATACAATACAATACAATAGGACTAGAAATAAAACTACAAGGACAAATGGTTGATAATATGGCAGCTGTACACTGGAAGACTTAAACATGCAAAAATTACATTCATTCAGAATGCAGCATTTTACTATCTTGTCTTTAAAAAGACAGGGTAGGGATGCAGGTGGGTTATACTAGGATGCTAATTAGTAATTACTTAAGTCACTGCTTATTTTGGTAGCAATTCCTTTCCTGTATGGCAAACGCCAAATTTCATTCAATTCAGATTCAGTGAATTAAATTCAGAACAAGTGTGAATGTCTTTCTGTAGACACATTTTTTCTCAGCAATGAAGACATTTCTTTTTAAGTAGTGCCTTCTTTTCCAGTTAATTTTGAGGTAGAAAGGTGCTTTGGTGGTTTTTGTTGTAGCTTGGTTGGTTCGTTTTGTCTTTTCTCTGCCATGTTTATTGTTAATTTAAAAGGACCCGAAAACCCCTGACTCAGACCAGCTGGAGCAACTCGGTCTGTTGCTCTGGGAGCCTCTGGTGCCCTCTGCCCTGTTTCCTCATTCCTGTGCTTTTCACTCTATGGAAATGCAATTAACATTTATTTCGTAGCTTATGAGCAAAACTCTCCATGTTTGAGCCCTGGTGGGATTAATAAATTCTCAGACATGTTTACTAGAAGAAACAAGTGTCATTTGCACTCCCGTGTGTGGTCATTGTTCGTTAGGAGGTTCATAGTTGAGCCATAACTACCTGAGAGTCGTGTCTGGTGATGTTGTATTTGATAAACTGTGCCAAAATGGGAACTTTCTCAAGTCTTGTACCGGCTTCCAGTTCATTATTCCAGAGAAACCAAAGGTCACCCACAGAAATATGGGCAGGTTTGTTGTTCCTTTTATTTTATTTTGTTTTCCAGAGAAGCGTACAAGTCAAGCAGCTCTGGACGCGAGCAGGGCAGGATTGAAAAAGAATGTCACTGGCAAAAAGGGGGAAAAGGGAAGAGAAGGAAAAGAGGACAGAAGAGGTGGAACAAAGAGTAAAGCTGGGACTGGAGGAAGAGAGCGGCACAGGAAGAACAACTGACTTGTTTCATGTTGCTCCTGCTGTTGTGAGGACAGGTGTTAATACCGCTGCACTTTGTGTGTTGTATTCCACTTCTACTGAAGTTAAGTGATCTGATGTGTTTTGAGAAACTAAACCCAAAGCATCTCCCTAAGATACCATGTGGCTCAAGGATGATAATGCCATCAAAAAGCAGTGTGCGTTACGTATTTAAGTAAATGTCTTCAGTTAGAAGTACAGTGAACCTCAGATTGATTTTAATTGTATAATGCTACATATATGTTTTAAAAAGCAATATTGCCCATTATTAAACTTCATTACGACTATTCCCTCCTGTGGGAAACACAGGGCCTGTTTGGCAACTGGACTTGCTCTCTAGGGAGTTATTTTGCTTCATGGGGGGCTCAGATCTGGGATCCTGGGGAGAGTTTGCTGAGGACTGTTCAACCCTTAGACTGTTACCCCTTGATTTAGCCCACATGGGCACTGACAATCCTGCCAGGAAAGTCTCCGAGCATATAAAATGTGACCATGTGGCTCTGGGGGTGAGAGTCAAGGTCAAGGGGGCCCAGATGGTTTTCTCCTTGATCCAAGTGGAAAGGCTTAAGGAAGAGTGGCTGGGTCTTGAAGTTCAGCACCTTGTTGTGCAGCTGTGTCACTGACCATGGTTTGACTTTAAAACCACAGGACCACACAGGGGGTCAAGGACCGGTGGGGAGGGGTGGAATCCATCTGACAAAGTCACCAGCTGGCCAGCTTGAGGAGACTAAGAATAATAGGAGGGAAATGATGGCCCACATTCACGTGAGAAAGTGGTGGACTGGCCTGGTAAGCAAAGGTGTAGATTGATGCGGTTGAGAGTCCTCCAGGTGAACAGAGCGAGCGGAATGGGGCCCACCTGTCAGCGACGTGCTGAGAGGACACCAGGGGTAGCTCGTCTTGAGAAACCAGCGCGACTGTTACACCCCGTGGAACCCCCGCCCACAGCAAAAGCCACACGCTCCCCCAGCGGGACGGGGCAGGATCGGGAAACTAAAGGCAACCTGGGCTGAGGTAAGAACAGTTCAATGGAACAGCGGAAAAAGAAACAAAGCAAACCAAACCAAACCCACCAAACAAAAAACCCCACCACAGTAACAACAACGATGAAAGAATATACAAAGCAATGGATATACAGCACAACCTCTTGAAGAGAAGCTGCCAAATTCATGTATACTATGATTAAAAAACGTACCCATCATTAACCAATTGATACGAGATCAATGCTTTCTGACCACCTGCAAAACGAGGGGATATTTTTCAAGTTTTAGATCCTTCTGCAAGACAAGAGGGAGACAGAAGATTAAGTGACTCATTGTTTAGAAGCAGAGTGCTTAGTTTGTATTTTACTAATAATTAATGGACGTATTTTAAGAAAAAACAATTATAACTAACATCATCAATTATTTCTTAGTATAGATGTATGTCAAATTTTTCAAAAATTGTAATGCATATGTAATAATTATGTGAATATAAGCAATACAAGAGCATCCAGTCGCTGGAGCACTGATGGAGGATGATCCCCAGCGCTGACAAAATAAAGAACGCTGCTTCACAGTGTAACTGACTCTGCTGTTCAGTCTATTTCTTCGTTTTGCTCTCCCCACGTGGCGATCCTGCCGCTGCCTCCTCCAGAGCTGCAGGTGGATTCCTGCCTGCGGCCTGTGCTGGAACCAGCACCAAACCACACGGGCCAGAGAGAAGCGAGAGCGTCCGGACTCCCCTGCTCCGAGAGAGCCCCCCCGGGCAGCCCCAGCACCGGCACGACCCACGACCCACTCAGGTACCGAACGGCCCTCGGCTAGTTCTGGGGCTGCTGTTGCGGCTGCGTCACCCCAAGGTGCTTGTGGAAATGAACCCTCTCGGGTGACCCAGCAGAATTCTGAACAGCCAGATCCTCGTTTTTGAGTCACAACCGTCATGTTTAGGGCACAACGCTACTCAATTTTTATTGTCCTCTAAATTTTTTGCGTTGCACGTACCGTATTTTACCTGTATGTTCGGCACATTTTTAGAGTGCACGCCCCATTTTCACCTGTATATTCACCACATTTTTATCAGTGCATGTACCGTATTTTACCTGTATATTCACCACATTTTTAGTGGTGCACGTCCCATATTTTACCTGTATATTCACCACATTTTTAGCAGTGCATTTACCGTATTTTACTTCTGTAGTCAACAGATTTTTTGTGGTGCAGCTAGTGTATTTTACCTGTATATTCTTAAAGGCACAAAACTCTATTTAAGGGTCCCAAAGCCTCAATTTGTAGCCTAAATAGTC
The DNA here is from genome assembly GCF_036013475.1 of Columba livia. NCBI lineage: Eukaryota > Metazoa > Chordata > Aves > Columbiformes > Columbidae > Columba > Columba livia. Next base: position 11,381,496 of record NC_088620.1, read on the forward strand.
ACTTTCAGAGTCCAATTTTTAATTGACACTTAGATGGCCGAGGCCTTTCCCTGAAGTTCCCCCTTGCCCCACAGCACAGAGGCCTTTCCCTTGAGTTCCCGTCCTTCCCCCCCACTTCCCTCCATTTCCAGTTTCACACAATGGCAGAGAGGACCCCCCCCAACACCCCCAGGGTGGCCTGGGAAGAGGTGGAGGCTTCCCAGGAGAGCAGCTCTCTGCTGGATCCCTGCGAGGCCACCACGGTCCAGCCGATGCAGACCGGTGAGTGCGGGGCCGCCTCGGGGCTGGGCAAGGGTCCGGGCCAGTGAGTGCGACCAGCTGGATGCCGGGATCACGTTTCCTTGGCACAGCGCAGCCCTGCAGGTGGGGGACAAGGCGCTGCTTGAACACCAGGGCTGCCCAGAGCAGCTGGGAGCCGGCCCCAGCACCGCCGCCCTCCTCAGCCGTGCTGAGCTTCAAGCTCTTTTCATGCTTGGGGAAGCTTGTTGGCAAAGGTGCCGTGTCCGACTGACTCTTCTGTGTTTCCCCTCTGTGTAGATGAGACTCTGCCAGAGGAGAAACCAGAGCTCCAACCCGAATGGGACGCTGCCAGCACCTGGTCGATTTCTTCACTGGACAGCAGCAACATGGCCAGGGTAACGAGCTCCCGCCCTTTAGGGACTCTTGTCTGTCATGGTCAGGAGACGTGTGCGAGCAAAGGGACCCAGAATCAGTGTGGCTGGCGTGGCCTCACCGTCCCTGGTGAGGGGGTTCCTGCTCTCCCCAAGTAGGGAGTGCGCGAGGGTGGCACTGCAGTGTCCCAGCAGCCGCTCCAGCCGTCCTGGACACCAGGGAGCCCTGGTTCCCTGCAGGGCAAACACATGATGCCCCTGCTCCCAACCCTCCTCCCTCCACCTGGGGAGCCTCTGCTCTAGTCCTCCCCCCTGCAGTGACGGCACACCCCGTTTCCAGCTTCCCTGCAGGCACTGCTGACAGCACTGCCGGGCATCTCTGGCCAGAGCTGCTCGTGCTGCTCAGCCAAGCAGCACCAGCACGACGTGTCTTCCCTCCCTTGCTTCCTCCTGTAGGTGTTTGCAGAAAACCACCAGCCTGCTCAGATGACAGACATCCTCATGGTGGCCATTGAGGCCTTGACAGCACAGGACATCTGTGACAGGCAGATGGGCAGCAGGGTCCTGGACAGGGCCATGGGAGACCCGGCCTCCTGGCTGACGGATGTAAGTGCCCGGTGGCTGGATTGTCCTGCCCGTGAGCCCTGTCAGGCCTTGTCCTTCCCTCCTTCCCTAAAGCAGCTCTCTCGGGCACCTGAAGCCATTTCAAGGCAGCGGAGAAGGATGGGGAGGGCAGCAGTTTCAGTGGCAGCTTGGGGAATGGCTGCAGCAGCACCAGGGGCTGCAGCATCCTCACCCGTGTCACATCCAGGTGCCAAAGCTCATGAGGTACATCCACAAAAACATGGAGTGCGTGTCCACGGAGCCAGCCCGGCACAGCCTGGCCTCACTCCTCCTCCTGCTGACCGAGCGGTGCCCCAGGGAAGTGGTGAGGAGCCTGTTGGAGATCTCTCCAACATGTGACAGGTACTGGCCCTGACAGCCTTGGGGGCTTGTTCCCTGTGGGGAGGAGGGCACAGGGATTCTCTGGCTGCCAGACCCATGGAAAAGTGCAGGACATCCCCGAGGAGCAGGGCCTCCATGCCACCGCGCGTCCCAGCCCCAGTGGGTCAGCCAGGTTCGCAGCAGCCAAAACCCGCCAACCTGGAGCCCAAAGCCGCCATGCTCCTCCCTGCCCAAAGGGGAACACCACCTCAGGCTCCCTCCTGCCTGCCCGGGCAGGGCCCCCGGACACACCGAGCAAAAATGGTGTGCAGGGCCAGGGCTGCAGCACCGCCTGGCTCTGGAGGACCTGGCTTGGACATGCTGCCGTGGCCGAGGCAGCCCCGCTGACGGGCGCTCTGGGTCTGCAGCGCTGCCCTGGCCATGTGGGAGGTGATGATCTCCATGCCTGGGACTTTGTGGAGCGTCTTGACGGAGCTGCACAGCGTGCTCCAGGACCTGCGTCTGAGCAAGGTGTTCAGCTGTGCCACGGAGGACTCCTGCATCTGTCTCTTGGCTGTGAGTGTCCAGCTCATCTTCAGGGCTGTGCCTGCCTCCGCGGGGAACCAGGCACAGCCCCCTCCCCGTCTGTGGGCCTCCGAGTGGCCAGCTCCCCCAGGCCATATGGACACGGCCTCTCAGGGTCAGCAGGGTCCTGCCCAGCACCACCAGACCCTGTGCCAGATGCTTGGGGCTGCCCCGTGTGGTTTCAGCCCTGGTGAAAACACAGCAAGTCTGCCCCTGCCCAGGCAGCGCTGTGCTCACCCCCGCCTGCATTGCCCTGCCCGGCTGTGCCCCCTGGAAACCTGGGCCAGGGGCAGAGAAAGGAGCAGAAGCCAGAGACAGGCCGGTTGCTGGGCCTGGGGCAGAGGAATGGTCTCTGCACGGGCTGAGGGCCTTCAGCTCTGGGGAGAGGAGACACTTGCCACTGCCCGTGTCGTGCCTCCTTCGTGCCAACGCAGTGGAGGGAGCCCCGCCGGCTCTGCTGGTCTCTCACTGCTGCCTTCACTTTAGCTGCTGCTGCGCACGGACTTTGCAAGAGAGAAGTTTGCTGCCCTGTACAAAGGCCAGAGTGTCCTGAGCCATCCGATGCGGGCGATGCTCTCGCTGGTGCTCGAGAGCCTCATCACGCTTTCAGAGGCACCTGGGATGGTGAGTGAGGCACAATCAGCTGGAGCCAGGTTGGCAGCTGGGAGCTGGATCAATAATGTGTTGGCTTGGCCTTGGTGGGAGTCCCCATGTGGAATAATGGCTCCAGTCCCCCTCCCTGCTATGGAGGCGGCTGGTGGGTGCCTGGGGAGCCCTCCAGGCACAGAGGGTTTCCCATCCCTCTGCCCCTTCAGGCTTGTCAGGCAAGGGCGGGGCTGAGCAGGGGACACTGCTCTCCTGCACCCCCTTCCCTGCTCCATGCTCTCCCCACATCCCCATCAGTGGCCGCTGCCTGTCAGGAGGCTGCTGCAGCGACTCCTGTGCCAGCTGCTGGGAAGCCGGACGGGAGGCTGGGCCTCAGTGGCCAGAGCCTTTTTTGCAGGGTGGTCTTTCAGCGCTTCACAATGAGGAAAGCGTGTTTCTTACAGGCCAGGAAAATACTGGTCCTGCTGCCAGACATCATGGACGCCGTGCAGTATGCCAGCAGTGATGTCAAGAGGAAGGCCCTGGTAGTCTGCAGGAACATGACGGGTCACCTGGGCAGGGAGGAGGCGAGCCCCATCACTCTGCAGCTGGCGGAGAGCCTCCTGCGCCTCTTTGATGATGTAAGGCTGCCGTGGGAGCCCCTGCCCCAGCCCTACAGATGGGCACTCGGCAAAGACAGCTGCCCCTCAGCCCAGCCCTGTGGGCAGCCCTCGGGCAGGGCTCCCCTCGTGCTCCTCCTGCGTGGCCTTTCAGGGCTCTGGGGCCATTCAGCCTCAGCTGCGGCTCTGGCCCACGGCTCCTGTGGTGGGGATCCGACCCCTCACATCAGCCACGCTGACGCCCTTGCTCACCGTGGGCTGGGAGTGGCTGTTGCTGAAGTTCCCCATCCTCCTCCCTACCAGGAGTCCAGCCTGGTGCGGGAGCTCTCCATCAGCCTCTTCAGAGATGTGCTGGAGACTGTGGTGGGGAGAAACAAGAAGATGATGAGGAGGACAGTGAAGCTGGTCCTGCTCCCGCTGTTCCTCCGTATGCAGGACCAGAGCAAGAGCGTGGCCAAGGTGCAGTGACCAGAGTTGTTGGGAAGGGTCAAGAGGAGGGAGGGTGCCAGGTGTCCTCCCCTGGGCTGTGGTGCCATCTCCCAGCCTCTGCTTCTCTGCAGGCCTCTAGGGACACCCTGCTGGCCTGTGCAGAGTTCCTGGGCTGGAGGAAGCTCAGCACCCTGGTCCAGACGCATCAGACACATCGCATTGGAGAGTGTTTGGTGAGAACACCCCCCGGGCCCCAGCGCCGGGCTGGACGAGGGCTGCCCCAGGTGCCTGTGGGGAGGGCTGTGCAGCTGAGCCTCAGCTGCCCTGTTCCAGCCCGGAGCCCACAGCCTGCAGCCACATCCTCCTTCCCTGCCTTGAAGCACAGACCCGCCAAGGGCTCTTCTCCAGGCCCCTCTCCCCTCCCTGCCCCCAGGTGCTAAACAAGACCCTGGCACATGTTGGCCCTGGCAGTGGGACAGAGGGGTCTCAGCACTGCCAGGCCCTCTGTGCCCTCTGCTCTCTCTGCACCTCAGCCCCACGGGGCTCCTGTCTGGGAGGGAAGAGGCCACTGGTAGGAAGGACTGGTCCCGGTGGCTGGGCAGTGTCTGGATCAGACCCATGCCCTTGTGCTCTCGCCAGCTCCAGCAGGACAGGGACGGGCCAGAACTACAGCTGTGTCAGAGCCTGCTGTACGTGAAGGACGCTCAGGCCACCGTGCGACTGGAGGCCGTCCGGTTCATCGGTGAGACACAGCCCCCAGGGACCCTCTGCTGGCAGCCTGGCCCGCGTCCCCACCACTGCACGGGCAGACGGGGCCGGGGCCCTGGGGCTGCCAGAGCCCCGGCTGCCTCCAGGAGGGCCCGGCACGCAGGGGGCTCGTTCGCTGGGAGCCTTGCTCAGCCCCAGCGGCCTCGGGTCCCGTCCTGCCCTGGGCCAGCCCTGCCCAGGGGTGCAGGGTGTGCAGCCGAGCCGGCAGGGCCGGGGCCGTGCTGCCGGGAGCGTGCTGGGGAGCAGAGGCCTGACAGGAGCTCTGTGCACAGGGCTTGGCGCACGGTACCTGAGGAACAACAGCTATAGGGAGCGGAAGCTGGACGACATCAGGAGATGTGAGTGGGGGCCATGCTGTGCTGGTGGGCAGGGGACAGGGCCTGGGCAGGGCGCTGCCATGCCTGGTCCTCCTCCAGGAAAACGCTTCAGGGGCAGAGGACATGTCAGGGGCACCTGGCGCGTCCCGGAGCAGCAGCTTCCAGCTGGTCTGTTGGTCTCATCTGCTCCTCCTGGCCAGGGGAAGAGACGCGTGGGGCTGGCATAGTCTGGAGGGGACTCCTGGGGGGTCTCTGCAGGCAGTGGGGGTTCATCTCTGCTCTGCGTCCCTCTCTTGCAGACCTCCAGCCCTTGACAGAAGACCCTGATCCCTGCGTCAAGTGCTTGGCAACTCAGACGCTCTACAACCTGCTAACAGAGTTTCGAAGACCAGAACGGAGCAGGTGGTGGCTGGGCTGCTGGATCTGTGGGAGCCGAAGAGAATAAATTCTCTCTCCAAAATGGCCATAGTTGAATATCTTTTGTTTCACTAAAGCTGGAAGACAAAGCCCAGTCCCACGGTGCCCCTCCCACGGGGACCATCCTGAGCGGGCCGAGCAGTGTCACTCCTGGCCTCTGCCGCTGCCCGCACACTTGCTGCTGTGGTGTGTGGGGAAAAGAAACGGCCTTGGCGCTCTGTAAGCTCGGCTCAACAGTGACTAAAACATCCGTGTGTTACTAACACTGTTCTCATCCCAAGGGCAATCCGTAGCATCATACAAGCATGAAGAAGTTTAACTCTATCGCAGATGAAACCGGCACACGTACGTACAGAACCAGTCTTCGTGCATAAATAAAGAACCCAGAATTAAATAATTTGTCTGAGCTCCCATCTCTTCCAATCTTCTCTGGAGCTGGGGATACAGCCCCATCAGGAAGAAAGGGTTAAGGAGCCAAAATCCCAGCTGCCACATGGAGGAGCTGCCGTGGGACCCAGAGGCTGCATCCTGCTGACTCAAGCAGGTGCTGCCTCTCTGCCGCCTGATTGTCATCAGAGCTGCTGCTTCCCTGGAGCCACGGACATGCAGGACATGGCCTCTTCAGTGCTGGTCTCTCCTCACTTCCACTGTCCTCTTGTGCTCCTGCATTTGTGCTGCGGCTAAGGTCTTGTGTACCTTGTGACAGTCCTGTTGTCGCTACAGTGGCATCCCTGTGGCTGTGGACAGGAGCAGGCCATGGGAAGCACTGTGTGAGATCTGGCCTCACTGCTGGCACCAGCGTGAGCACAGGGGCTCCTTAGGGCAGGGCCAGAAGGCTGGGTACCCTTCCAAAGCTGGTGTCAGGAATACACCCGAGAAGCTGCTCCCTCAGAGGGACTTTTGCTCTCTTGGGATGCCTAATGGAGTCACAGCAACAAGCTCAGAGTGCCAGGGTGATGTGTTAGGAACCAAAGGATGGGAAAATGCTTCTCTTTGTGGTGACACATGTCCATGCAGACAGCACCTGCCTTGGGTCTTATGGCAAATGCTATCCTGGAGAAGAACCAGAAGCTGCCAGGTGATGTCAGGAGATTTCCAGGGACAGCATATGAGTCCCAACTGGCAGTGACTGGCATCTCATAAAATGAGTGACCAGCCAAGGAGGAGCCTCCCAGACAAAAAGGTGAACCTCAGGAGGTCATGGGCTAATGAGAAGAGAGGCTGTGAGGAGCCAGCAGGCAAAGGAACATAAGACTGGAGAGTGTTTCAGGACACCCTCTGGGAAAGGCCCTGGCTGGATCTAGTGCAGCCCTGTCCTGCCCTTTGTGCCATTAGAGACGCCCCACGGTCCTGTCCTTGGCTACTGAGCCAGCTGGGAAGACGCAAAGGGCTCAGCAGCGGTGATGCTCATCCAGCTGGGTCTGCTTCCCACCCCAACCAGCGTGGCCAGTGCAGAGTCACCCCACGACCCCAGGGCACCACAGCCCCTCGCTCTGCAGAGCAGCATCGCCAGATCAGGGCCCTGCGGGGAGCACGGGGAGGGAACCAGGACCAGCCAGAGCAGCCTGGACACCCTCACCTGGGGAAAGGGATGTCCCTGGAGAAGAGCAAGGGAGCGTTTCTGTGTCTGAAGGCTGGAATGCCGGAGAAAGAGAAACCTGTTTCCGCAGACGCTCATTTGGGGCTGGCTGCTCTGCTGCTGGACCAGCACTCTCGTTCTGGCCTGGGGAGAGGGGCTGGCACTGAGGGGCACAGGCCGTCTGTGCTGGGCATCTCCTGGAGCTGACACCAGCAGTCCTGGATTTCCAGTGGTCTCCATGTCCTTGTGCCATGTCCAGCTCCAGCCCTGGTGCTGTGGGGGAGGCTGAGACCCGTCTGTGCCTCCAGCAGCTGCTGTGCCCTTCAGAGGGGCTGGGGCTGTGGGCTGAGTGCCCAGAGCTCTGCAGCCCCTGCGCTGGGCACAGCCGTGGGGCCAGCCCAGCCTGGGCTGCTCTGCTGGGCTGGGCTGGAGAGAAAGCCGGGGCTGTGGGAGAGCTGGGCAGGGGCTGGGCTGAGCTGGAAAGTGCTGGGAGAGGACACTCAGAGGACACAGCTGGCTGAGCTGCGTGACCATACAGGGGGAGGACGCGCTCCAGCGGGGTGAACTGCAGAGCCAGGACAGGCAAAGGCAGGAGGGAGGAGGCCGCTCTGTGCCCTTGGTGCACGGGCAGACTGGGAGGGTGCCCAGGACATTTGTCTCTCCCGTCGCCATTTCCAGCACTGCACGCCAGGTTCTGGGTCAGGTTTGCTCTCTGTCCATCTCCCTCCTCCCGCGGGACTCGGTGCCTGTGTCAGGGAACAGCCAGCCCTGCCAGAGCAACTCAGGCCTGGCACCAACACAAGGGATCAGAAGGAGAGTGCGGCAGTGGAACGAGAACAGCTCTGGAAGAGCAAGCGCTGGTGCTCCCTGGCACTGCTGCCGTTCCCCGACTGTGTTCCCCTCTACCCACGCACACGAACTGTCCCTGCAGCTCCACAAAGGCCGTTGAGAAAGGATCTCAGGGAAAAAAATTGTCTTGGAAAGTCCTTTATTTCATTTAAAGACCCAGAGAGCAGGGCTCCTCATTTGCCCAGCCATTAGGTATGAAAAGAAGAGCAGACAGTGAATCAGTAAAGGATGAAAACATGAATACAATTTTAAAATCGCACCATCACAACAGATAAAGAAGACAGGTCGAGCCTGCAGTGAGTTACATTAAGACTGCTATGCAGCAGATAAGGGACAATTTATTGCTTCAGAACAACATCCAGTCATCAGTTTCCACATGGAGCCGCACATAATATGAGGCCATATAGCTGAAATCAGCACGGAGAGAAGACTTTTGTAGGGAAGACTTTGAAGGGAGCAGCCTGACTTCATGCAGCTGAAAAGCAGAGAGCTGTCAGTGTGCTGAAGGGACGGGGAGAAGTGTCCTGGGGCGAACAGAAACCTGTGGATGACAGAAGGTGGGAGAGATGGGGTTTGCAGAGACTGGCAGGAGTCCTTCCCAGGGCTGAGCGGGAAGATCTTTGGACAGAAGGGAAAATAAAGCAGCTCTCAAGCGTGTTTTGGAGTTAGCGCCACTGTCACTAACAGGAGAAAGAGGACCGTGCTGTAAGGGAACTCCCTGTTCTTCAGGAGAAAAACCAAAGCTTTTCACATCCTTCCCAGCAGTTCTTTTCACTTGTCAAAGCAGGTGTAATTTTTCAGTAGTTTGCCTCTGGCATGAAGTTCTTCGAGCAGCGGTTTTGCTCTCAGGGCTATCCCTTTGTTTTAATGATAATTCAGGGGTATTTAAAGGTTACACCTCTTAGACAGAATTGCCTTTTTATGATGCCTGATCAATATATTTTCTCCCTGGTTTTGGTAAGAGGCTGAGAGGTGGAATATGGTGGTTGTTTCTCTTTTAGCCAAAGAAGGTACAGATACCAGATTTCTGAAAAGGCACAAAGGAAGGCAAAATTAGAACGTGGTGCTGTGACTGGTACCCGCTGCTCCTGAGCCCTGGTGTGCCCTGACAGAATCTCTGAGGTCTGAACTGTGCAGCAGAGATCCTGGCAGCTCTGATCTCCTACCCTGCATTCCAGCACGGAAAATGAAAGTCACCTCGTTTTGATTCTCTTCACAGCCTAAAGCACCACGTGGGTAATGACACTGGTCAGGAAACATCAAGATGAATCACGGTGGGACTGGAGACCTCCTAAGCACAGGACAACGTCACCCTGACTTGTCCCATGGGCCTCTGCTGCAGAGACCCTCAGCTACAGCTGTCTCCTGCGGCACAGGGGCAGGGAAGGGGTTTTGGGAAAGGGACCGATGGGGCACTCTCTGGTAGGGTATCACCAACCCCAGGGTGAGGCTGGGTGACATTTTGCTGAGCTGAAAACCTCCAAAGGTGGAGATCACCGAGAGTCCCTGGGTGTCCTGCTGCAGGTCAGCACCACCCGCCTGGTGTCGCCTGCTTTTCCAGTACCCTGTGCCTCCCCTCAGCAGACTAAAGAGGCCCAGTTGGCTCAGCTGCTCCACAGAGCTCATGTGCCCCTAACCCCACCATGACAGATGTTCCTCTGTACCTTCACCAGTGCCGTGGTTTAACCCGAGCTGGCAATACAACCACGGCAGCCGCTCACTCACCCCCTCCCCGCCCAACAGGGGAGAGAATCAAAAGTGAAGGGAGAAATTTGGAGTGAGAGAAACACAGATTAATAAAATAACAAAATACTACTGGACTACTAGTAAATATACATGAAACTCCCAGCAACTTCTTCTTTGGTAGAAATGGCTTCAGAAGCTGATGGAGTGAGTAGATGTTCAACCTCACGGCTAAAGCTGGAAGGAAGCTTCCTGGACTCTCCCAGGCAAACAGAGCTTCCGTCAGTGCAGTTCCCGTAGGAGTGTTTCTGATATCCAGTTTTATCCAGGATAGAACCACATTTTTCACTTGCAAAGGTCCATGTAGAAGATGCGTGTTAGGAGCAAACTCCCCTGAAGTCAAAAATTGTAGGCTACTGGAAATCTCTGAAAGACGTTCCCTTTAGAAACCCATCATTACAGCTTCCTCATCTCCCAGAGAAGGTGGTTTTCTTTGGTTTGGTTTTTTTTTTTTCTCTTGATTCTGCAAGTATTGCATTAAAAGCCATCCCCGACACATCTGTCTCCCTCCACGTGCTGCTCTGAATCCCGGCGAAAGCCAAAACCACTGGATTTGCTCACTCCCAGCTAGAAACAAGTAAACACCTGGAGTTCCGTCTCTGTCCCAAAGAGCTGATGGTAGAAGTTGCATTCACACCTCCTAGGATGGGAAAAATGGAAAGAGAAATAGGAAGAGCATTCCAGACAAGGGAAGAAATAGAAAAGGAAAAACACTCTAGGAGAAAAAAAAGTTTCCAAGAGGAATCCACCTGTCTTTATTATCATATCAGAATAATATATGCTCAGTGATGATGTTTGCAACACTAGACGTACAATGTGGCATTCTCTGTGCTGATTTAAATCTTTCTATTAAATAGCATTATTAGACAAGTAAGATAATGTAGCTTTTCAACTGGCGTATGTGAGCGTATGTGAGAGATTCTAATATTATTTCCAGAGGAACCAGCGACCAAGTGATCGGCATCTACGAATAAAACGTAGAAATTAACAGGCAGAAAAAAGATCACGTTTAGCAGGAAACTACTGGGGTTTTTGAAAAATTTCTACGTTGGATGTCAAGCAAGAGCACTTTGAGTTCCATGTGCTATCACCCCACTGTGCCCAGGTGGCCAAGAGGCCACCAGCATCCCGGCTGGTCCCAGCACTGGTGTGGCCAGCAGGCCCAGGGCAGCGACCGTCCCTGTGCTGGGCACTGGGGAGGCCAAACCTCGAATCCTGGGGCAGTTCTGGGCCCCTCTCACCAAGAAAGGCCTTGAGGTGCTGGAGCGAGCGGAGAGAAGGGAACGGAGCTGGTGAGGGGCTGGAGCACAAGTGTGATGGAGCGGCTGAGGGACCTGGGGGGTTCAGCTGGAGAACAGGAGCTGAGGGGAGACCTTCTGATCTCTGAACTGCCTGAAAGGAGCTTGGAGCCAGGGGGGTTGGTCTGTCCTGCCAGGTAGCATGTTTACAGAGGAGGGGCCGATTGAAGTCTGGCTGGAGACACTGGTGAGAAATTGTTTAAAAAAACTCCCCAGCCTCCAACCTACATAAAACCTTTAATAATTCCCTTCACCCCAGCAACCTTTCATAAAAACCCCAAACAAACCAAACCAAAAATCTGAACAAAATGAACCAAACACTCCCCCAACAAACAAACAAACAAAACCACACAGACACAAAAACACTCTCTTTTGAAAAACAAAAAAATCCCAGAAATTGCAGAAGCTGGTTGCTTTTAGGCGCTCCATGTGTGCACGTGCACACGCTATTTCACGAACGTATTTCTGTGACAGAATCGAGTAATAACAGTCTGAAGTTCCTCCCCACCTCCTTCCCTTCACAAGTTCTGTGCCTGTGCAGTTAATTTCATGTATTTTATTGAACACTCTGAGCACTCGGCAGCTCCGGCTGCTCCCCAGGAGCTGAACACTCTGCCCGCGGCCCGGAGACAGCGCCGTGTGCGGGCCCAGCTGCGGGCCTGGCTGCACACGGGATGAGCCAGGCTGGGCCCCCGCCCTCCCCCGGGCCTGCGGGGACACGGGGCGGGGGGTCGCGCCTCAGAGTGCCGAGAGAACGGCTGCCCCGGGACTTCTCCTGAGGAACAAGGGACAGGAGGAGAGGAAACGGCCTCACGTTACACGGGGAGGTTCAGCTTGGATCTTGGAAACATTTCCTCACGGAAAGGGCTGTGGGGCACTGGAACAGGCTGCCCAGGGCAGTGGTGGAGTCACCATCCCTGCAGGGCTGAGCAGACCTGAGATGAGGGTCTCAGGACACGGGGCAGTGCCGGGGTGGGGAACGGTTGGACTCCATCATCTTAAAGGTGTTTTTCAACCAAAATGATCCTATGATTCTCTTGCACAGTCTGTTTGTGCATTGTAATAGTGCCCAAAGGTCACAGCCAGGGTTTCTATTGTCTTGTCCTGGTAGTTTTGCAAACGGGCAGAAGTCTGTCTCAAAGAATGTAATGAAAGGAAAATACACGAAGATGGGTAGAGTGAGCAATGGGAAGGACGGGGGGCCAAGTATGAAGGTGAATCCCACCGAGAGCGAGTATTGATAGATCACTAGTGATACGCATCACTTGCAGGCTGTAAATCATTGAAACGTTTTTGTTAGTAATGGAAATGTTGAAATCAGATAGAGTGAATGTAGCGTTAAAGAAAACCAAGAGACACGTAGATAAGCTGAATTCTTGCATCACTGCAATTCTTTCCCTTTTAACCCAATGAAGAGAAGAAAAAAAAGATGACAACACATTTTAGTCAGGTTATTAAAGCCTGTATCTGGGCCAGCATGTTCTGGATCACTTCAGCTTTGTACAGACAAACTAAATGCACAGCTGCCACCAAAGGAGCAAGACGGCTCGGGGTCAGTGAAGCTGGCGCGGTGGCATTTCGGGTGGCTGCTCATGGACTCGGAAGCCTGTTCCAGGGAGCTGAATTCCACACGGATCTTTAGCATGTGAACTTTTATCACTGACCGCTCTCCCTGTTTAGAAAAATCAACCAACCAACCAACCACCAAAGTTGTGTGGCTGGATCATCTGCAATAATCTCTCCTTGTATTGACTCCTTTTCTCGATGTGTAAAAAAGATTTGACCAGTAGCGGCCGTGGGTCAGATGGTACTTAGTGCAGAAATAAGGGTTTAGCTTATGGCCTGAGAAGCTGAACATTGGACGATTATTTCAGACTGGGCTGTGGCTCATTCCTGCTGTTAGGAACCTGCCTCAGGTCTCCCAAACAAGTAGTTGTGGTGTTTTGACTACAAAAGGTCTCTGAAATGTCAGCAGAAACTTGTACAAAACTTCAGTGAACAGAGGTTTGGGTCTTATTTTCGTCTTGCTTTCTCAGCCCAATGAGAAATTAATTGGCTGCATTTCTGCAACAATTACAGCTCTGTTCTGTTTTCCAAAGGTATTTCCAAGCACGAAGGCTTGAGTGGTCAGTGAAATGAGCTGAAATACACAGGCACCTTTGCCAGGCCAAGTCCCCAGCTGATTCAAATGTTCTGACTTCGCTGCAATCAGTGCAGCTGTGGCAGTGTGAGCCAGTTCTGCAGGAGGTGTTTAGAACTTCCACATTGTGTTAGGATGTTTCTACACTTTCTTTGGGATCAAAGGCAATAACATAAGAACTTGCTTTGGTGTAGTGGCCAGGCTGGTATTTTAAAGACTTTGAGAAGCACATTTCCTACCTCTGCCTCCTGTTTTTACCAGGAAAAACATCTGAAAGTATTTTGAGTATTTGAGTATTTTGAGTATTTTTGGGTTGTTTGTATCAATCTCCTTCAAAAATACCATGACATAAAAATTTTTCCCCTTGGCTACGCAAGAGATACAGAGGTGTCTCTTATGTTGCCAGGACTGTTTAGCTGAGAGTTCTTGTAGGGCATCAAGCCTAAAGAATTACGCCACAGTGTGTATTTTAAAGTAAGAGAAACCAAATCTTTTCCTTTAAATACCATACTAGATTTAGATCCAAGTTGTACTGTAAACAAGCGTTTCTTCCTGTGGGCAACAGAGATCCAGGCTGATTTGGACACCTGTTTCCCTCTAGACGCTCTTCAGGGAAGTTGTGCCCCACCACTGTCTGGGCTGCGTCTGGTCCCGAAGGGACAGGCAGGAGAACAAGCACCTGGCAGGGAGCATCAGAGCCACCATCTTGCCGTTCAACGCCATCACCAACCGCGTGGTCAGCACCATCCTGGAGAGCAAAGAGCTCGAAACACAGCAAAGAGACAAGATTGTGGAGAAGTGGATTCACATTGCACGTGTAAAGCGTCTGTTGGCGACTGTTCAATGATCCTTGTGCGGCTGCCGTGGAGCTGCGAGGGCAGAGGGGGGTTGTACGTGTTGGGCCAGGCCAGCGAGCAGCTGAGCTGTCGTTCCTTCTGGTTTGGACCGACTGTCTCTGTCACAGCAGGTGCGGTGTTGCCCTTCCTGTCCTCGCAGTTGTGGTTCAGATACATTCTCATCTCCATGCAGCAATCAAATGGGCACGAGCTTTGTGCACCTAAATTTGCGTGTTCAGACCCCTGTTTGTGAGAGTTTGTCTGGTTCTCGAGCCACCAGCAGATGTCCAGGAGAGACTTGAAGAGTCACGGGCCAGACTTCCCCCAGCTCCCCTGGCTTTATTTTTAATTGACACTTAGATGGCCAAGGGTTGACATTTTAAATACCACATAAAAGAGGCAAGTGGACGCCCTGCCCCTCCCGGCCTGGGTGGTGGGTCACAGGAGGCCCTTTGTGACCCGCTCTGTGACACCACACGGTGCCATATACAGCCGGCGTGGCCGCGGCCCTGCACTGTCTGACAAGACAGCGACGGGACAGGACAGGAGCGCGGAGCTGGCGAGGAGACCCCGAGCACAGCCCACGACTTTCGCTGCCAGCCCCGGCACTTCAAAGCACAGAGGCCTTTCCCTGAAGTTCCCCCTTGCCCCACAGCACAGAGGCCTTTCCCTTGAGTTCCCGTCCTTCCCCCCCACTTCCCTCCATTTCCACTTTCACACAATGGCAGAGAGGACCCCCCCAACACCCCCAGGGTGGCCTGGGAAGAGGTGGAGGCTTCCCAGGAGAGCAGCTCTCTGCTGGATCCCTGCGAGGCCACCATGGTCCAGCCGATGCAGACCGGTGAGTGCAGGGCCGCCTCGGGGCTGGGCAAGGGTCCGGGCCAGTGAGCGCGACCAGCTAGATGCCGGGATCACGTTTCCTTGGCACAGCGCAGCCCTGCAGGTGGGGGACACGGCGCTGCTTGAACACCAGGGCTGCCCAGAGCAGCTGGGAGCCGGCCCCAGCACCGCCGCCCTCCTCAGCCGTGCTGAGCTTCAAGCTCTTTTCATGCTTGGGGAAGCTTGTTGGCAAAGGTGCCGTGTCCGACTGACTCTTCTGTGTTTCCCCTCTGTGTAGATGAGACTCTGCCAGAGGAGAAACCAGAGCTCCAACCCGAATGGGACGCTGCCAGCACCTGGTCGATTTCTTCACTGGACAGCAGCAACATGGCCAGGGTAACGAGCTCCCGCCCTTTAGGGACTCTTGTCTGTCATGGTCAGGAGACGTGTGCGAGCAAAGGGACCCAGAATCAGTGTGGCTGGCGTGGCCTCACCGTCCCTGGTGAGGGGGTTCCTGCTCTCCCCAAGTAGGGAGTGCGCGAGGGTGGCACTGCAGTGTCCCAGCAGCCGCTCCAGCCGTCCTGGACACCAGGGAGCCCTGGTTCCCTGCAGGGCAAACACATGATGCCCCTGCTCCCAACCCTCCTCCCTCCACCTGGGGAGCCTCTGCTCTAGTCCTGCCCCCTGCAGTGACGGCACACCCCGTTTCCAGCTTCCCTGCAGGCACTGCTGACAGCACTGCCGGGCATCTCTGGCCAGAGCTGCTCGTGCTGCTCAGCCAAGCAGCACCAGCACGACGTGTCTTCCCTCCCTTGCTTCCTCCTGTAGGTGTTTGCAGAAAACCACCAGCCTGCTCAGATGACAGACATCTCAGAGCTTTTCACATCCTTCCCAGCAGTTCTTTTCACTTGTCAAAGTGCCATGTCCAATCTCAGTTTAAAAACCTCCACGGACGGCGAGTCCACTACCTCCCTGGGCAGCCATTCCAAGGCCTGATCACTCTCTCTGTAAAGAATTTCTTTCTAATATCCAGCCTAAATTTCCACTGGCAGAGTTGAAGCCCATGCCCCCTTGTCCTATTGCTGGCTGCCTGGGAGAAGAGACCAATCCCCACCTGGCTATAACTTCCCTTCAGGTAGTTCTAGAGAGTGCTGAGCTCAGCTCTAAGCCTCTTCTTCTCCAGACTAAACAAGCCCAGCTCCCTCAGCCTCTCCCCATAGGGCTTGTGTTCAAGTCCCTTCACCAGTCGTGTTGCTCTTCTCTGGACCCGCTCCAGCACTTCAATGTCTTTCCTGAACTGAGGGGCCCAGAACTGAACACAACACTCCAGGTGTGGCCTCCCCAATGCAGAGTACAGGGGAAGGATCACTGCCCTTGTCCTGCTGACCACGCTATTTTTGATGCAGGACAGGATACCGTTGGCCTTCTTGGCCACCTGGGCACACTGTTGGCTCATGTTGAGCTTCCTGTCAATTAGTACCCCCAGGTCCCTTTCTGTCTGACTGCTCTGCAGCCACTCTCTGCCCAGCCTGTAGCGCTGCAGGGGGTTGTTGTGACCAAAGTGGAGCACCCGGCACTTGGCCTTATTGAACTTCATCCCATTGGAATCAGCCCATTTTTCCAGTCTATCCAGATCCCTCTGCAGAGCCCTCCTGCCTTCCAGCAGGTCCACACTCCCTCCCAACTTGGTGTCATCAGCAAATTTGCTGATGATGGTCTCAATCCCCTCATCTAAATCGTCAATAAAGATGTTAAACAGGACTGCACCCAACACTGACCCCTGGGGACACCATTAGTGACTGGCCGCCAGCTGGATGCAGCCCCATTCACCAGCACTCTCTGGGCCCGGCCTGTCTGGGATTGGCTCAAGGAGCACAGACATGAGTCCACCAACCAACTGTACGAGCAGAGCCCATTTTAGTTGACATAAGTAGGCCTTAGTTTGCTTGTCTATTAGGCCGTGGGAAAGGGGGGAACGGAAAAGTACTAACTAAGGCAGGGTTAGGATATTTTTGAAGAGATAAGAGTCAGAAGAATGTGGGATGCGCATAGCTAGCTAAACCCAAGTAGGTGGAGTAAGTAAATGTGCTTAGCCTATTAGATAGAGACAAGTATGCATAATTATGGCATTTGGTATAAATGCACGCTATCTCGGGCAATAAAGTTGAGGTATGCTTATCACTCATATTGGGTCGACCGCATTCCTTCCTCCGTCCGCTCGGGTTTGGAACTCTGATGGAATTTTTCTCTCGGCAATTGGCGCCCGAACCGGCGATCCGAAGCGGCGGATAGAAGCAAAAGGCGCCGGGAGAGCAGCGACCGGCGGGCAAGAGCGACCGAACACTGTGCTGCGGTGTGTCATCTCCGAAGCCTGAACCGACTGAAGTTCGCCAGTGCTGGGCTACAGGAAACAAGGGCTGCAAGAGGTCTCTTAATTTAGCAAGAGGTACCGTACTATAATGATGAATAACGGAGAAATAGATTAAAAATGATGAATAACGGAGAGATAGATAACAGAGAAACGGATTAAAAGTGATACATAACAGAGAAACGGATTAAAAGTGATAGATAACAGAGAAACGGATTAAAAGTGATAGATAACAGAGAAACGGATTAAAAGTGATGAATAACGGAGAAACGGGTTAAAATGATGAATAACAGAGAAATGGATTTAGAAGTAGCCCTAGATTTATTACAAAGCTTTTTAGAAAAGCGGGGGTTTGATTATAGTTGCGTTAAACAGCTAGCTGGTCTAGTAGCAACGGGGAAAACTAAGGGGTGTTTTCAGGATCCTGATTTATTGTTTGATGAAGGAGAGTGGAGGAAATTGGGGGACGTGTTGTGGGATATGGTCATAGACGAGGATAATACAGCTAAGAAACTGATGAAACTGTGGAGGGAAGTAATTAATAATATTAAGCGTCATAAAGTGAAAAAGAATTTAGCCGCGGTAGCTTCACAGAAACTCGGCAAAATGGAGCCTTCCGCTCCGCCGATGGAAACGGGCATATCTGCGTTATCAGCGAAGAACCTTAAAAGACTATTAACTTGGTGCAGAGGCAATAGGTATCCTGCTGACCTGTCAGGAGTTTTTCAAATAGAGACTTGGAAAAAGATGGGAACTGTGTTGTGGAAGGCAATTAGTCACCATGAAAAATATATTCTCGGCCTTGTAACCATCTGGAAACTGATAAATACTACAGTGAAGCAATTAAAACCTGAAAAGACTGTTACGAGCATTAGTGACTCAAAACTTGAACTTTGGGACAGTATAGAGCAGAAATTATGGGATAAAGTCAGCAATGGAGATACAGAAGCTAAATCATTAGTAACTACATGGAAGCTTGAACGGTCTGCTGCTGCCGGAATTTTTGCAGCGTTGCAGCCTGATGCATTTTAACCCTCTAACTTCCACAAGAGAACAGAAGAAGTCACTGAAAATAGAACTGGACAACAGAACTGTGTGACAGATTAGATCAATTAACAGCAAGTGAATCTGACAGTCGGCAATGTGGTCATGATAATCGTGACGGGAAAGGGGGTGCTCCTGGGGACTCAGGGTATAAAACTTAGAAGTTAAGGAAGCACTGGTTTTGGAATTGGCAGTAGAGAATGCTAAAGTTTGCTATCAACATGTTATTTGCGAGTTTTACAGTGCATATTATGTGCTGCTGTTTATTGCCTCTCTGAAAGTCAAGCAGCTTGTCAGGAATGTGAGTTAATTGTTTTACTGGTTGTTGTTAGAATTGTTTCTTTGTGGTATAAGTGCACCGTAAAACTTTCTCTCCACTTTTCCCACTCACGCTGCAAGCAGCCCTGTGCTTTTCCATGGGGTCAGAAATTACTGTTTTCAGTCGTGTTCATAAAAAATCGGTATTGGGAGGTGTTTCAAAACATAGGAAAGCACTTGGAAATATGAGGAAAGAAGATCTTGTAAAATATTGTAATTAATGGTGGCTGCTGTATAAGTTAAATGATTGGGAAAAGTGTCCGGGGAATAGAATCTTGAAGTATAACACCTTATTGCAATTAATGTTGTTTTTAGGGCGAGAAGAGTAAGACAAAATAAATCCCTACAAGAGATCATTAAATCATTTCAGACAGCTGAGAGAGAGTTAATTGATAACACACAGGTCACAGTAAACTTGCCGAAGTCTGCACAATGTTTTCCTTATTAGCCTGTTTTCTTTGTGGGTATCTGTTTAAGCATGTTGCAATTTTGGTAGGTCTTTGTTATATGGTACAGTAGGTTCACAGAGATTCATGAAAATTGGTTGACTCAAAAGGTGCGTTTTGTGATAGTACAAAAGATCATGAGTAATTTAGTTCCTTACTGCGTGAATGTGATGTTAAGATTTTATGTGTAGTAGCTGTTATATTTTTTTTTTTTCTAGCGTACTAGCTTTATTCCAATATCCAGACTTGCGCAACTCTGTGACAGGCTGTCTCTCATCTCGGTGCACTAAATTTGGCCTTTTTGTATGCACATCAAGTGAAGAATCATGGTTTTAGAATAACAGTTGTAGCACACCAGATGAGACACTAATAAAAGGCCTTGCCCAGTCCAGCTTGCTGCGGGGGGGGGGCGGATGCCAAATGGGCCTCCAGCGCGCACTGACCCATTTTGTCAGGGAGACCCAGAGGTATCTCCACCTGGCTGAGCAGTAAGCGGTTCAAGGTGCAATGCAAAAAATTGAAATATTGTCTTAAATTGGTGTAAGTGTGATCCATCTGCTTATTTGAACTTGGTATATGGTTCTCGTATCTGAGCTCAGTATTTTAGTTTGCATATTCATATTCGGTACCAAAAGAATCTTGTTTGGGGAGATAATTACAATGGGAACCGGTTCCACTGCTAAAATTCCACCTTGCTCCCCCTTAGGATGCATCCTTACACATTAGAGTAATCGCTTATATTGTTAGAAAAGCATTTAAATTGTTAAAATACTATGATAGATGTGAACTTGGGGTATTGTATGAAGTTATGAAGTTGTATTTAAAGGTTGCTGGAATGTGAACTGATTTGGATCTAGGAAAATAGAATAATGGATTTATGTTTATTATACTGGTTTATACTCTAAATTGTAAAAGGTAAATGAAGCTAAGGAATGTGACTATTGCTGAGCTACTTGAAATTGCATATAAAGTGTATTATGGCTGGAATGAAATGGGAAAACAAAAGAGCAAAATATCCCAGGCCTATGTGCAGCTCATTGTAACTGAGAAGTTTCCCAGAGCCTCCTACTTCGTACCAGCCAGTGTGCCAGCTGCATGACCTTGGTTATATCTACACTGCACAGAAAGAAAAAACAACTGGAAAAACCTGGCTGCCTGCTTTTAAAGCAGTGAAAGGGGGGTTCTCTCTCCCCCCACTGCAGCGATGTAATACTGAATGGAGCCGTCCGAGGGTGAAGTTTAAAGGCATCCTGAGCAGACCCGTAGTTCTAATGAAACTGGACAATTAAACCAAAAATTTGTTGATGGACTTATCCTATGGTAATTAATTGTACGAGACTTCTTAGTAAATTCACCATGCTAGAGACAACGAAAGAAAGGCCGTTTTTTGAGACAAACGGAATGCCAGATTTGGAACAAAGTTTTAATACATGAATTCTTGTATTTCCCTAAAAGTCCTATACCTCTCTTGGGTCAGGATTTGTTAAGTAAATTGTAAGCTCAAATAACGTTTTCTGAGAATTCTGTTTAGTTGCATATCCTACAAGAAGGTGCTTGGATGGTGCAGATCTGCTTGTGCAAGTGAGAAATCTTCAAGGAACTTTTGAATGCTGTATTTCCACTAGTATTAACAGCCAATGTTTTTGATAAAGCAAATACTACACTGATAGATCTGAAACAGGACTTCAATCCGGTAAGGGAAAACAATATCCAATAAATATGACAGCCAAAATGGAGTTAGAAGCTTTGAGGAATGAATTTATGACAACTTTACAGGATGACTGCATTTGATTGGACTTACAGATTTGTCTATGAAACAACCTGTGGCTATTGTGGGACAGTATGATGAGAATGCTAACAGACTAATATACCAATTGTCACTCTGATCAAGAAAATGCAGGGAATGAATTTAAGGCCATGATCCTTTTGTCATATATGTACCATTTGCGAAATTTAAGGAACCTCTGAATTTGATTTGCGATTTTGAGTACGTAGTCAAGATCCAACACACGTATCTGATTCTGAACTGTGTTTTTGTTTTGTTTTGTTTGTTTTGTTTTGTTTTGTTTTTTAAACAAAAAGGGGAATTGTCAAAAGGATTGTATGTGATGAATCACTTGTATCTAAGTGGTACAGCCTAAATTTGCCCTGTGATGAAACACTTTGTAACTATGACCCAAAACCATGCTAAATCAGAAAGAACCTGCATTAGTTATGGTCAAATCACTAGTTAACGTTCAATGGAAAAGGCCACACCAATTGATAACCTGGGGGAGAGGTTATGCTTATGTTTTTACAGATCAAGAGCTGCAATGGTTGCCAGCATGAAACGTGAAACCTGTGTTATCTTCCTGACAATGATTGTTGCAGCTGCTGTGTTTTGGATGCCTGCACAGACAAAGACTAACATGTGGATTACTTTAGCCAACATGACTGACCATCTATATGCCTAACTACGATGTCTCTGGAAAAAACGTTCCACACATGCTTGGTTGGTGTCTTCCTTGATGACTACAGCAGCATCACATGACTGTTTCAAATAGTGGTTGATGCAGAGGCATTGCAACGAACTGTAATAATACTAACACGGCACTTTGGATTAATTGCCACCTGGAAGCAGACATCGAACCACAGGAACTGGAATTGCTGGCATCTATGCCCATGGATGCTTGTATTCAGCCGGTTTGTGAAAAGTGTCAGAACAGTATACAAGAACATGAATGGACAAAACTACAAAATGTTAATGCTACCCTTGGTGACTACAGAAATGAAACTCGACGGTGTAATGCTTCACAGAAGAATGCAAGGGATGTCATTGACAGCAACCCTAAAACCTCCTGTATGGTGTATTCTTGATCTGTGAAGATAGAGCCTGACCAGGAATTCCTTCTAACGCTGTTGGAGGACTGTGTATTTTGGACTATTAACTCTCTTAACGCCCAATGTATCTATGATAATAGATCACAAAAGAGCAAGACGAGAAAAACACTTTTTGCGTGTATATGAGTCAAAATGTGATGATAATGTAGATTATTGAGGATCAGGGTAAGGGTTTTAGGATCTCTTGTATCTAGTGTTGGCACAATTAAAGCTTTAAATACTTTAGAAAAGTTAGGATGCTGGCTAGTTAAGCAAATAAACAGAACTTCTAAGGCTTTAAGTGGACTTTTGTTAGATGTAGATTCTGTAAGACATGCTACACTGCAGAATACAGTCACAGGAGACTTTTGTTATTAGCCCATGGCCATGGATGTGAGGAATTTGACGGAATGTGCTGTATGGATTTACAGAATAAGTCGAGATCCATCCACGAGGAGATTAAACAACTTACGGACCATTCACAGAAGATCAGAGAGGATGTGGCCCTCTTTGGCTTAGAGGGCCTCACGAACTGGTTTGGACTAGGAGGATGGGTAAAAGGGCTTTTGCAGAGTGCTCTGGCTCTCTTAATCATAGTAGTAGTTGCATTAATATCCTTGAGTTGTGCTATATCATGTATTAAGAAGATTTTAGAGCAGACACTTGGGCAGGCTCTGCTCATTAAAAAAAGAAAAGGGGGGAGATGTCGGGGATTGGCTCAAGGAGCACGGACATGAGTCCACCAAGCAACTGTACGAGCAGAGCCCATTTTAGTTGACATAAGTAAGCCTTAGATAACTTGTCTATTAGGCCGTGGGAAAGGGGGGAACGGAAAAGTACTAACTAAGGCAGGGTTAGGATATTTTTGAAGAGATAAGAGTCAGAAGAATGTGGGATGCGCATAGCTAGCTAAACCCAAGTAGGTGGAGTAAGTAAATGTGCTTAGCCTATTAGATAGAGACAAGTATGCATAATTATGGTATTTGGTATAAATGCACGCTATCTCGGGCAATAAAGTTGAGGTATGCTTATCACTCATATTGGGTCGACCGCATTCCTTCCTCCGTCCGCTCGGGTTTGGAACTCTGATGGAATTTTTCTCTCGGCACCGGCCCTCCAGCCAGTTCTTAACCCAGCGTAGAGTACACTTGTCCAAGCCATGGGCTACCAGCTTTTGCAAGAGTATATTATGGGAGACAGTGTCAAAGGCCTTGCTGAAGTCCAGATAGACCACATCCACAGCTTTCCCCTCATCCACCAGGTGAGTCACCTGATCATAAAAGGAGATCAGGTTGGTCAGACAGGACCTGCCCCTCCTAAACCCATGCTGGCTGGGTCTGATCCCTTGTCCATCCTGAAGGTGCTGTGTGATTCCATTCAGGATGATCTGCTCCATAACCCTGCCAGGCACCGAGGTCAGGCTGACAGGCCTGGAGTTGCCAGGGTCAGCTCTGCAGCCCTTTTTGTGGACTGGGGTAACATTGGCCAATTTCCAATCATATGGGACCTCCCCAGTGAGCCAGGACTGCTGGAAGATGATGGAGAGCGGCTTGGCAAGTTCTTTTGCTAGCTCCCTCATCACCCTAGGATGGATCTCATCTGGTCCCATAGACTTGTGAGGATCCAGATGGCTCAGTAAATCACCAACTATTTCCTCCTGGAATACAAGGGGCCTATTTGGCTTCCTATCTCTGTCAACCACCTCCAGAGATGAGTTGTCCTGTGGGCCACCTGTCTTACTGGTAAAAACTGAGGCAAAGTAGGTATTAAGTACCTCAGCTTTCTCCTCATCTTTGTTAACTATATTTCCTTCAGAGTCCAACAGAGAATGGAGGTTTTCCTTGCCCCTCCTTTTGTTATTAACGTATTTGAAGAAGGACTTTTTATTATCCCTGGCAGAATTGGCCAAATTAACTTCAAATTGCACTTTTGTTTCCCTGATTTTTTTTCTGCATGATCTAGCTATTGCCATAAATTCTTCATAAGTAACCAGCCCTTTTCTCCACAGTCAGTAAAGTCTCTTTTTATTTCTGATTTCATTCAGAATCTCCCTGTTTAGCCAAGCCGGTTGTCTCCCCCGCCGGCTAGCCTTTTGGCACACTGGTATAGCCTGTTCCTGTGCACTCAAAACCACCTGCTTGAATCATGTCCAACCCTCCTGGGCCCCCTTGTTTTCAAGCATTGTTTCCCAGGGTATGCTCTGAACTAGACTTCTGAATAGGCAAAAGTCTGCCCTCCGGAAGTCCAGCGTAGAGGTTTTGTTAATGGTTCTCCCTGCATCTCTGAGTATTGAAAAGTCTATTATTTCATGGTCGCTATGCCCCAGGCGGCCTCCAACCACTACATCTCCCACCAGCCCTTCCCTGTTTGTAAACAGTAGGTCTAGCGGGGTCTTGCCCCTGATGGGCTCATTTACCAGCTGATGAAGGAAATTGTCCTCTATACACTCTAGGAACTTCCTAGACTGCCTCTTCTGTGCAGTATTGAGCTCCCAGCAGATATCCGGCAGGTTAAAGTCACCCACAAGAACAAGGGCCGTTGATTTTGAGACATCTGCCAGCTGCTTGTAGAATAATTCATCTCCTTCATCGTCCTGGTTGGGCGGTGTCACAGAGCAACCCACAGGTCAATTTTAGGGACCACAAGGTCCAAAACCAACTTTTATTAGACCAGCGAGGCACAGGGTTTTAGCACTCCGAATGTGACTTAAATACAGGTTCGGATATCAGTGGAGGAAATTATTGAGAGGGGCAGCCACTAATACAACAGGAGGTCCACAGAGTGCATGCACGTGGCTTCACCAAAACAGTGCCGGAGCCGTCCCCGAGTCCCGGAGGAGTACACACTTGCCTAAGCACGGTGTGGGATTATTTTTATAGAGATACACGTACTCGCAGTGAGTACGGAAAGTGTGCACTCGCGATGTCGCGAGAGTAAATTTATAATACGCTCGCAGTCCTGCGAGAGTTATTTCACACGTGCAAATGTGCACGGAATCCTACACGTGCTTATGTGGAAGCACGGGAGGAAAATATACTCGCGATTGTGCGAGGGGCTCTCGGCGGCCACTCGCGATTGTGCGAGGAAATAAAGTACTTGTGCAAATGTGCACGGAAAGAAGATATACTCGCAATCCTGCGAGAAGGTTTACTTACACCGTGGCGGCGAGGCAAGCGGAGTCTCCATCCCGGGGAGGGGGGCTCTCCTGGCGGCAGTGGCTAAGCTCGTGCTCCAAGAGACCCGCGGCAATGGGCGGAGTCTCGACGAGAGTCCCGTTTTGTTATCTGATCAGACCTGACTGTAGGCATTGTATAAGCTTCTCTGCACCCCCCACACTGAGTGTGGGTGCCCCTGAAGCCCTCAAACATCCCCCACACTGGGCGCGGCCCAGTGTGCCTTGGCACTCCCTTCTTCTAATGTCCCAGGAGCCAGGGTGCTCTGGGCCAAACAAAAGAAGCTGTTAGCCTCAAATAGCAGAGGAAGAGAGAGAGAAGTGCCGTGCTGCAAAGGAGGGGGAATTGCAGTCTGTCACAATCCCACCCTGTGACTACAGTCATGGTCTGACAGAACTCTGGAGTGCTATGACAGTTACCTCTTGCCTCCAAAGTAAAAAGAGGACACTTCTGCCAGTGAGCCTTAATGTCCACTGTGGATCACCATATAACATATGTTGACTTACCCCTCCAAACAGTTATTAATAACAATCAAAAATAGAATTGAAGTAATTACAACAATCAACAATTGCCCAAGGTAATTATTGAGTCCCAGCATCAGTCACAGTTCGTTAGTGTTTCCATTCCTGTGGCTGCCTTCCTTCTGAATGGCTTGGTGGTGTTAGCTGGATCCTCTTCCACCCTGTCATTGTTGGTGTTGTTTCCAAGGCATCTGGATGCTCTTCCATCCCTTGCTGGTGTTAGGTGAATCTTATTCCACCCCGTCACACGCATCTGTACTTCTCTTCCACCCTGTCATCTTCCTTCGCCCTGCAAGAAAACACAAAACAGACCTCGGTCCCTTTGGAACCGGGCTTTCATAGTTAACATGTTGAACTAGCTCAGAAGGTTCTGAGCAGAAAATATCTCTTGGACCTTTTGTTCTGGGGGTGGGTCTTTATCGAGTGGTTTCCTGTTATTGACTCTTTATCAAAATCGTTAATGACCTCCATAATGCCCCATTTAGCTGCAGTGGAGTGCCAGTAAATTTTTTTTGATAGCAAGTAATATTAGCAGCTACTTTCAGTAAGCAGCAGTGTTGAGGCACATTGCCGGGTCCTAATGGGAGCTGCTTCTGACCCTCAGAGAGCACTGAGCCGGGGCGGGGTCACTGGTCCCAAGCCTCGGCTTTTTTTTCCCTTTTTTTTTCTTTTCCAGTTCGCAAGAGTGGGGGGGGGCGCTCCCGCCCGCAGCGAGCCGGGGGGAGGCGGCCAACCCGGGGAAGGTGGTTGCCTGCCAGCGCTCGCGAGGCCGGGCTGCCCCGCCCCACACCACCAGGACTTGGATGCCAGGAATGGTGGCGGGGGGGGGGCGGCCAGCCGGGAGGCGACAGAAGTTTTACGGGGGGAGGTTTTGCCTCCGTTTCTCGGGTTATGCCCGTACTGGACATGTGTTTCTAGCAGCTCTCTCAGGCTGCTCCGTCTCGCGCCGCCAGTCCCGGGGCAGAGGCCGGCACTCACGGGGTGGGGCTTTGCTATGCCGGACCGCCCGAGTTGCCGGTACGGGGAGGGGGCCGTCTGGACACCGCGGCTAATTGTTTGTCTTTCTTCAAGATCACTAATAACCTCCGTAGTGCCCCGTTTTGCTGCTTTTGGCAGGGGGTATCGTGGGGTACAGGTTATTGTAGATGTGGGTGGAGCAGGAGCAAGTTGCAAAATCCTAATGTCAGTGGTTCTTTCGGGCTGCAAGGGTGCAGAGGTAAATGGCAATATTCTAATACGGGCTACCTCTGCTCTGTGACTCCCAAAGCTCCAAATCTCTCCATTAGGTAAGCACCACCGTCTACCTGCCAAAATATCAAATCCCAATATGTTCGCCTTATAAGGGCTCAGGGCAACTTCCACAGGCGTTGTCCGCTTTTCCCCAGGCAGCAAAAGGTGGGTTCGAGCTAAAGGACACCTCTCTGCTACACCCGTTACCCCCACTATATTGATGGCTTTCCTTGATGGTTTAATCCCAAGTTTGTCAGCTTGCCGCCTGTTCAAAACACTGATTTGTGCGCCCGTGTCAATTAGAAATCTCACACTTATCCGCCTTGGACCAACGGGGATATGTATGTATGGTTTTTTATCACTGGACCATTGGCAAGAGAATACAGAGCGGGTGGGGCCGTCCCGGTTCCCATCCGCTTTTACTAGTTTTTTGACTCCCTTTGTGAGGATACGAACGGATTAGTGTTTCGCTTGTCCTCAGGGAGGGGGGCGGTTACCGGTGCCTCCTCTTGGTTCTCTGATCTTCCCTCTAAATATTCCACTAGCTCCTGTAAATGCTCAGTGGAAAGCTTATGTAGCAGTGTTCGGGGCACTCCCAAAGCGGCTGCGCGGCGCCACAGGTCGCCCCGCTGCAAGCTGCTACTCTGATTTGAAAAACGCTCCGGTTTCTGTGATGGGGGGGGCGGCCTAGTGGGGGGCGGTCCCTGAAGAGGCTCGGCTCGGCTCATCTTCCGGACCGTCCGGCTTCTACACGGGCTGCCGCTCGGGTCTACCCACCCCATCTCGCGCCCATGTGTAACCACATTGTGTAAAATTTCCGCCCAGGTTAATACATGTTCAGGAGGACTTCGGGGATTTTGCTTATTACGATCAATAGCCCCCTGAATTTTTTCCTTAAGGGACTGGACATATATTTTTAAGGCATCCGGTAGTCCTTTAATAAGCAGCCGAAGGTGGACCGGATCCACCGGCGCCGCCATAGGGGGAGACTGCCGGCCTCTTTCATACATTGCTTGTATACAAGCCGCCTTTTGAACTCCCTCGGCAAGATCTGATAAACCTTTTATAACAATTGCCACTGGCTCCCCACGTTCCCTGGGGTCTATACCACCAGCCCAGTAAGCGACACGAGATGTAATGGACTGATCACCATCTGGACCATCACTTAAAAATACCCCTGGGCCCCAGAAACCTGTGGCCTCATCCTTACTCAATAATATTCTGTCACCCCCAGTAAGCGAAACGCGCCAAAGATATTCAGTCTCTGTTTCGCCCGGCTTCCGTGAGAATCTAGTTTGTAAATCCCCTAGCTCCAGTCCTGAATATGGCGTGCTATGGGTAGCCGTGCGTGGATTTCTGCCTCGTCCATCCGCATGTGTCTCAGTTCTAATAAGAGGACGCACGTCCTTTGTTTCTACCCCCCACACATAAACACTGTTTTCAAAATCAGTACCTTTGTCGAGAAGCGGGGGGGCTGAGGCGCATGCCTGAATGGGGGAGACACTAGAGGCGGTTCTTATATTAAATAACAAAAACTCAAGTTTCTGTTCCAAAAAACCAAGTTTCTGTTCTAACAAGCCAAACCGCTGTTCTAAATAATCTGACCGTATGCTTTGCCGCGAAAAGTCCTGAATAAAAGACTCAAACTGTTCGCTTTGCCGCAAAAGGTTTTGTTTCAAAGAGTCAAACTTTTCGCTCTGCTGCGCAAAGTCCTGCTTAAGAAAGTCAGACTGCTCACTCTGCCACGAAAGGCTTTGCTTTAAAGAATCAAACTGTTTGTTTTGCCACGAAAAATCCTGCCTTAAAGAGTCAAATCGTTCACTCTCCCGTGAAAGGTTTTCCTCCATTCGGTCCTTAAGTTTACACAGATCCTGTGTTACCTT
This sequence comes from Columba livia, assembly GCF_036013475.1. Lineage (NCBI taxonomy): Eukaryota > Metazoa > Chordata > Aves > Columbiformes > Columbidae > Columba > Columba livia. The sequence goes on from NC_088620.1 coordinate 11,409,858, forward strand.
TAAGTAAACACTCAAACTGGCACACACCGCAGACCCTATAACTACAAGGCCACAGATTACTGCAGAGATATTACTCAACCCTCCAAATAATTCCTCCATCTCTGATATCCTGCCGACTACGCCAGAAATGTCACAGAGCAACCCACAGGTCAATTTTAGGGACCACAAGGTCCAAAACCAACTTTTATTAGACCAGCGAGGCACAGGGTTTTAGCACTCCGAATGTGACTTAAATACAGGTTCGGATATCAGTGGAGGAAATTATTGAGAGGGGCAGCCACTAATACAACAGGAGGTCCACAGAGTGCATGCACGTGGCTTCACCAAAACAGTGCCGGAGCCGTCCCCGAGTCCCGGAGGAGTACACACTTGCCTAAGCACGGTGTGGGATTATTTTTATAGAGATACACGTACTCGCAGTGAGTACGGAAAGTGTGCACTCGCGATGTCGCGAGAGTAAATTTATAATACGCTCGCAGTCCTGCGAGAGTTATTTCACACGTGCAAATGTGCACGGAATCCTACACGTGCTTATGTGGAAGCACGGGAGGAAAATATACTCGCGATTGTGCGAGGGGCTCTCGGCGGCCACTCGCGATTGTGCGAGGAAATAAAGTACTTGTGCAAGTGTGCACGGAAAGAAAATATACTCGCAATCCTGCGAGAAGGTTTACTTACACCGTGGCGGCGAGGCAAGCGGAGTCTCCATTCCGGGGAGGGGGTTCTCGTGGCGGCAGTGGCTAAGCTCGTGCTCCAAGAGACCCGCGGCAATGGGCGGAGTCTCGACGAGAGTCCCGTTTTGTTATCTGATCAGACCTGACTGTAGGCATTGTATAAGCTTCTCTGCACCCCCCACACTGAGTGTGGGTGCCCCTGAAGCCCTCAAACATCCCCCACACTGGGCGCGGCCCAGTGTGCCTTGGCACTCCCTTCTTCTAATGTCCCAGGAGCCAGGGTGCTCTGGGCCAAACAAAAGAAGCTGTTAGCCTCAAACAGCAGAGGAAGAGGGAGAAGTGCCGTGCTGCAAAGGAGGGGGAATTGCAGTCTGTCACAGGCGGTCACCCACGAGGATGTCAGCCTTGTTGGACTTCCCCCTAATTCTGGTCCATAGGCACTCAACCTTGTCACTGCTGACCTCAAGTTTAACAGAGTCGAGTGACTCTCTAACATATAAAGCCACCCCTCCACCTCTCCTACCCTGCCTGTCTTTTCTGAAGAGCTTGTAGCCACACATAGCAGCACTGCAGTCATATGAGTCATCCCACCATGTTTCTGTGATGGCAACTATGTCATAGCTTTCCTGCTGCACGATGGCTTCCAGCTCCTCTTGTTTGTTGCCCATACTGCGTGCATTAGTGTACACGCACTTCAATTGGGCTGCTGATTTCCCTCTTATTCGGGCTTTCCATCCTTAGGCTGATCTTTGGATAGCCCGGTTTCAATCCCTTCCCCCTTCAAACCTAGTTTAAAGCCCTCCTGATCAGCCCTGCAAACTTATGGGCTATAGTCCTCTTGCTCTCCCTAGAAGGTTGAAGCCCATCTGATTTGAGGAGACTAGGTACCACGGAGCTTGCCCCGTGGTCAAAAAACCCAAAATTTTGATGGTGACACCAATCCTTAAGCCACCTGTTGATGAGATGGGCTTTTCTGCTCCTCTCTTTATTTAGCTCCTCATCCATCCCAGCTAGCACAGGAACTGAGGCAAATAATGCGCACTAGAACACTTGCTTCTGGGCATCAGACAAAAGTGTAGCCATTGATGGTAAGAAGTATGTTGCTCTATGAAAAGCTTAATGACCAGTCTTAGGAAGCATTTGGCTGTAATGAGGTTCAGCCCTCCACAGATGCAGTTCACGCAGTAGAATTCGGTGGGTGAAGCTGGCGTCTGTCTCCCCGAGCAGGGAAAGGACAGGACGCCCTCCTGCCCACACTGGGCCCATACGGGCAGGTCCACAGCAGCCAGCGTGGGGCAGGAGCAAGTACGCAGCCAAAGCGGGTGCTGAGGCACACGTGTGCTCTGCACAGAGCTCCGTGTGTCCCGGCTCCTCTCACCTTCTTTGTGGAGAGCAAAGCAACAGAATGATGTTGGGAGTGGCCCCTGGCTCCCGCGGGGCTCAGCTCTTGTGCAGCCAGCGCTCAGGGCCACGGCAAAAACACCTGTAAGGGGGCAAGCGGGACCGGCTGTAGTTCAGCTGAAAGGGTCAGGGTAGGGTGTGATTTCTGCTTCCCTGTTGACTTTTCTCTGGCACAAAAGCACACAAATAATCCAGAGAAGCATTCTGCTGGAAACACAGCCATGAGCAAGGCTAGGGTGAAACCTTTTTCGGTATTTTTGATGAAATCAACATTCTACCTTTTGATCTACCACTACAAAATTTATACTTTGCATAGGATAAGTGGAAGGACAAAACAGAAAATATATATGATGTGGTTGTGATTCTTTTAATTATATTCCTTTCACTGGAAGGGTATGAAATACCTGTAAAAATAAAACTGGATGCAATATAATATGAAGCTAGAGTGGGGACTATGGAAGGGGTTATAATACCCCTATTTGTCAAAAAATAAGACAGGGTCTTGTATTGATTTTTGCTCCAAGAGATGCATTAGGGCTTATTTTCAGGGGATGTCTTCTTTTCCATGAACAACAATCTACATTTATTCTTGAACAAATAATCAACATTTATTCAAATATAGTCATATCATCACATTCTGGAACTCTCCAAACCCTGAATTCCATAATGAATTTCTTGTGACTCTGTTTCGTTTAGAACCATTGGCCCAAATCTCTCACGTCTATCAATAGTGGTTTCCCTAAACACCCTGCTCATAGCGCATTGACAGCGCAACTGTCGTGATTTTATCCCATGAGCTTCACCCTGGTCACCACCTCTCGCAGTCCGGCTTCACAGAGTGTCACAGAGCAACCCACAGGTCAATTTTAGGGACCACAAGGTCCAAAACCAACTTTTATTAGACCAGCAAGGCACAGGGTTTTAGCACTCCGAATGTGACTTAAATACAGGTTCGGATATCAGTGGAGGAAATTATTGAGAGGGGCAGCCACCAATACAACAGGAGGTCCACAGAGTGCATGCACGTGGCTTCACCAAAACAGTGCCCGAGCCGTCCCCGAGTCCCGGAGGAGTACACACTTGCCTAAGCACGGTGTGGGATTATTTTTATAGAGATACACGTACTCGCAGTGAGTACGGAAAGTGTGCACTCGCGATGTCGCGAGAGTAAATTTACAATACGCTCGCTGTCCTGCGAGAGTTATTTTACACGTGCAATGTGCACGGAATCCTACACGTGCTTATGTGGAAGCACGGGAGGAAAATATACTCGCGATTGTGCGAGGGGCTCTCGGCCGCCACTCGCGATTGTGCGAGGGAATAAAGTACTTGTGCAAATGTGCACGGAAAGAAAATATACTCGCAATCCTGCGAGAAGTTTTACTTACACCGTGGCGGCGAGGCAAGTGGAGTCTCCATCCCGGGGAGGGGGCTCTCGTGGCAGCAGTGGCTAAGCTCGTGCTCCAAGAGACCCGCGGCAATGGGCGGAGTCTCGACGAGAGTCCCGTTTTGTTATCTGATCAGACCTGACTGTAGGCATTGTATAAGCTTCTCTGCACCCCCCACACTGAGTGTGGGTGCCCCTGAAGCCCTCAAACATCCCCCACACTGGGCGCGGCCCAGTGTGCCTTGGCACTCCCTTCTTCTAATGTCCCAGGAGCCAGGGTGCTCTGGGCCAGACAAAAGAAGCTGTTAGCCTCAAATAGCAGAGGAAGAGAGAGAAGTGCCGTGCTGCAAAGGAGGGGGAATTGCAGTCTGTCACAATCCCACCCTGTGACTACAGTCATGGTCTGACAGAACTCTGGAGTGGTATCACAGCTACCTCTTGCCTCCAAAGTAAAAGGGGACACTTCTGCCAGTGAGCCTTAATGTCCACTGTGGATCACCATATGACATATGTTGACTTACCCCTGCAAACAGTTATTAATAACAATCAATAATATAATCGAAGTAATTACAACAATCAACAATTGCCCGAGGTAATTATTGAGTCCCAGCATCAGTCACAGTTCGTTAGTGTTTCCATTCCTGTGGCTGCCTTCCTTCTGAATGGCTTGGTGGTGTTAGCTGGATCCTCTTCCACCCTGTCATTGTTGGTGTTGTTTCCAAGGCATCTGGATGCTCTTCCATCCCTTGCTGGTGTTAGGTGAATCTTATTCCACCCCGTCACACGCATCTGTACTTCTCTTCCACCCTGTCATCTTCCTTCGCCCTGCAAGAAAACACAAAGCAGATCTCGGTCCCTTTGGAACCGGGCTTTCATAGTTAGTAGGCGGGAACTATCCACCGAGCACTAATACGGTGGGTTTTCCCATTCTCATCAAGGGCTTCCCAGGCATATAACCCTCTGGGCTTTGCTAGAGTCATGGGCACAATACCAATAGACGGTAACTTCACCATGACAGGCTGGCCCACTTGTGTTTTTGGGGACTGTTCTTCCTCTGTGTTGGTTGTCAAGTTGCTGTCTGTCAATGGCTTTTCAGGACAGAAAGCCCTGATTTTGGGGCTTCCATAGCTTCCCCAGCGGTTATTGACAAGGAAGACAGCTTGTGTTAATCGCTTGTCCCAGTTGGGTCGTGATACGTCTGCGTATTTCTTAATCAAACCATTGGTTCGTTCCACGATCCCATTGGCTTGGGGATAATATGGTGTATGAAACACCCACTTAATACCTTCTCCCTTGGCCCAGTCCTGAACCACAGCAGCTGAGAAGTGTGTGCCATTATCACTCTGGATATTCTCAGGAGTGGGTAGGACACCAAACCACCCACACAGTGCTTGCACGGTTTGATCTCCAGTGGCTGCTTTGACAGCAGTGGCCATTGATAATCCTGATACTACCTCTACCCCCACCAGGATGTATTTCTTTCCATTAGAGGGTTTCAGTGGCCCGATATAGTCAACTTGCCACGTGCTCCAGAGAGTCTTGCCCTGCCTTATATGTAGGGCCGGGGCCTGATTTGGGTGATCAGCTTTAAGTCTGAGCCGGCATTGTGGACAGGCTGTAAGAATTGCTTCACATGTTCTCATGGATACTGGCCAACCCCGGGATCGGCATTCGTAATAAAGATCTGCCTTTCCAGAATGGCCTCGCTTAAGGTGTAACCATTCAGCTAACCGTGCCCACTCCTCTGGTGTGCTTTCAGCTAGTCTGATCTGGGCTAGAAAATCAACTTGTTGATTCCATTTGGCAGCGGGGGTTCCATCCTTCGCATGTCCTTTTACCCAGCCCACACTCAAAGGTCGTGACCTGCCTATTTCTAATAGTCTTTGCCAGTCTTCAGCTCTCCACACTCTGGTGCGATTTACTTCCCACTGATTAGATTCCCATTGGCATATCCATTCAGTTGCACCCTTATAGGTTGCATAGGAATCAGTGTAAATCGTGGAGGCTCCTCCTTCTGCTGCTAATAAGAGAGCACGCAGTTCTCCCACTTGAGCGCTACCTTCCCCCTCCTCTGTTATTCTTTTTCCAGTAGCAATCTCCAATGCTGCTGCCTTGTACTGCCAGTTTGTCCCTATCCGATGGGCTGATGCATCAGTGAACCAGACTCCTTGTGTGTCTGAGTCCTGGGTTAGCTCAGGTGCCTCTTTAATTGGAGAGGGTTTATAAGGCAGGCTCAACAGGACCGGATCAGCATTTACGGGTTGTTGAAGCTTTGAAACCTTTACAGAACCCTCCTTAAGTGGTAACAATTGGCTAACTCCCTCTAAATAAGCATACCATTTTCGTACCGTTGCTTTCTGTGCCACCCCCTCGGGGGGGGGTAGCCCTTTAAGGACTGAATTCAACAGAGGGAAAGGGCCTTGTCTTCTTCCCTCAGGGGAATCATGAAGAACATATCTTTAACATCCAAAGCAGCCATCCATGGGTGGGCTGCTGCTTGTATTGCAGTCACCACCGAGGCTATGTTTGGGACAGCAGCTGTTAGTGGTGTTGTGTTATTATTCAGTTTTCTATAATCAATAGTTAGGCGCCATCGCCCATCAGGCTTGCGAACGGGCCAAACTGGAGAATTATAGGGAGAATGGGTGCGGCTAATTATCTGTCTTTCTTCAAGATCATTAATAACCTCCGTAATCCCCCGTTTTGCTGCATTTGGCAGGGGGTATTGGGGAGTACAGGTTATTGTAGATGTGGGTAGAGCAGGAGCGAGTTGCAAAATCCTAATGTCAGTAGTTCTTTCGGGCTGCAAGGGTGCAGAGGTAAATGGCAATATTCTAATGCGGGCTACCTCTGCTCTGTGACTCCCAAAGCTCCAAATCTCTCCATTAGGTAAGCACCACCATCTACCTGCCAAAATATCGAATCCCAATATGTTTGCCTTATAAGGACTCAGGGCAACTTCCACAGGCGTTGTCCGCTTTTCCCCAGGCAGCAAAAGGTGGGTTCGAGCTAAAGGACACCTCTCTGCTACACCCGTTACCCCCACTATATTGATGGCTTTCCTTGATGGTTTAATCCCAAGTTTGTCAGCTTGCCGCCTGTTCAAAACACTGATTTGTGCGCCCGTGTCAATTAGAAATTTCACACTTATCCGCCTTGGACCCACGGGGATATGTATGTATGGCTCTTTATCACTGGACCATTGGCAAGAAAATACAAAGCGGGTGGGGCGGTCCCGGTTCCCATCCGCTTTTACTAGTTTTTTGACTCCCTTTGTGAGGATACGAAAGGTTTAGTGTTTCGCTTGTCCTCAGGGAGGGGGGCGGTTATCGGTGCCTCCTCTTGGTTCTCTGATATCCTGCACGACTACGCCAAAAATGTCACAGAGCAACCCACAGGTCAATTTTAGGGACCACAAGGTCCAAAACCAACTTTTATTAGACCAGCAAGGCACAGGGTTTTAGCACTCCGAATGTGACTTAAATACAGGTTCGGATATCAGTGGAGGAAATTATTGAGAGGGGCAGCCACTAATACAACAGGAGGTCCACAGAGTGCATGCACGTGGCTTCACCAAAACAGTGCCCGAGCCGTCCCCGAGTCCCGGAGGAGTACACACTTGCCTAAGCACGGTGTGGGATTATTTTTATAGAGATACACGTACTCGCAGTGAGTACGGAAAGTGTGCACTCGCGATGTCGCGAGAGTAAATTTATAATACGCTCGCAGTCCTGCGAGAGTTATTTTACACGTGCAATGTGCACGGAATCCTACACGTGCTTATGTGGAAGCACGGGAGGAAAATATACTCGCGATTGTGCGAGGGGCTCTCGGCTGCCACTCACGATTGTGCGAGGGAATATAGTACTTGTGCAAATGTGCACGGAAAGAAAATATACTCGCAATCCTGCGAGAAGTTTTACTTACACCGTGGCGGCGAGGCAAGTGGAGTCTCCATCCCGGGGAGGGGGGCTCTCCTGGCGGCAGTGGCTAAGCTCGTGCTCCAAGAGACCCGCGGCAATGGGCGGAGTCTCGACGAGAGTCCCGTTTTGTTATCTGATCAGACCTGACTGTAGGCATTGTATAAGCTTCTCTGCACCCCCCACACTGAGTGTGGGTGCCCCTGAAGCCCTCAAACATCCCCCACACTGGGCGCGGCCCAGTGTGCCTTGGCACTCCCTTCTTCTAATGTCCCAGGAGCCAGGGTGCTCTGGGCCAGACAAAAGAAGCTGTTAGCCTCAAATAGCAGAGGAAGAGAGAGAAGTGCCGTGCTGCAAAGGAGGGGGAATTGCAGTCTGTCACACAGAGTTTCCACGCTGATTTCCCTCCATTCTATTTTCAATGTAGTCAATAATTTCCATGGTCCTTGAAGAGCTTGTTTATTGCAATATCAGGAGTCTGGAGATGGGCAGTCATTCCCGCGGGAACCTTTATTTGGTTGTTTTTCTCTTTTGAAGAAGTTCTTTGTGTCCTCAGCTGTCCGTGCTGGCTGGATTCCAGACTAGCAGAGCTCTTCGGCCACCTTGCAAAACAAGCAGCAGCATTAAATCAACCCGGTTCCTTATAACTGCTTGTGTGCACCTTTTTCAGTTTCAAGAATATAAATGCCTGAAACACTTTCAATCTTGTCCTTCTTGCTCTCAGTAATGATGAGAGGTGGGGCTTTATTTCCGTCCAGATGAATTGTCAAAATACGAGTAACACGTGCACTTTCATAACCAGGGGAGGGAATGTAGACTGAGGAGGCACCCGGCTGTCCGACTGTCGTGCGAGATCCTTGGCCCATAAACTCTGCAGTTGCATCCCCAGCAATCCTGGTGGAAGGTTGGTATTTAGAAAAGCCGATGCCATCAACAAAGAACTAGAATGCAAGTGCACGTTTAGTAACTTCAGCATCTTCCAGCTTAGACAGTGTTGCTGATCGGCTTAGAGACAGTTCCCATTGCTGGAGGGACCGTCTGGCCAGTGCTGCGATGCTTTGAGTTCTTCTGGGGATATTTCTAACTGTGGCGCCATTGCAAAGACAAATTCTTGCGCGTCAGCCCTGCACACAGCCAAAGCCTTTGCCAATCTGGGTGTGTTGGCGCTCGCCAGCCTGTATTGTTTTGGTTCTTGTGGCATCTTCCGAGTGCGATTCTTTTGGGGGTGTCTGTTTTTCTTGGTGAAGGTCTGTCTGTCCTGCTGCATTCTATTGCCAATTAATTTTACTTTTTTACATGTGTAGCTACCTGGACACTATTTAAATTGACTTTTTTTATGAAATGTAACCAGGGCTTATTTTTGAGTAGGGCTTGTGTTTCGAACATCCTCAACAATCTCAAAAAATCAGACCAGGGCTTCTTTTCGGTGTAGGTCTCATTTTCATGGAAAAAGGGTAGAGATGGCTACAGCTGTATACAACATAAAATAGATTCTGTATCAAGTGTTTGAACCCGAACCTTTTTCCTTACACTGTCTTCATAATTTTTAAGACAGTTTTGGTATTTTTCCGGGCAAAGGGTTTCAATGTCATGTTTTTGAATGAAATCAAAAGTCCCACATCCAACAACTTCTGCTTCTCCCACTTTCTCAGAGGCTCATGTCTGATGAAGTAATGATCTAATAAGCTCTAAGTGATCAACCTATCTAATAATTATCTTTATGCAAGAGCATTTTTTAAAATACACTTTATGAACCAGAGGAGGTGATTTTCATACTTCTCTCTCACGTCTTTGATGCTGCTCACACCAAACGAAGTGAAAGCTGCTGTCTGGTGGTTTAAGCTTTTGTGTGCTGCTGAATGATGACAAACACCAGCAGATACCCCATGTGTGCTGTGTGAAAACCGTGAAGCTTTTGGTTCTTGGCTGATCTGGAACAGGATCTCACTTTCACGCTGTAGAACTGTCAATAGCGGCTTCTCCAGTCAGAAATGAGTCACATTGCGTGTGCACATTTGCAGGCGGTGGTCGAGCTCCTCGAACACGGGGCTGACCCCAACCTGCCGTTGAGCAGAGCGGTGGGAAGTGCCCTGTGTGCGGCCGTGAGCACAGCGTACGAACAGCAGAGAACAGCAGCGCAGAGGATCGCCTTGGTGAGACTACTTCTGGGGCTTGATGGGGTTTTTTAAGCTTCAGGAAAACAGTGATTTTTGTCAGTGCACTGAATCCCAGTTCTCTTTAATGAGTAAGCCGATTTTTTTCCTAGAACAATGAATTTGTGTCTGTTCCTAATGCTGTTTGTTTCTGTCCTGAGGAGCAGAGGTTTTGTATGGAAATTCATTTTAATGTTTGAGTAAAGAGGATGATAACCTCCGTGTCTAGAAGAAGAAAAACTACATTAAAGTCAGATGGAATGTTTGTAGTGCCCACAACCCCGTCAAATCTGACTGTCGCTTTGTTTAAAAACTCAATCAGCATCCATGTGAAGAGAAACACTCTGTGTTTGGTTGTTGCTGTGGAGTGGTCGATGACAATGCACTTTCTCCTCTCTTGTGAGGCCAGTAGCCGTGTTTGGCCCGTGCAATCCGGTTTCTGTCCTCAGCCCGGGCTGATCTCGGGGGTCAGGACGCTGCAGCTGAGGCTCTGGCGTGGAGCCGGTTCCCCCGCTGGGTTCTGTTCTCCCCCTTCCTCACTAGTTGTCGCGGCTTCATTTGTCACTGCAGGATTGGGAGATGTCTCGAAACAAAAAACAACTGCCTGCAAGAAGGTTTTACCTAAAAAAGAGATATGACAATTTGTCAACAGCCGTAAAGGGACAAAGAAACGTGTGGTTCAGTGCGCAGAACAGTCTCACAAATAGAGATGAGGCTCTGATGCCCGGTCCTGTCTCTTTAGCTCTGGTGTGATCACAGTTTTTTTGGGAAGGTTTTCTTTTTACTTGGATGTACAATGATTTGCTTTCTGCAGGTTGATAAACTGCTTGAAGCTGGCGCCAATATCCTTGCACCGGTTCCTCTTCGGGAAGGACAGACCAAAGCTGTGGGAACAGCTGTTGACTATGCCTATTTTAAATATTATCAGGTATGACTTCAGCAAGTACTGTGCATTCGCATCCATTCAAATACATGGCCTGTTGTGTCCTGATTAATTGTCTAAAGCCTTCTGCAGAGGCTTTCATGGAAATTTGCTTTTTCCCTTCATTTGTTGTGAGACTTGGTTCAGCACCAGGAGCAGCGTTAATCACTTAAGTCTGAACACCTCTAGCAGTTTTGCCTGTGAAGACAATCCTTCCTGTCACACATTATAGAAAGATTCCATCCGTCATTGGATTGGAAAGAGTTAACCGTAATCTCAAACCCAGGCATTAAAACCAAAAGTCACGTGTGTTTCTGTGAGGCTGTAATCAAATCAGGTGAAGTTATTATGGCTTGTGTGGTATGTTGTAAGCGATGACAGGACATTATTGATCAAACTTGAAAATAATGGATTTTCTAAATAAAATATATATTTAAGTAAACATGTATAAAAATATTAATTATATAATATATGCTATACATTGTACATAAAATAACTAATATATATATATTTACTAAATAAATAAATGGACTTACTAAAGTCGTCCTTAATCACTTGTTAATGCCTTAGAAAAAGAATCTTACTATGAAGTATAACTAATAAATTTCTATTTTTTTTTCTGGATATGTTAGTTTAAAAAACGTTTTAAAGGCCTGGGATTGTGTGACACTTCTAATCAGAACTAACATAAGGTCGTTTTTAATAGCTGGCTTATTAACAAGAAGGCTTACATGGTAAGCAGATCGCTTACCTCTGGAGTACGAACAGTTGTTCTGAAAAGGACAAAAGTAGCGGTGCACCCTGTTCATGGAGCGGCCTGGCGAGAGCTGAGGGGGGTTTGCATCTCACACCGATCTTCTGCGTAGACATTAAATTGCAATTTCTTTGCTTGCAACCACAGCTGATCGTCAAACAGGAAAATAATTAAATTAAGCTATTTATAGCTGTAATCACAGCTCAGACTTGACCACCATACTTACCTTCCTGCCTTGCTCCGGACTCTTTGTTGTGCTCTCCTTCCTGGCACTTGCTACAGGGTAGTGGTTTGGGCATTGAGGGCCAGAGCCTGCACAATCCATGCCCTCTGGCTGCTCATTCCAATAAATTCTGTGGTGCTTCCTGAGGTGCTGGGGAGGAGCTCTGCACAACGAGGGCAGCATCCCCAGGAGACTTTCAAGGCCAGGCTGGGCGGGGCTCTGAGCAACCCGATCTAGTTGAGATGTCCCTGCCCATTGCAGGGGTTGGACTAGATGACCTTTAAAGGTCTCTTCCAACCCAAAATGTTCTATAGTTCCCCCTTGAACAAACACTTGAAAAGTGTTTAGTTGTTGACCACTCAACAAACTGATAAATGGAACAACTTGAATGTCGGACGTGGACACGTCCTGTGCCCAGTGTCACTGACTGAGCTCCACGCCAGGACCCAGCAGGGATGATGCTGTGCTTTTAGAACAGCTTGGCTTTAACTCGGAAGTACTTGTGTGTTAGTGCCCCCATGCACCGGGGGATTAACTCCTGGCATGTTGCAGGATACGAGAATTGCTCACACACCGTACCACGTACTGTCAGCATCTGAGCAGGAGGTTCTTCAAACACGCCGATCGCTGCTGGAACACATTACAGTGAAGCTCCGTGAGTGTGTCATCCTGAAAGAGAAAGAGTGGGATCAAGAAAAGTTGAGAAGATCCAAGAAATGTGAGTTCAAGTTTCAGAATAGCTCGAGATTAAGTGTACCATCACCTGCTGTGAAGGGGCATTTATTGTTGTCATTCCAGTGTTACTGTCTGAAAAGGTTACTCCTGATAAAATCGGCTCCTACATATGTGGTAGGGGATGCAGAGGTTCTGCAGACATTAACAAGACATTGTGAAGAAAATCTGAGATCAGTGCCTGTCAGCTGCTTCCTGGTAAATCCTTGCGCAAGATCCATTACCATGTGTTAAACAGCGATTGAGGAGCTCGCTCCTCTTTCTTTACATCTTTGTGTTGGGTGTGGGTAGCAGGACATCTATCAGGACTGTGGCCATCTAGTGTATTTTAATTCCTTATGGCAACTTACTCCCATTGTATAATATCAATGCTCTTCTGCTATTAGAGTAGCAACAATGAATACACAAATTAAGATGATTTGAGTTACATTCTCAGTGGCGTTCAAATCTGTGATGGAATCAGGCTCAGCGTCCAAGCTCCCGAATACCAGACTTTGGGGCAGAAGGTGTTTCACTTGGGAAGTGAACCCTGAATATAAGATCGTTACCCTTGCAGTTTGACATCACCAGTGACTCTGCGGCTTGGCAGGAGCAGGAAGTAAATTGTCTGTATAATTCCTTTCTCTTGGCTGTGATGTAGCAACTTGTCTCCTTTTTCCTTGGCTTCTGAAGCTTGTTGGTGGAAGACGCATTTTATTCTGTAGATTCAAATGTTACACGGTGGACAGAGCCAAGCAGACTTTTAATGAAGGAGGAGAATACTGATTTTTGTTTTCCCTCTGCCCTCTCGTGCTGGTGTAGTGGATTCAGCTGTTCACACACGTGTTTCAAAGAAGAAAGGAGGCAGCCTTTGTGTGGAAGAAGTGAGGTAGGGCAAAGATACTGCACCATGCATTGTCTGTTCTTAGTCAAAAATACTATGCCCTGTTGTTTTTTTGTTTTTTTCTTTTTCCTCATTGTAACTATTGTCACTGTGCCTTTGTCTCCTTTCTCATTTTCCTCTCTCATCTATGCAGACTCACCAGCTGCAGTTTGCTTCTTTCTCTGCTCTGATCACATCGCTCCTTTCCAGCTCCGCACTTTGCCGTGAGAGCCTGCACAATATTCAGTCTTCCTGTGGGACGCAGTGTGTCCTTGTGCTTTAAACCAATTAATGACATCAGTAGCTTTGAGTAGCGTGCAAATGATGAGAAATAGACCCACACAAATTTTGTGGCTTACAATTCTCCAGAAACTGCAGGAACAACTTGTACAATTTGGGTGTAATTTTGAGGTAGCATTTTTGCTGAATTGAGATGGATCAATAATAGCATAAGATGCAGAAATAGCCAGAAGAACAGAAAGTGAACTAAAATAAAACCTGAAAGGTTAAAGTCACGCACAAAGATTTTACAAATAGATCTCAGGGATGACGCACAGAGACTGATGAAACCTTGGTGAAACTTGCCAGCTATTGGGAAAGGATTTGTAAATGCTTTTTAAAAGGCTGTAAATGCACAGCCCAGCTTGCACTTCACTCTGACATTGAGTTTCCCAGACCTGCTGGACACGTCAGCCCAAGCACTGGGTTTGACGTTCCAGCTTTGGAATAACTGTTGCAGTGCAGTGGTCTGTGGGTGTCCCTGTTTGTCTCTGCAGGATTCCAGGGGGTTCTGTGAGGGCTTTTTTAGGTTCACCAGCATGGCTTTGTTGTCTCTGGCCGTATGTAGTCTGGTCTGCCTCTCAGTTTGAAAGGGCCACGTCCAGACCCAGCGTCAGGAGCGCACTGAAGCACGGCGAGCGTCGCTGCTCGGTGTCAGCGCGGGGCTGTTGGTTTGGCTGTGTTCCTCACTAGGACACTTGGCTTTTCCGGGGCTGTTTCTGGGGCTGGTTTAGCAGCGGGTGTGCAGCCCGTTCCTCACGGACTCCTGTGCTAAACTACAGCATCCTGTTTCTTTATTGTTGAATATTATTTATATATTGTAACCATTTTGATTTAGTTTTACCGTGATCTGCAAACATGCTTGAGGAAAACCCTAAACAAACAGTAATGTGCTTTCATTTTACAACCACCTTTGCTCTAGACTACCATTCTTCAAGTACTGCTACCAGTGTGGCCGCTCGGTCGGTGTTCAGCTGTTGCCGTGCACGCGTTGTCACGAAGTCTTCACCTGCAGTGAGACCTGCAGAAGGAACGCCTGGAGCCAGCGGCACAGGCAGGAGTGCTCGGGGTCGCTGGGTAAGTCCCGTGTGGTTCCTGTGTGGGTGCAGTGGTCCGTGTGTGTGCACTGACCTGATGTGTCTTCCGTGTAACAGACCAGTAAAAGGTGTTTTATGGAGGAATATAAATGAAAAAGTTGAGTTCATTCACTGGAATAGCTGTGTTTTTTGTAAACCCACCAGCTTTAGGAGAGATGCTACTGTGTCGTTACTCTCAGTTTCAAGGGAGAAGAATCTCTGGGGTGAATACAGGTCAAAGGAAACACGCCTAGTTACCATCGACATCAATAGATGACATTGCAGGGCGAAGGATCACAAGAGATCGCAGAAGCTAGGCAGAGTGGAGTTTTCTGTACAAACTCCTTAATCATCTCTGTGTGTATATTAGAAGATAAACCAATGAGATTTCTGACTTTTATGCATTAAATTGTTGATAACACACTACTGTGATTCTTGGAAACCACACTTGTGCTGCTAAAAATGAAGCCACATTACACACACAACACACTACATAGCAGAAGACTAGTGTGGTAGAAATTATACAGTTTTAATTCTATAACAGATTGAATGAGAAATCTGTCCCATGTGGAGAGGGGTGCAGAACTGCTGAAAAGCACAGGCTGCCTGGAGCTTTTAAATTGGAATACATGTAAAACCTTGTGTGTTGGGGACAGTGAGGTCTCTCCCACTGGAGACAAGTTATATCAAGCATACGTGCTGACCGGTAGGGGCTCTGAATAGAATCACGCTACTTAGAATAGAATAGAATAGAATAGAATAGAATAGAATAGAATAGAATAGAATAGAATAGAATAGAATAGAATACAACACAATACAATACAATACAATACAATACAATAGGACTAGAAATAAAACTACAAGGACAAATGGTTGGTAATATGGCAGCTGTACACTGGAAGACTTAAACATGCAAAAATTACATTCATTCAGAATGCAGCATTTTACTATCTTGTCTTTAAAAAGACAGGGTAGGGATGCAGGTGGGTTATACTAGGATGCTAATTAGTAATTACTTAAGTCACTGCTTATTTTGGTAGCAATTCCTTTCCTGTATGGCAAACGCCAAATTTCATTCAATTCAGATTCAGTGAATTAAATTCAGAACAAGTGTGAATGTCTTTCTGTAGACACATTTTTTCTCAGCAATGAAGACATTTCTTTTTAAGTAGTGTCTTCTTTTCCAGTTAATTTTGAGGTAGAAAGGTGCTTTGGTGGTTTTTGTTGTAGCTTGGTTGGTTCGTTTTGTCTTTTCTCTGCCATGTTTATTGTTAATTTAAAAGGACCCGAAAACCCCTGACTCAGACCAGCTGGAGCAACTCGGTCTGTTGCTCTGGGAGCCTCTGGTGCCCTCTGCCCTGTTTCCTCATTCCTGTGCTTTTCACTCTATGGAAATGCAATTAACATTTATTTCATAGCTTATGAGCAAAACTCTCCATGTTTGAGCCCTGGTGGGATTAATAAATTCTCAGACATGTTTACTAGAAGAAACAAGTGTCATTTGCACTCCCGTGCGTGGTCATTGTTCGTTAGGAGGTTCATAGTTGAGCCATAACTACCTGAGAGTCGTGTCTGGTGAGGTTGTATTTGATAAACTGTGTCAAAATGGGAACTTTCTCAAGTCTTGTACCGGCTTCCAGTTCATTATTCCAGAGAAAGCAAAGGTCACCCACAGAAATATGGGCAGGTTTGTTGTTCCTTTTATTTTATTTTGTTTTCCAGAGAAGCGTACAAGTCAAGCAGCTCCGGACGCGAGCAGGGCAGGATTGAAAAAGAATGTCACTGGCAAAAAGGGGGAAAAGGGAAGAGAAGGAAAAGAGGACAGAAGAGGTGGAACAAAGAGTAAAGCTGGTACTGGAGGAAGAGAGCGGCACAGGAAGAACAACTGACTTGTTTCATGTTGCTCCTGCTGTTGTGAGGACAGGTTTTAATACCGCTGCACTTTGTGTGTTGTACTCCACTTCTACTGAAGTTAAGTGATCTGATGTGTTTTGAGAAACTAAACCCAAAGCATCTCCCTAAGATACCATGTGGCTCGAGGATGAAAATGCCATCAAAAAGCAGTGTGTGCTACGTATTTAAGTAAATGTCTTCAGTTAGAAGTACAGTGAACCTCAGATTGATTTTAATTGTATAATGCTACATATATGTTTTAAAAAGCAATATTGCCCATTATTAAACTTCATTACGACTATTCCCTCCTGTGGGAAACACAGGGCCTGTTTGGCAACTGGACTTGCTCTCTAGGGAGTTATTTTGCTTCATGGGGGGCTCAGATCTGGGATCCTGGGGAGAGTTTGCTGAGGACTGTTCAACCCTTAGACTGTTACCCCTTGATTTAGCCCACATGGGCACTGACAATCCTGCCAGGAAAGTCTCCGAGCATATAAAATGTGACCATGTGGCTCTGGGGGTGAGAGTCAAGGTCAAGGGGGCCCAGATGGTTTTCTCCTTGATCCAAGTGGAAAGGCTTAAGGAAGAGTGGCTGGGTCTTGAAGTTCAGCACCTTGTTGTGCAGCTGTGTCACTGACCATGGTTTGACTTTAAAACCGCAGGACCACACAGGGGGTCAAGGACCGGTGGGGAGGGGTGGAATCCATCTGACAAAGTCACCAGCTGGCCAGCTTGAGGAGACTAAGAATAATAGGAGGGAAATGATGGCCCACATTCACGTGAGAAAGTGGTGGACTGGCCTGGTAAGCAAAGGTGTAGATTGATGCGGTTGAGAGTCCTCCAGGTGAACAGAGCGAGCGGAATGGGGCCCACCTGTCAGCGACGTGCTGAGAGGACACCGGGGGTAGCTCGTCTTGAGAAACCAGCGCGACTGTTACACCCCGTGGAACCCCCGCCCACAGCAAAAGCCACACGCTCCCCCAGCGGGACGGGGCAGGATCGGGAAACTAAAG
This sequence comes from Columba livia, assembly GCF_036013475.1. Classification (NCBI taxonomy): domain Eukaryota; kingdom Metazoa; phylum Chordata; class Aves; order Columbiformes; family Columbidae; genus Columba; species Columba livia. The sequence goes on from NC_088620.1 coordinate 11,427,147, forward strand.
GCAACCTGGGCTGAGGTAAGAACAGTTCAATGGAACAGCGGAAAAAGAAACAAAGCAAACCAAACCAAACCCACCAAACAAAAAACCCCACCACAGTAACAACAACAATGATGAAAGAATAGACAAAGCAATGGATATACAGCACAACCTCTTGAAGAGAAGCTGCCAAATTCATGTATACTATGATTAAAAAACGTACCCATCATTAACCAATTGATACGAGATCAATGCTTTCTGACCACCTGCAAAACGAGGGGATATTTTTCAAGTTTTAGATCCTTCTGCAAGACAAGAGGGAGACAGAAGATTAAGTGACACCTTGTTTAGAAGCAGAGTGCTTAGTTTGTATTTAACTAATAATTAATGGACGTATTTTAAGAAAAAACAACTATAACTAACATCATCAATTATTTCTTAGTATAGATGTATGTCAAATTTTTCAAAAATTGTAATGCATATGTAATAATTATGTGAATATAAGCAATACAAGAGCATCCAGTCGCTGGAGCACTGATGGAGGATGATCCCCAGCGCTGACAAAATAAAGAACGCTGCTTCACAGTGTAACTGACTCTGCTGTTCAGTCTATTTCTTCGTTTTGCTCTCCCCACGTGGCGATCCTGCCGCTGCCTCCTCCAGAGCTGCAGGTGGATTCCTGCCTGCGGCCTGTGCTGGAACCAGCACCAAACCACACGGGCCAGAGAGGAGCGAGAGCGTCTGGACTCCCCTGCTCCGAGAGAGCCCCCCCGGGCAGCCCCAGCACCGGCACGACCCACGACCCACTCAGGTACCGAACGGCCCTCGGCTAGTTCTGGGGCTGCTGTTGCGGCTGCGTCACCCCAAGGTGCTTGTGGAAATGAACCCTCTCGGGTGACCCAGCAGAATTCTGAACAGCCAGATCCTCGTTTTTGAGTCACAACCGTCATGTTTAGGGCACAACACTACTCAATTTTTATTGTCCTCTAAATTTTTGCATTGCACGTACCGTATTTTACCTGTATGTTCGGCACATTTTTAGAGTGCACGTCCCATTTTCACCTGTATATTCACCACATTTTTATCAGTGCATGTACCGTATTTTACCTGTATATTCACCACATTTTTAGTGGTGCACGTCCCATATTTTACCTGTATATTCACAACATTTTTAGCAGTGCATTTACCGTATTTTACTTCTGTAGTCAACAGATTTTTTGTGGTGCAGCTAGCGTATTTTACCTGTGTATTCTTAAAGGCACAAAACCCTATTTAAGGGTCCCAGAGCCTCAGTTTTGAGCCTAAATAGTCACTTTCAGAGTCCAATTTTTAATTGACACTTAGATGGCCGAGGGTTGACATTTTAAATACCACATAAAAGAGGCAAGTGGACGCCCTGCCCCTCCCAGCCTGGGTGGTGGGTCACAGGAGGCCCTTTGTGACCCGCTCTGTGACACCACACGGTGCCATATACAGCCGGCGTGGCCGCGGCCCTGCACTGTCTGACAAGACAGCGACGGGACAGGACAGGAGCGCGGAGCTGGCGAGGAGACCCCGAGCACAGCCCACGACTTTCGCTGCCAGCCCCGGCACTTCAAAGCACAGAGGCCTTTCCCTGAAGTTCCCCCTTGCCCCACAGCACAGAGGCCTTTCCCTTGAGTTCCCGTCCTTCCCCCCCACTTCCCTCCATTTCCAGTTTCACACAATGGCAGAGAGGACCCCCCCCAACACCCCCAGGGTGGCCTGGGAAGAGGTGGAGGCTTCCCAGGAGAGCAGCTCTCTGCTGGATCCCTGCGAGGCCACCATGGTCCAGCCGATGCAGACCGGTGAGTGCGGGGCCGCCTCGGGGCTGGGCAAGGGTCCGGGCCAGTGAGCGCGACCAGCTCGATGCCGGGATCACGTTTCCTTGGCACAGCGCAGCCCTGCAGGTGGGGGACACGGCGCTGCTTGAACACCAGGGCTGCCCAGAGCAGCTGGGAGCCGGCCCCAGCACCGCCGCCCTCCTCAGCCGTGCTGAGCTTCAAGCTCTTTTCATGCTTGGGGAAGCTTGTTGGCAAAGGTGCCGTGTCTGACTGACTCTTCTGTGTTTCCCCTCTGTGTAGATGAGACACTGCCAGAGGAGAAACCAGAGCTCCAACCCGAATGGGACGCTGCCAGCACCTGGTCGATTTCTTCACTGGACAGCAGCAACATGGCCAGGGTAACGAGCTCCCGCCCTTTAGGGACTCTTGTCTGTCATGGTCAGGAGACGTGTGCGAGCAAAGGGACCCAGAATCAGTGTGGCTGGCGTGGCCTCACCGTCCCTGGTGAGGGGGTTCCTGCTCTCCCCAAGTAGGGAGTGCGCGAGGGTGGCACTGCAGTGTCCCAGCAGCCGCTCCAGCCGTCCTGGACACCAGGGAGCCCTGGTTCCCTGCAGGGCAAACACATGATGCCCCTGCTCCCAACCCTCCTCCCTCCACCTGGGGAGCCTCTGCTCTAGTCCTCCCCCCTGCAGTGACGGCACACCCCGTTTCCAGCTTCCCTGCAGGCACTGCTGACAGCACTGCCGGGCATCTCTGGCCAGAGCTGCTCGTGCTGCTCAGCCAAGCAGCACCAGCACGACGTGTCTTCCCTCCCTTGCTTCCTCCTGTAGGTGTTTGCAGAAAACCACCAGCCTGCTCAGATGACAGACATCCTCATGGTGGCCATTGAGGCCTTGACAGCACAGGACATCTGTGACAGGCAGATGGGCAGCAGGGTCCTGGACAGGGCCATGGGAGACCCGGCCTCCTGGCTGACGGATGTAAGTGCCCGGTGGCTGGATTGTCCTGCCCGTGAGCCCTGTCAGGCCTTGTCCTTCCCTCCTTCCCTAAAGCAGCTCTCTCGGGCACCTGAAGCCATTTCAAGGCAGCGGAGAAGGATGGGGAGGGCAGCAGTTTCAGTGGCAGCTTGGGGAATGGCTGCAGCAGCACCAGGGGCTGCAGCATCCTCACCCGTGTCACATCCAGGTGCCAAAGCTCATGAGGTACATCCACAAAAACATGGAGTGCGTGTCCACGGAGCCAGCCCGGCACAGCCTGGCCTCACTCCTCCTCCTGCTGACCGAGCGGTGCCCCAGGGAAGTGGTGAGGAGCCTGTTGGAGATCTCTCCAACATGTGACAGGTACTGGCCCTGACAGCCTTGGGGGCTTGTTCCCTGTGGGGAGGAGGGCGCAGGGATTCTCTGGCTGCCAGACCCATGGAAAAGTGCAGGACATCCCCGAGGAGCAGGGCCTCCATGCCACCGCGCGTCCCAGCCCCAGTGGGTCAGCCAGGCTCGCAGCAGCCAAAACCCGCCAACCTGGAGCCCAAAGCCGCCATGCTCCTCCCTGCCCAAAGGGGAACACCACCTCAGGCTCCCTCCTGCCTGCCCGGGGAGGGCCCCCGGACACACCGAGCAAAAATGGTGTGCAGGGCCAGGGCTGCAGCACCGCCTGGCTCTGGAGGACCTGGCTTGGACATGCAGCCGTGGCCGAGGCAGCCCCGCTGACGGGCGCTCTGGGTCTGCAGCGCTGCCCTGGCCATGTGGGAGGTGATGATCTCCATGCCTGGGACTTTGTGGAGCGTCTTGACGGAGCTGCACAGCGTGCTCCAGGACCTGCGTCTGAACAAGGTGTTCAGCTGTGCCACGGAGGACGCCTGCATCTGTCTCTTGGCTGTGAGTGTCCAGCTCATCTTCAGGGCTGTGCCTGTCTCCGTGGGGAACCAGGCACAGCCCCCTCCCCGTCTGTGGGCCTCCGAGTGGCCAGCTCCCCCCGGACATATGGACACGGCCTCTCAGGGTCAGCAGGGTCCTGCCCAGCACCACCAGACCCTGTGCCAGACGCTTGGGTCTGCCCCGTGTGGTTTCAGCCCTGGTGAAAACACAGCAAGTCTGCCCCTGCTCAGGCAGCGCTGTGCTCACCCCCGCCTGCATTGCCCTGCCCGGCTGTGCCCCCTGGAAACCTGGGCCAGGGGCAGAGAAAGGAGCAGAAGCCAGAGACAGGCCGGTTGCTGGGCCTGGGGCAGAGGAATGGTCTCTGCACGGGCTGAGGGCCTTCAGCTCTGGGGAGAGGAGACACTTGCCACTGCCCGTGTCGTGCCTCCTTCGTGCCAACGCAGTGGAGGGAGCCCCGCCGGCTCTGCTGGTCTCTCACTGCTGCCTTCACTTTAGCTGCTGCTGCGCACGGACTTTGCAAGAGAGAAGTTTGCTGCCCTGTACAAAGGCCAGAGTGTCCTGAGCCATCCGATGCGGGCGATGCTCTCGCTGGTGCTCGAGAGCCTCATCACGCTTTCAGAGGCACCTGGGATGGTGAGTGAGGCACAATCAGCTGGACCCACGTTGTCAACTGGGGGCTGGAGCAGCGGGCAATGCGTTGGCTTGGCCTTGGTGGGAGTCCCCATGTGGAGTAATGGCTCCAGTCCCCCTCCGTGCTATGGAGGGGGCTGGTGGGTGCCTGGGGAGCCCTCCAGGCACCGAGGGTTTCCCATCCCTCTGCCCCTTCAGGCTTGTCAGGCAAGGGCGGGGCTGAGCAGGGGACACTGCTCTCCTGCACCCCCTTCCCTGCTCCATGCTCTCCCCACATCCCCATCAGTGGCCGCTGCCTGTCAGGAGGCTGCTGCAGCGACTCCTGTGCCAGCTGCTGGGAAGCCGGATGGGAGGCTGGGCCTCAGTGGCCAGAGCCTTTTTTGCAGGGTGGTCTTTCAGCGCTTCACAATGAGGAAAGTGTGTTTCTTACAGGCCAGGAAAATACTGGTCCTGCTGCCAGACATCATGGACACCGTGCAGTATGCCAGCAGTGATGTCAAGAGGAAGGCCCTGGTAGTCTGCAGGAACATGACGGGTCACCTGGGCAGGGAGGAGGCGAGCCCCATCACTCTGCAGCTGGCGGAGAGCCTCCTGCGCCTCTTTGATGATGTAAGGCTGCCGTGGGAGCCCCTGCCCCAGCCCTACAGATGGGCACTCGGCAAAGACAGCTGCCCCTCAGCCCAGCCCTGTGGGCAGCCCTCGGGCAGGGCTCCCCTCGTGCTCCTCTTGCGTGGCCTTTCAGGGCTCTGGGGCCATTCAGCCTCAGCTGCGGCTCTGGCCCACGGCTCCTGTGGTGGGGATCCGACCCCTCACATCAGCCACGCTGACGCCCTTGCTCACCGTGGGCTGGGAGTGGCTGTTGCTGAAGTTCCCCATCCTCCTCCCTACCAGGAGTCCAGCCTGGTGCGGGAGCTCTCCATCAGCCTCTTCAGAGATGTGCTGGAGACTGTGGTGGGGAGAAACAAGAAGATGATGAGGAGGACAGTGAAGCTGGTCCTGCTCCCGCTGTTCCTCCGTATGCAGGACCAGAGCAAGAGCGTGGCCAAGGTGCAGTGACCAGAGTTGTTGGGAAGGGTCAAGAGGAGGGAGGGTGCCAGGTGTCCTCCCCTGGGCTGTGGTGCCATCTCCCAGCCTCTGCTTCTCTGCAGGCCTCTAGGGACACCCTGCTGGCCTGTGCAGAGTTCCTGGGCTGGAGGAAGCTCAGCACCCTGGTCCAGACGCATCAGACACATCGCATTGGAGAGTGTTTGGTGAGAACACCCCCCCGGCCCCAGCGCCGGGCTGGACGAGGGCTGCCCCAGGTGCCTGTGGGGAGGGCTGTGCAGCTGAGCCTCAGCTGCCCTGTTCCAGCCCGGAGCCCACAGCCTGCAGCCACATCCTCCTTCCCTGCCTTGAAGCACAGACCCGCCAAGGGCTCTTCTCCAGGCCCCTCTCCCCTCCCTGCCCCCAGGTGCTAAACAAGACCCTGGCACATGTTGGCCCTGGCAGTGGGACAGAGGGGTCTCAGCACTGCCAGGCCCCCCGTGCCCTCTGCTCTCTCTGAACCTCAGCCCCACGGGGCTCCTGTCTGGGAGGGAAGAGGCCACTGGTAGGAAGGACTGGTCCCGGTGGCTGGGCAGTGTCTGGATCAGACCCATGCCCTTGTGCTCTCGCCAGCTCCAGCAGGACAGGGACGGGCCGGAACTACAGCTGTGTCAGAGCCTGCTGTACGTGAAGGACGCTCAGGCCACCGTGCGACTGGAGGCCGTCCGGTTCATCGGTGAGACACAGCCCCCGGGGACCCTCTGCTGGCAGCCTGGCCCACGTCCCCACGTCCCCACCACTGCATGGGCAGCAGGGGCCGGGGCCCTGGGGCTGCCAGAGCCCCGGCTGCCTCCAGGAGGGCCCGGCACGCAGGGTGCTCGTTCGCTGGGAGCCTTGCTCAGCCCCAGCAGCCTCGGGTCCCGTCCTGCCCTGGGCCAGCCCTGCCCAGGGGTGCAGGGTGTGCAGCCGAGCCGGCAGGGCCGGGGCCGTGCTGCCGGGAGCGTGCTGGGGAGCAGAGGCCTGACAGGAGCTCTGTGCACAGGGCTTGGCGCACGGTACCTGAGGAACAACAGCTATAGGGAGCGGAAGCTGGACGACATCAGGAGATGTGAGTGGGGGCCATGCTGTGCTGGTGGGCAGGGGACAGGGCCTGGGCAGGGCGCTGCCATGCCTGGTCCTCCTCCAGGAAAACGCTTCAGGGGCAGAGGACATGTCAGGGGCACCTGGCGCGTCCCGGAGCAGCAGCTTCCAGCTGGTCTGTTGGTCTCATCTGCTCCTCCTGGCCAGGGGAAGAGACGCGTGGGACTGGCATAGTCTGGAGGGGACTCCTGGGGGGTCTCTGCAGGCAGTGGGGGTTCATCTCTGCTCTGCGTCCCTCTCTTGCAGACCTCCAGCCCTTGACAGAAGACCCTGATCCCTGCGTCAAGTGCTTGGCAACTCAGACGCTCTACAACCTGCTAACAGAGTTTCGAAGACCAGAACGGAGCAGGTGGTGGCTGGGCTGCTGGATCTGTGGGAGCCGAAGAGAATAAATTCTCTCTCCAAAATGGCCATAGTTGAATATCTTTTGTTTCACTAAAGCTGGAAGACAAAGCCCAGTCCCACGGTGCCCCTCCCACGGGGACCATCCTGAGCGGGCCGAGCAGTGTCACTCCTGGCCTCTGCCGCTGCCCGCACACTTGCTGCTGTGGTCTGTGGGGAAAAGAAACGGCCTTGGCGCTCTGTAAGCTCTGCTCAACAGTGACTAAAACATCCGTGTGTTACTAACACTGTTCTCATCCCAAGGGCAATCCGTAGCATCATACAAGCATGAAGAAGTTTAACTCTATCGCAGATGAAACCGGCACACGTACGTACAGAACCAGTCTTCGTGCATAAATAAAGAACCCAGAATTAAATAATTTGTCTGAGCTCCCATCTCTTCCAATCTTCTCTGGAGCTGGGGATACAGCCCCATCAGGAAGAAAGGGTTAAGGAGCCAAAATCCCAGCTGCCACGTGGAGGAGCTGCCGTGGGACCCAGAGGCTGCATCCTGCTGACTCAAGCAGGTGCTGCCTCTCTGCCGCCTGATTGTCATCAGAGCTGCTGCTTCCCTGGAGCCACGGACATGCAGGACATGGCCTCTTCAGTGCTGGTCTCTCCTCACTTCCACTGTCCTCTTGTGCTCCTGCATTTGTGCTGCGGCTAAGGTCTTGTGTACCTTGTGACAGTCCTGTTGTCGCTACAGTGGCATCCCTGTGGCTGTGGACAGGAGCAGGCCATGGGAAGCACTGTGTGAGATCTGGCCTCACTGCTGGCACCAGCGTGAGCACAGGGGCTCCTCAGGGCAGGGCCAGAAGGCTGGGTACCCTTCCAAAGCTGGTGTCAGGAATACACCCGAGAAGCTGCTCCCTCAGAGGGACTTTTGCTCTCTTGGGATGCCTAATGGAGTCACAGCAACAAGCTCAGAGTGCCAGGGTGATGTGTTAGGAACCAAAGGATGGGAAAATGCTTCTCTTTGTGGTGACACATGTCCATGCAGACAGCACCTGCCTTGGGTCTTATGGCAAATGCTATCCTGGAGAAGAACCAGAAGCTGCCAGGTGATGTCAGGAGATTTCCAGGGACAGCATATGAGTCCCAACTGGCAGTGACTGGCATCTCATAAAATGAGTGACCAGCCAAGGAGGAGCCTCCCAGACAAAAAGGTGAACCTCAGGAGGTCATGGGCTAATGAGAAGAGAGGCTGTGAGGAGCCAGCAGGCAAAGGAACATAAGACTGGAGAGTGTTTCAGGACACCCTCTGGGAAAGGCCCTGGCTGGATCTAGTGCAGCCCTGTCCTGCCCTTTGTGCCATTAGAGACGCCCCACGGTCCTGTCCTTGGCTACTGAGCCAGCTGGGAAGACGCAAAGGGCTCAGCAGCGGTGATGCTCATCCAGCTGGGTCTGCTTCCCACCCCAACCAGCGTGGCCAGTGCAGAGTCACCCCACGACCCCAGGGCACCACAGCCCCTCGCTCTGCAGAGCAGCATCGCCAGATCAGGGCCCTGCGGGGAGCACGGGGAGGGAACCAGGACCAGCCAGAGCAGCCTGGACACCCTCACCTGGGGAAAGGGATGTCCCTGGAGAAGAGCAAGGGAGCGTTTCTGTGTCTGAAGGCTGGAATGCCGGAGAAAGAGAAACCTGTTTCCGCAGACGCTCATTTGGGGCTGGCTGCTCTGCTGCTGGACCAGCACTCTCGTTCTGGCCTGGGGAGAGGGGCTGGCACTGAGGGGCACAGGCCGTCTGTGCTGGGCATCTCCTGGAGCTGACACCAGCAGTCCTGGATTTCCAGTGGTCTCCATGTCCTTGTGCCATGTCCAGCTCCAGCCCTGGTGCTGTGGGGGAGGCTGAGACCCGTCTGTGCCTCCAGCAGCTGCTGTGCCCTTCAGAGGGGCTGGGGCTGTGGGCTGAGTGCCCAGAGCTCTGCAGCCCCTGCGCTGGGCACAGCCGTGGGGCCAGCCCAGCCTGGGCTGCTCTGCTGGGCTGGGCTGGAGAGAAAGCCGGGGCTGTGGGGAGAGCTGGGCAGGGGCTGGGCTGAGCTGGAAAGTGCTGGGAGAGGACACTCAGAGGACACAGCTGGCTGAGCTGCGTGACCATACAGGGGGAGGACGCGCTCCAGCGGGGTGAACTGCAGAGCCAGGACAGGCAAAGGCAGGAGGGAGGAGGCCGCTCTGTGCCCTTGGTGCACGGGCAGACTGGGAGGGTGCCCAGGACATTTGTCTCTCCCGTCGCCATTTCCGGCACTGCACGCCAGGTGCTGGGTCAGGTTTGCTCTCTGTCCATCTCCCTCCTCCCGCGGGACTCGGTGCCTGTGTCAGGGAACAGCCAGCCCTGCCAGAGCAACTCAGGCCTGGCACCAACACAAGGGATCAGAAGGAGAGTGCGGCAGTGGAACGAGAACAGCTCTGGAAGACCAAGCGCTGGTGCTCCCTGGCACTGCTGCCGTTCCGGGACTGTGTTCCCCTCTACCCACGCACACGAACTGTCCCTGCAGCTCCACAAAGGCCGTTGAGAAAGGATCTCAGGGAAAAAAATTGTCTTGGAAAGTCCTTTATTTCATTTAAAGACCCAGAGAGCAGGGCTCCTCATTTGCCCAGCCATTAGGTATGAAAAGAAAAGCAGACAGTGAATCAGTAAAGGATGAAAACATGAACACAATTTTAAAATCGCACCATCACAACAGATAAAGAAGACAGGTCGAGCCTGCAGTGAGTTACATTAAGACTGCTATGCAGCAGATAAGGGGCAGTTTATTGCTTCAGAACAACATCCAGTCATCAGTTTCCACATGGAGCCGCACATAATATGAGGCCATATAGCTGAAATCAGCACGGAGAGAAGACTTTTGTAGGGAAGACTTTGAAGGGAGCAGCCTGACTTCATGCAGCTGAAAAGCAGAGAGCTGTCAGTGTGCTGAAGGGACGGGGAGAAGTGTCCTGGGGCGAACAGAAACCTGTGGATGACAGAAGGTGGGAGAGATGGGGTTTGCAGAGACTGGCAGGAGTCCTTCCCAGGGCTGAGCGGGATGAGCTTTGGACAGAAGGGAAAATAAAGCAGCTCTCAAGCATGTTTTGGAGTTAGCGCCACTGTCACTAACAAGAGAAAGAGGACCGTGCTGTAAGGGAACTCCCTGTTCTTCAGGAGAAAAACCGAAGCTTTTCACATCCTTCCCAGCAGTTCTTTTCACTTGTCAAAGCAGGTGTAATTTTTCAGTAGTTTGCCTCTGGCATGAAGTTCTTCGAGCAGCGGTTTTGCTCTCAGGGCTATCCCTTTGTTTTAATGATATCTCAGGGGTATTTAAAGGTTACACCTCTTAGACAGAATTGCCTTTTTATGATGCCTGATCAATATATTTTCTCCCTGGTTTTGGTAAGAGGCTGAGAGGTGGAATATGGTGGTTGTTTCTCTTTTAGCCAAAGAAGGTACAGATACCAGATTTCTGAAAAGGCACAAAGGAAGGCAAAATTAGAACGTGGTGCTGTGACTGGTTCCCGCTGCTCCTGAGCCCTGGTGTGCCCTGACAGAATCTCTGAGGTCTGAACTGTGCAGCAGAGATCCTGGCAGCTCTGATCTCCTACCCTGCATTCCAGCACGGAAAATGAAAGTCACCTCGTTTTGATTCTCTTCACAGCCTAAAGCACCACGTGGGTAATGACACTGGTCAGGAAACATCAAGATGAATCACGGTGGGACTGGAGACCTCCTAAGCACAGGACAACGTCACCCTGACTTGTCCCATGGGCCTCTGCTGCAGAGACCCTCAGCTACAGCTGTCTCCTGCGGCACAGGGGCAGGGAAGGGGTTTTGGGAAAGGGACCGATGGGGCACTCTCTGGTAGGGTATCACCAACCCCAGGGTGAGGCTGGGTGACATTTTGCTGAGCTGAAAACCTCCAAAGGTGGAGATCACTGAGAGTCCTTGGGTGTCCTGCTGCAGGTCAGCACCACCCGCCTGGTGTCGCCTGCTTTTCCAGTACCCTGTGCCTCCCCTCAGCAGACTAAAGAGGCCCAGTTGGCTCAGCTGCTCCACAGAGCTCATGTGCCCCTAACCCCACCATGACAGATGTTCCTCTGTACCTTCACCAGTGCCGTGGTTTAACCCGAGCTGGCAATACAACCACGGCAGCCGCTCACTCACCCCCTCCCCGCCCAACAGGGGAGAGAATCAAAAGTGAAGGGAGAAATTTGGAGTGAGAGAAACACAGATTAATAAAATAACAAAATACTACTGTACTACTAGTAAATATACATAAAACTCCCAGCAACTTCTTCTTTGGTAGAAATGGCTTCAGAAGCTGATGGAGTAAGTAGATGTTCAACCTCACGGCTAAAGCTGGAAGGAAGCTTCCTGGACTCTCCCAGGCAAACAGAGCTTCCGTCAGTGCAGTTCCCGTAGGAGTGTTTCTGATATCCAGTTTTATCCAGGATAGAACCACATTTTTCACTTGCAAAGGTCCATGTAGAAGATGCGTGTTAGGAGCAAACTCCCCTGAAGTGAAAAATTGTAGGCTACTGGAAATCTCTGAAAGATGTTCCCTTCAGAAACCCGTCATTACAGCTTCCTCATCTCCCAGAGAAGGTGGTTTTCTTTTGTTTGTATTTTTTTTTTCTCTTGATTCTGCAAGTATTGCATTAAAAGCCATCCCCGACACATCTGTCTCCCTCCACGTGCTGCTCTGAATCCCGGCGAAAGCCAAAACCACTGGATTTGCTCACTCCCAGCTAGAAACAAGTAAACACCTGGAGTTCCGTCTATGTCCCAAAGAGCTGATGGTAGAAGTTGCATTCACACCTCCTAGGATGGGAAAAATGGAAAGAGGAATAGGAAGAGCATTCCAGACAAGGGAAGAAATAGAAAAGGAAAAACACTCTAGGAGAAAAAAAAGTTTCCAAGAGGAATCCACCTGTCTTTATTATCATATCAGAATAATATATGCTCAGTGATGATGTTTGCAACACTAGATGTACAATGTGGCATTCTCTGTGCTGATTTAAATCTTTCTATTAAATAGCATTAGTAGACAAGTAAGATAATGTAGCTTTTCAACTGGCGTATGTGAGCGTATGTGAGAGATTCTAAGATTGTTTCCAGAGGAACCAGCGACCAAGCGATCGGCATCTACGAATAAAACGTAGAAATTAACAGGCAGAAAAAAGATCATGTTTAGCAGGAAACTACTGGGGTTTTTGAAAAATTTCGACGTTGGATGTCAAGCAAGAGCACTTTGAGTTCCATGTGCTATCACCCCACTGTGCCCAGGTGGCCAAGAGGCCACCAGCATCCCGGCTGGTCCCAGCACTGGTGTGGCCAGCAGGCCCAGGGCAGCGACCGTCCCTGTGCTGGGCACTGGGGAGGCCAAACCTCGAATCCTGGGGCAGTTCTGGGCCCCTCTCACCAAGAAAGGCCTTGAGGTGCTGGAGCGAGCGGAGAGAAGGGAACGGAGCTGGTGAGGGGCTGGAGCACAAGTGTGATGGAGCGGCTGAGGGACCTGGGGGGTTCAGCTGGAGAACAGGAGCTGAGGGGAGACCTTCTGATCTCTGAACTGCCTGAAAGGAGCTTGGAGCCAGGGGGTTGGTCTGTCCTGCCAGGTAGCATGTTTACAGAGGAGGGGCCGATTGAAGTCTGGCTGGAGACACTGGTGAGAAATTGTTTAAAAAAACTCCCCAGCCTCCAACCTACATAAAACCTTTAATAATTCCCTTCACCCCAGAACCTTTCATAAAAACCCCAAACAAACCAAACCAAAAATCTAAACAAAATGAACCAAGCACTCCCCCAACAAACAAACAAACAAAACCACACAGACACAAAAACACTCTCTCTTGAAAAACAAAAAAATCCCAGAAATTGCAGAAGCTGGTTGCTTTTAGGCGCTCCATGTGTGCACGTGCACACGCTATTTCGCGAACGTATTTCTGTGACAGAATCGAGTAATAACAGTCTGAAGTTCCTCCCCACCTCCTTCCCTTCACAAGTTCTGTGCCTGTGCAGTTAATTTCACGTATTTTATTGAACACTCTGAGCACTCGGCAGCTCCGGCTGCTCCCCAGGAGCTGAACACTCTGCCCGCGGCCCGGAGACAGCGCCGTGTGCGGGCCCAGCTGCGGGCCTGGCTGCACACGGGATGAGCCAGGCTGGGCCCCCGCCCTCCCCCGGGCCTGCAGGGACACGGGGCGGGGGGTCGCGCCTCAGAGTGCCGAGAGAACGGCTGCCCCGGGACTTCTCCTGAGGAACAAGGGACAGGACGAGAGGAAACGGCCTCACGTTACACGGGGAGGTTCAGCTTGGATCTTGGAAACATTTCCTCACGGAAAGGGCTGTGGGGCACTGGAACAGGCTGCCCAGGGCAGTGGTGGAGTCACCATCCCTGCAGGGCTGAGCAGACCTGAGATGAGGGTCTCAGGACACGGGGCAGTGCCGGGGTGGGGAACGGTTGGACTCCATCATCTTAAAGGTGTTTTTCAACCAAAATGATCCTATGATTCTCTTGCACAGTCTGTTTGTGCATTGTAATAGTGCCCAAAGGTCACAGCCAGGGTTTCTATTGTCTTGTCCTGGTAGTTTTGCAAACGGGCAGAAGTCTGTCTCAAAGAATGTAATGAAAGGAAAATACACGAAGATGGGTAGAGTGAGCAATGGGGAGGAGGGGGGGCCAAGTATGAAGGTGAATCCCACCGAGAGCGAGTATTGATAGATCACTAGTGATACGCATCACTTGCAGGCTGTAAATCATTGAAACGTTTTTGTTAGTAATGGAAATGTTGAAATCAGATAGAATGAATGTAGCGTTAAAGAAAACCAAGAGACGCGTAGATAAGCTGAATTCTTGCATCACTGCAATTCTTTCCCTTTTAACCCAATGAAGAGAAGAAAAAAAGATGACAACACATTTTAGTCAGGTTATTAAAGCCTGTATCTGGGCCAGCATGTTCTGGATCACTTCAGCTTTGTACAGACAAACTAAATGCACAGCTGCCACCAAAGGAGCAAGACGGCTCGGGGTCAGTGAAGCTGGCGCGGTGGCATTTCGGGCGGCTGCTCATGGACTCGGAAGCCTGTTCCAGGGAGCTGAATTCCACACGGATCTTTTGCACGTGAACTTTTATCACTGACCGCTCTCCCTGTTTAGAAAAATCAACCAACCAACCAACCACCACAGTTGTGTGGCTGGATCATCTGCAATAATCTCTCCTTGTATTGACTCCTCTTCTTTTCTCGATGTGTAAAAAAGGTTTGACCAGTAGCGGCCGTGGGTCAGATGGTAATTAGTGCAGAAATAAGGGTTTAGCTTATGGCCTGAGAAGCTGAACATTGGACAATTATTTCAGACTGGGCTGTGGCTCATTCCTGCTGTTAGGAACCTGCCTCAGGTCTCCCAAACAAGTAGTTGTGGTGTTTTGACTACCAAAGGTCTCTGAAAAGTCAGCAGAAACTTGTACAAAACTTCAGTGAACAGAGGTTTGGGTCTTATTTTCGTCTTGCTTTCTCAGCCCGATGAGAAATTAATTGGCTGCATTTCTGCAACAATTAGAGCTCTGTTCTGTTTTCCAAAGGTATTTCCAAGCACGAAGGCTTGAGTGGTCAGTGAAATGAGCTGAAATGCACAGGCACCTTTGCCAGGCCAAGTCCCCAGCTGATTCAAATGTCCTGACTTCGCTGCAATCAGTGCAGCTGTGGCAGTGTGAGCCAGTTCTGCAGGAGGTGTTTAGAACTTCCACGTTGTGTTAGGATGTTTCTACACTTTCTTTGGGATCAAAGGCAATAACATAAGAACTTGCTTTGGTGTAGTGGCCAGGCTGGTATTTTAAAGACTTTGAGAAGCACATTTCCCACCTCTGCCTCCTGTTTTTACCAGGAAAAACATTTGAAAGTGTTTTGAGTATTTGAGTATTTTGAGTATTTTTGGGTTGTTTGTATCGATCTCCTTCAAAAATACCATGACATAAAAATTTTCCCCCTTGGTTACGCAAGAGATACAGAGGTGTCTCTTATGTTGCCAGGTCTGTTTAGCTGAGAGTTCTTGTAGGGCATCAAGCCTAAAGAATTACGCCATAGTGTGTATTTTAAAGTAAGAGAAACCAAATCTTTCCCTTTAAATACCATATTAGATTTAGATCCAAGTTGTACTGTAAACAAGCGTTTCTTCCTGTGGGCAACAGAGATCCAGGCTGACTTGGACACCTGTTTCCCTCTAGACGCTCTTCAGGGAAGTTGTGCCCCACCACTGTCTGGGCTGCGTCTGGTCCCGAAGGGACAGGCAGGAGAACAAGCACCTGGCAGGGAGCATCAGAGCCACCATCTTGCCGTTCAACGCCGTCACCAACCGCGTGGTCAGCACCATCCTGGAGAGCAAAGAGCTCGAAACACAGCAAAGAGACAAGATTGTGGAGAAGTGGATTCACACTGCACGTGTAGAGCGTCTGTTGGCGACTGTTCAATGTTCCTTGTGCGGCTGCCGTGGAGCTGCGAGGGCAGAGGGGGGTTGTACGTGTTGGGCCAGGCCAGGGAGCAGCTGAGCTGTCGTTCCTTCTGGTTTGGACCGACTGTCTCTGTCACAGCAGGTGCGGTGTTGCCCTTCCTGTCCTCGCAGTTGTGGTTCAGATACATTCTCATCTCCATGCAGCAATCAAATGGGCACGAGCTTTGTGCACCTAAATTTGCGTGTTCAGACCCCTGTTTGTGAGAGTTTGTCTGGTTCTCGAGCCACCAGCAGATGTCCAGGAGAGACTTGAAGAGTCACGGGCCAGACTTCCCCCAGCTCCCCTGGCTTTATTTTTAATTGACACTTAGATGGCCGAGGGTTGACATTTTAAATACCACATAAAAGAGGCAAGTGGACGCCCTGCCCCTCCCGGCCTGGGTGGTGGGTCACAGGAGGCCCTTTGTGACCCGCTCTGTGACACCACACGGTGCCATATACAGCCGGCGTGGCCGCGGCCCTGCACTGTCTGACAAGACAGCGACGGGACAGGACAGGAGCGCGGAGCTGGCGAGGAGACCCCGAGCACAGCCCACGACTTTCGCTGCCAGCCCCGGCACTTCAAAGCACAGAGGCCTTTCCCTGAAGTTCCCCCTTGCCCCACAGCACAGAGGCCTTTCCCTTGAGTTCCCGTCCTTCCCCCCCACTTCCCTCCATTCCCAGTTTCACACAATGGCAGAGAGGACCCCCCCCAACAACCCCAGGGTGGCCTGGGAAGAGGTGGAGGCTTCCCAGGAGAGCAGCTCTCTGCTGGATCCCTGCGAGGCCACCATGGTCCAGCCGATGCAGACCGGTGAGTGCGGGGCCGCCTCGGGGCTGGGCAAGGGTCCGGGCCAGTGAGCGCGACCAGCTCGATGCCGGGATCACGTTTCCTTGGCACAGCGCAGCCCTGCAGGTGGGGGACACGGCGCTGCTTGAACACCAGGGCTGCCCAGAGCAGCTGGGAGCCGGCCCCAGCACCGCCGCCCTCCTCAGCCGTGCTGAGCTTCAAGCTCTTTTCATGCTTGGGGAAGCTTGTTGGCAAAGGTGCCGTGTCCGACTGACTCTTCTGTGTTTCCCCTCTGTGTAGATGAGACACTGCCAGAGGAGAAACCAGAGCTCCAACCCGAATGGGACGCTGCCAGCACCTGGTCGATTTCTTCACTGGACAGCAGCAACATGGCCAGGGTAACGAGCTCCCGCCCTTTAGGGACTCTTGTCTGTCATGGTCAGGAGACGTGTGCGAGCAAAGGGACCCAGAATCAGTGTGGCTGGCGTGGCCTCACCGTCCCTGGTGAGGGGGTTCCTGCTCTCCCCAAGTAGGGAGTGCGCGAGGGTGGCACTGCAGTGTCCCAGCAGCCGCTCCAGCCGTCCTGGACACCAGGGAGCCCTGGTTCCCTGCAGGGCAAACACATGATGCCCCTGCTCCCAACCCTCCTCCCTCCACCTGGGGAGCCTCTGCTCTAGTCCTGCCCCCTGCAGTGACGGCACACCCCGTTTCCAGCTTCCCTGCAGGCACTGCTGACAGCACTGCCGGGCGTCTCTGGCCAGAGCTGCTCGTGCTGCTCAGCCAAGCAGCACCAGCACGACGTGTCTTCCCTCCCTTGCTTCCTCCTGTAGGTGTTTGCAGAAAACCACCAGCCTGCTCAGATGACAGACATCCTCATGGTGGCCATTGAGGCCTTGACAGCACAGGACATCTGTGACAGGCAGATGGGCAGCAGGGTCCTGGACAGGGCCATGGGAGACCCGGCCTCCTGGCTGACGGATGTAAGTGCCCGGTGGCTGGATTGTCCTGCCCGTGAGCCCTGTCAGGCCTTGTCCTTCCCTCCTTCCCTAAAGCAGCTCTCTCGGGCACCTGAAGCCATTTCAAGGCAGCGGAGAAGGATGGGGAGGGCAGCAGTTTCAGTGGCAGCTTGGGGAATGGCTGCAGCAGCACCAGGGGCTGCAGCATCCTCACCCGTGTCACATCCAGGTGCCAAAGCTCATGAGGTACATCCACAAAAACATGGAGTGCGTGTCCACGGAGCCAGCCCGGCACAGCCTGGCCACACTCCTCCTCCTGCTGACCGAGCGGTGCCCCAGGGAAGTGGTGAGGAGCCTGTTGGAGATCTCTCCAACATGTGACAGGTACTGGCCCTGACAGCCTTGGGGGCTTGTTCCCCGTGGGGAGGAGGGCGCAGGGATTCTCTGGCTGGCAGACCCATGAAAAGTGCAGGACATCCCCGAGGAGCAGGGCCTCCATGCCACCGCGCGTCCCAGCCCCAGTGGGTCAGCCAGGCTCGCAGCAGCCAAAACCCGCCAACCTGGAGCCCAAAGCCGCCATGCTCCTCCCTGCCCGAAGGGGAACACCACCTCAGGCTCCCTCCTGCCTGCCCGGGGAGGGCCCCCGGACACACCGAGCAAAAATGGTGTGCAGGGCCAGGGCTGCAGCACCGCCTGGCTCTGGAGGACCTGGCTTGGACATGCAGCCGTGGCCGAGGCAGCCCCGCTGACGGGCCCTCTGGGTCTGCAGCGCTGCCCTGGCCATGTGGGAGGTGATGATCTCCATGCCTGGGACTTTGTGGAGTGTCTTGACGGAGCTGCACAGCGTGCTCCAGGACCTGCGTCTGAACAAGGTGTTCAGCTGTGCCACGGAGGACTCCTGCATCTGTCTCTTGGCTGTGAGTGTCCAGCTCATCTTCAGGGCTGTGCCTGCCTCCGCGGGGAACCAGGCACAGCCCCCTCCCCGTCTGTGGGCCTCCGAGTGGCCAGCTCCCCCAGGCCATATGGACACGGCCTCTCAGGGTCAGCAGGGTCCTGCCCAGCACCACCAGACCCTGTGCCAGATGCTTGGGGCTGCCCCGTGTGGTTTCAGCCCTGGTGAAAACACAGCAAGTCTGCCCCTGCCCAGGCAGCGCTGTGCTCACCCCCGCCTGCATTGCCCTGCCCGGCTGTGCCCCCTGGAAACCTGGGCCAGGGGCAGAGAAAGGAGCAGAAGCCAGAGACAGGCCGGTTGCTGGGCCTGGGGCAGAGGAATGGTCTCTGCACGGGCTGAGGGCCTTCAGCTCTGGGGAGAGGAGACACTTGCCACTGTCCGTGTCGTGCCTCCTTCGTGCCAACGCAGTGGAGGGAGCCCCGCCGGCTCTGCTGGTCTCTCACTGCTGCCTTCACTTTAGCTGCTGCTGCGCACGGACTTTGCAAGAGAGAAGTTTGCTGCCCTGTACAAAGGCCAGAGTGTCCTGAGCCATCCGATGCTGGCGATGCTCTCGCTGGTGCTCGAGAGCCTCATCACGCTTTCAGAGGCACCTGGGATGGTGAGTGAGGCACAATCAGCTGGAGCCACGTTGTCAACTGGGGGCTGGAGCAGCGGGCAATGCGTTGGCTTGGCCTTGGTGGGAGTCCCCATGTGGAATAATGGCTCCAGTCCCCCTCCGTGCTATGGAGGGGGCTGGTGGGTGCCTGGGGAGCCCTCCAGGCACCGAGGGTTTCCCATCCCTCTGCCCCTTCAGGCTTGTCAGGCAAGGACGGGGCTGAGCAGGGGACACTGCTCTCCTGCACCCCCTTCCCTGCTCCATGCTCTCCCCACATCCCCATCAGTGGCCGCTGCCTGTCAGGAGGCTGCTGCAGCGACTCCTGTGCCAGCTGCTGGGAAGCCGGACGGGAGGCTGGGCCTCAGTGGCCAGAGCCTTTTTTGCAGGGTGGTCTTTCAGTGCTTCACAATGAGGAAAGTGTGTTTCTTACAGGCCAGGAAAATACTGGTCCTGCTGCCAGACATCATGGACACCGTGCAGTATGCCAGCAGTGATGTCAAGAGGAAGGCCCTGGTAGTCTGCAGGAACATGACGGGTCACCTGGGCAGGGAGGAGGCGAGCCCCATCACTCTGCAGCTGGCGGAGAGCCTCCTGCGCCTCTTTGATGATGTAAGGCTGCCGTGGGAGCCCCTGCCCCAGCCCTACAGATGGGCACTCGGCAAAGACAGCTGCCCCTCAGCCCAGCCCTGTGGGCAGCCCTCGGGCAGGGCTCCCCTCGTGCTCCTCTTGCGTGGCCTTTCAGGGCTCTGGGGCCATTCAGCCTCAGCTGCGGCTCTGGCCCACGGCTCCTGTGGTGGGGATCCGACCCCTCACATCAGCCACGCTGACGCCCTTGCTCACCGTGGGCTGGGAGTGGCTGTTGCTGAAGTTCCCCATCCTCCTCCCTACCAGGAGTCCAGCCTGGTGCGGGAGCTCTCCATCAGCCTCTTCAGAGATGTGCTGGAGACTGTGGTGGGGAGAAACAAGAAGATGATGAGGAGGACAGTGAAGCTGGTCCTGCTCCCGCTGTTCCTCCGTATGCAGGACCAGAGCAAGAGCATGGCCAAGGTGCAGTGACCAGAGTTGTTGGGAAGGGTCAAGAGGAGGGAGGGTGCCAGGTGTCCTCCCCTGGGCTGTGGTGCCATCTCCCAGCCTCTGCTTCTCTGCAGGCCTCTAGGGACACGCTGCTGGCCTGTGCAGAGTTCCTGGGCTGGAGAAAGCTCAGCACCCTGGTCCAGACGCATCAGACACATCGCATTGGAGAGTGTTTGGTGAGAACACCCCCCCGGCCCCAGCGCCGGGCTGGACGAGGGCTGCCCCAGGTGCCTGTGGGGAGGGCTGTGCAGCTGAGCCTCAGCTGCCCTGTTCCAGCCCGGAGCCCACAGCCTGCAGCCACATCCTCCTTCCCTGCCTTGAAGCACAGACCCGCCAAGGGCTCTTCTCCAGGCCCCTCTCCCCTCCCTGCCCCCAGGTGCTAAACAAGACCCTGCACATGTTGGCCCTGGCAGTGGGACAGAGGGGTCTCAGCACTGCCAGGCCCCCCGTGCCCTCTGCTCTCTCTGAACCTCAGCCCCACGGGGCTCCAGTCTGGGAGGGAAGAGGCCACTGGTAGGAAGGACTGGTCCCGGTGGCTGGGCAGTGTCTGGATCAGACCCATGCCCTTGTGCTCTCGCCAGCTCCAGCAGGACAGGGACGGGCCGGAACTACAGCTGTGTCAGAGCCTGCTGTACGTGAAGGACGCTCAGGCCACCGTGCGACTGGAGGCCGTCAGGTTCATCGGTGAGACACAGCCCCCGGGGACCCTCTGCTGGCAGCCTGGCCCGCGTCCCCACCACTGCACGGGCAGAAGGGGCCGCCAGAGCCCCGGCTGCCTCCAGGAGGGCCCGGCACGCAGGGGGCTCGTTCGCTGGGAGCCTTGCTCAGCCCCAGCGGCCTCGGGTCCCGTCCTGCCCTGGGCCAGCCCTGCCCAGGGGTGCAGGGTGTGCAGCCGAGCCGGCAGGGCCGGGGCCGTGCTGCCGGGAGCGTGCTGGGGAGCAGAGGCCTGACAGGAGCTCTGTGCACAGGGCTTGGCGCACGGTACCTGAGGAACAACAGCTATAGGGAGCGGAAGCTGGACGACATCAGGAGATGTGAGTGGGGGCCATGCTGTGCTGCTGGGCAGGGGACAGGGCCTGGGCAGGGCGCTGCCATGCCTGGTCCTCCTCCAGGAAAACGCTTCAGGGGCAGAGGACATGTCAGGGGCACCTGGCGCGTCCCGGAGCAGCAGCTTCCAGCTGGTCTGTTGGTCTCATCTGCTCCTCCTGGCCAGGGGAAGAGACGCGTGGGGCTGGCATAGTCTGGAGGGGACTCCTGGGGGGTCTCTGCAGGCAGTGGGGGTTCATCTCTGCTCTGCGTCCCTCTCTTGCAGACCTCCAGCCCTTGACAGAAGACCCTGATCCCTGCGTCAAGTGCTTGGCAACTCAGACGCTCTACAACCTGCTAACAGAGTTTCGAAGACCAGAACGGAGCAGGTGGTGGCTGGGCTGCTGGATCTGTGGGAGCCAAAGAGAATAAATTCTCTCTCCAAAATGTCCATAGTTGAATATCTTTTGTTTCACTAAAGCTGGAAGACAAAGCCCAGTCCCACGGTGCCCCTCCCACGGGGACCATCCTGAGCGGGCCGAGCAGTGTCACTCCTGGCCTCTGCCGCTGCCCGCACACTTGCTGCTGTGGTCTGTGGGGAAAAGAAACGGCCTTGGCGCTCTGTAAGCTCTGCTCAACAGTGACTAAAACATCCGTGTGTTACTAACACTGTTCTCATCCCAAGGGCAATCCGTAGCATCATACAAGCATGAAGAAGTTTAACTCTATCGCAGATGAAACCGGCACACGTACGTACAGAACCAGTCTTCGTGCATAAATAAAGAACCCAGAATTAAATAATTTGTCTGAGCTCCCATCTCTTCCAATCTTCTCTGGAGCTGGGGATACAGCCCCATCAGGAAGAAAGGGTTAAGGAGCCAAAATCCCAGCTGCCACATGGAGGAGCTGCCGTGGGACCCAGAGGCTGCATCCTGCTGACTCAAGCAGGTGCTGCCTCTCTGCCGCCTGATTGTCATCAGAGCTGCTGCTTCCCTGGAGCCACGGACATGCAGGACATGGCCTCTTCAGTGCTGGTCTCTCCTCACTTCCACTGTCCTCTTGTGCTCCTGCATTTGTGCTGCGGCTAAGGTCTTGTGTACCTTGTGACAGTCCTGTTGTCGCTACAGTGGCATCCCTGTGGCTGTGGACAGGAGCAGGCCATGGGAAGCACTGTGTGAGATCTGGCCTCACTGCTGGCACCAGCGTGAGCACAGGGGCTCCTCAGGGCAGGGCCAGAAGGCTGGGTACCCTTCCAAAGCTGGTGTCAGGAATACACCCGAGAAGCTGCTCCCTCAGAGGGACTTTTGCTCTCTTGGGATGCCTAATGGAGTCACAGCAACAAGCTCAGAGTGCCAGGGTGATGTGTTAGGAACCAAAGGATGGGAAAATGCTTCTCTTTGTGGTGACACATGTCCATGCAGACAGCACCTGCCTTGGGTCTTATGGCAAATGCTATCCTGGAGAAGAACCAGAAGCTGCCAGGTGATGTCAGGAGATTTCCAGGGACAGCATATGAGTCCCAACTGGCAGTGACTGGCATCTCATAAAATGAGTGACCAGCCAAGGAGGAGCCTCCCAGACAAAAAGGTGAACCTCAGGAGGTCATGGGCTAATGAGAAGAGAGGCTGTGAGGAGCCAGCAGGCAAAGGAACATAAGACTGGAGAGTGTTTCAGGACACCCTCTGGGAAAGGCCCTGGCTGGATCTAGTGCAGCCCTGTCCTGCCCTTTGTGCCATTAGAGACGCCCCACGGTCCTGTCCTTGGCTACTGAGCCAGCTGGGAAGACGCAAAGGGCTCAGCAGCGGTGATGCTCATCCAGCTGGGTCTGCTTCCCACCCCAACCAGCGTGGCCAGTGCAGAGTCACCCCACGACCCCAGGGCACCACAGCCCCTCGCTCTGCAGAGCAGCATCGCCAGATCAGGGCCCTGCGGGGAGCACGGGGAGGGAACCAGGACCAGCCAGAGCAGCCTGGACACCCTCACCTGGGGAAAGGGATGTCCCTGGAGAAGAGCAAGGGAGCGTTTCTGTGTCTGAAGGCTGGAATGCCGGAGAAAGAGAAACCTGTTTCCGCAGACGCTCATTTGGGGCTGGCTGCTCTGCTGCTGGACCAGCACTCTCGTTCTGGCCTGGGGAGAGGGGCTGGCACTGAGGGGCACAGGCCGTCTGTGCTGGGCATCTCCTGGAGCTGACACCAGCAGTCCTGGATTTCCAGTGGTCTCCATGTCCTTGTGCCATGTCCAGGTCCAGCCCTGGTGCTGTGGGGGAGGCTGAGACCCGTCTGTGCCTCCAGCAGCTGCTGTGCCCTTCAGAGGGGCTGGGGCTGTGGGCTGAGTGCCCAGAGCTCTGCAGCCCCTGCGCTGGGCACAGCCGTGGGGCCAGCCCAGCCTGGGCTGCTCTGCTGGGCTGGGCTGGAGAGAAAGCCGGGGCTGTGAGAGAGCTGGGCAGGGGCTGGGCTGAGCTGGAAAGTGCTGGGAGAGGACACTCAGAGGACACAGCTGGCTGAGCTGCGTGACCATACAGGGGGAGGACGCGCTCCAGCGGGGTGAACTGCAGAGCCAGGACAGGCAAAGGCAGGAGAGAGGAGGCCGCTCTGTGCCCTTGGTGCACGGGCAGACTGGGAAGGTGCCCAGGACATTTGTCTCTCCCGTCGCCATTTCCGGCACTGCACGCCAGGTGCTGGGTCAGGTTTGCTCTCTGTCCATCTCCCTCCTCCCGCGGGACTCGGTGCCTGTGTCAGGGAACAGCCAGCCCTGCCAGAGCAACTCAGGCCTGGCACCAACACAAGGGATCAGAAGGAGAGTGCGGCAGTGGAACGAGAACAGCTCTGGAAGAGCAAGCGCTGGTGCTCCCTGGCACTGCTGCCGTTCCCCGACTGTGTTCCCCTCTACCCACGCACACGAACTGTCCCTGCAGCTCCACAAAGGCCTTTGAGAAAGGATCTCAGGGAAAAAAATTGTCTTGGAAAGTCCTTTATTTCATTTAAAGACCCAGAGAGCAGGGCTCCTCATTTGCCCAGCCATTAGGTACGAAAAGAAAAGCAGACAGTGAATCAGTAAAGGATGAAAACATGAACACAATTTTAAAATCGCACCATCACAACAAATAAAGAAGACAGGTCGAGCCTGCAGTGAGTTACATTAAGACTGCTGTGCAGCAGATAAGGGACAATTTATTGCTTCAGAACAACATCCAGTCATCAGTTTCCACATGGAGCCGCACATAATATGAGGCCATATAGCTGAAATCAGCACGGAGAGAAGACTTTTGTAGGGAAGACTTTGAAGGGAGCAGCCTGACTTCATGCAGCTGAAAAGCAGAGAGCTGTCAGTGTGCTGAAGGGACGGGGAGAAGTGTCCTGGGGCGAACAGAAACCTGTGGATGACAGAAGGTGGGAGAGATGGGGTTTGCAGAGACTGGCAGGAGTCCTTCCCAGGGCTGAGCGGGATGAGCTTTGGACAGAAGGGAAAATAAAGCAGCTCTCAAGCGTGTTTTGGAGTTAGCGCCACTGTCACTAACAGGAGAAAGAGGACCGTGCTGTAAGGGAACTCCCTGTTCTTCAGGAGAAAAACCAAAGCTTTTCACATCCTTCCCAGCAGTTCTTTTCACTTGTCAAAGCAGGTGTAATTTTTCAGTAGTTTGCCTCTGGCATGAAGTTCTTTGAGCAGCGGCTTTGCTCTCAGGGCTATCCCTTTGTTTTAATGATATCTCAGGGGTATTTAAAGGTTACACCTCTTAGACAGAATTGCCTTTTTATGATGCCTGATCAATATATTTTCTCCCTGGTTTTGGTAAGAGGCTGAGAGGTGGAATATGGTGGTTGTTTCTCTTTTAGCCAAAGAAGGTACAGATACCAGATTTCTGAAAAGGCACAAAGGAAGGCAAAATTAGAACGTGGTGCTGTGACTGGTTCCCGCTGCTCCTGAGCCCTGGTGTGCCCTGACAGAATCTCTGAGGTCTGAACTGTGCAGCAGAGATCCTGGCAGCTCTGATCTCCTACCCTGCATTCCAGCACGGAAAATGAAAGTCACCTCGTTTTGATTCTCTTCACAGCCTAAAGCACCACGTGGGTAATGACACTGGTCAGGAAACATCAAGATGAATCATGGTGGGACTGGAGACCTCCTAAGCACAGGACAACGTCACCCTGACTTGTCCCATGGGCCTCTGCTGCAGAGACCCTCAGCTACAGCTGTCTCCTGCGGCACAGGGGCAGGGAAGGGGTTTTGGGAAAGGGACCGATGGGGCACTCTCTGGTAGGGTATCACCAACCCCAGGGTGAGGCTGGGTGACATTTTGCTGAGCTGAAAACCTCCAAAGGTGGAGATCACTGAGAGTCCTTGGGTGTCCTGCTGCAGGTCAGCACCACCCGCCTGGTGTCGCCTGCTTTTCCAGTACCCTGTGCCTCCCCCCAGCAGACTAAAGAGGCCCAGTTGGCTCAGCTGCTCCACAGAGCTCATGTGCCCCTAACCCCACCATGACAGATGTTCCTCTGTACCTTCACCAGTGCCGTGGTTTAACCCGAGCTGGCAATACAACCACGGCAGCCGCTCACTCAGCCCCTCCCCGCCCAACAGGGGAGAGAATCAAAAGTGAAGGGAGAAATTTGGAGTGAGAGAAACACAGATTAATAAAATAACAAAATACTACTGGACTACTAGTAAATATACATAAAACTCCCAGCAACTTCTTCTTTGGTAGAAATGGCTTCAGAAGCTGATGGAGTAAGTAGATGTTCAACCTCACGGCTAAAGCTGGAAGGAAGCTTCCTGGACTCTCCCAGGCAAACAGAGCTTCCGTCAGTGCAGTTCCCGTAGGAGTGTTTCTGATATCCAGTTTTATCCAGGATAGAACCACATTTTTCACTTGCAAAGGTCCATGTAGAAGATGCGTGTTAGGAGCAAACTCCCCTGAAGTCAAAAATTGTAGGCTACTGGAAAACTCTGAAAGATGTTCCCTTCAGAAACCGTTATTACAGCTTCCTCATCTCCCAGAGAAGGTGGTTTTCTTTTGTTTGTATTATTTTTTTCTCTTGATTCTGCAAGTATTGCATTAAAAGCCATCCCCGACACATCTGTCTCCCTCCACGTGCTGCTCTGAATCCCGGCAAAAGCCAAAACCACTGGATTTGCTCACTCCCAGCTAGAAACAAGTAAACACCTGGAGTTCCGTCTCTGTCCCAAAGAGCTGATGGTAGAAGTTGCATTCACACCTCCTAGGATGGGAAAAATGGAAAGAGGAATAGGAAGAGCATTCCAGACAATGGAAGAAATAGAAAAGGGAAAACATTCTAGGAAGAAACAAAAGTTTCCAAGAGGAATCCACCTGTCTTTATTATCATATCAGAATAATATATGCTCAGTGATGATGTTTGCAACACTAGATGTACAATGTGGCATTCTCTGTGCTGATTTAAATCTCTCTATTAAATAGCATTAGTAGACAAGTAAGATAATGTAGCTTTTCAACTGGCGTATGTGAGCGTATGTGAGAGATTCTAATATTATTTCCAGAGGAACCAGCGAGCAAGTGATCGGCATCTACGAATAAAACGTAGAAATTAACAGGCAGAAAAAAGGTCATGTTTAGCAGGAAACTACTGGGGTTTTTGAAAAATTTCTACGTTGGATGTCAAGCAAGAGCACTTTGAGTTCCATGTGCTATCACCCCACTGTGCCCAGGTGGCCAAGAGGCCACCAGCATCCCGGCTGGTCCCAGCACTGGTGTGGCCAGCAGGCCCAGGGCAGCGATCGTCCCTGTGCTGGGCACTGGGGAGGCCAAACCTCGAATCCTGGGGCAGTTCTGGGCCCCTCTCACCAAGAAAGGCCTTGAGGTGCTGGAGCGAGCGGAGAGAAGGGAACGGAGCTGGTGAGGGGCTGGAGCACAAGTGTGATGGAGCGGCTGAGGGACCTGGGGGGTTCAGCTGGAGAACAGGAGCTGAGGGGAGACCTTCTGATCTCTGAACTGCCTGAAAGGAGCTTGGAGCCAGGGGGTTGGTCTGTCCTGCCAGGTAGGATGTTTACAGAGGAGGGGCCGATTGAAGTCTGGCTGGAGACACTGGTCAGAAATTGTTTAAAAAAACTCCCCAGCCTCCAACCTACATAAAACCGTTAATAATTCCCTTCACCCCAGAACCTTTCATAAAAACCCCAAACAAACCAAACCAAAAATCTAAACAAAATGAACCAAGCACTCCCCCAACAAACAAACAAACAAAACCACACAGACACAAAAACACTCTCTCTTGAAAAACAAAAAAATCCCAGAAATTGCAGAAGCTGGTTCCTTTTAGGCGCTCCATGTGTGCACGTGCACACGCTATTTCGCGAACGTATTTCTGTGACAGAATCGAGTAATAACAGTCTGAAGTTCCTCCCCACCTCCTTCCCTTCACAAGTTCTGTGCCTGTGCAGTTAATTTCACGTATTTTATTGAACACTCTGAGCACTCGGCAGCTCCGGCTGCTCCCCAGGAGCTGAACACTCTGCCCGCGGCCCGGAGACAGCGCCGTGTGCGGGCCCAGCTGCGGGCCTGGCTGCACACGGGATGAGCCAGGCTGGGCCCCCGCCCTCCCCCGGGCCTGCGGGGACACGGGGCGGGGGGTCGCGCCTCAGAGTGCCGAGAGAACGGCTGCCCCGGGACTTCTCCTGAGGAACAAGGGACAGGAGGAGAGGAAACGGCCTCACGTTACACGGGGAGGTTCAGCTTGGATCTTGGAAACATTTCCTCACGGAAAGGGCTGTGGGGCACTGGAACAGGCTGCCCAGGGCAGTGGTGGAGTCACCATCCCTGCAGGGCTGAGCAGACCTGAGATGAGGGTCTCAGGACACGGGGCAGTGCCGGGGTGGGGAACGGTTGGACTCCATCATCTTAAAGGTGTTTTTCAACCAAAATGATCCTATGATTCTCTTGCACAGTCTGTTTGTGCATTGTAATAGTGCCCAAAGGTCACAGCCAGGGTTTCTATTGTCTTGTCCTGGTAGTTTTGCAAACGGGCAGAAGTCTGTCTCAAAGAATGTAATGAAAGGAAAATACACGAAGATGGGTAGAGTGAGCAATGGGGAGGAGGGGGGGCCAAGTATGAAGGTGAATCCCACCGAGAGCGAGTATTGATAGATCACTAGTGATACGCATCACTTGCAGGCTGTAAATCATTGAAACGTTTTTGTTAGTAATGGAAATGTTGAAATCAGATAGAATGAATGTAGCGTTAAAGAAAACCAAGAGACACGTAGATAAGCTGAATTCTTGCATCACTGCAATTCTTTCCCTTTTAACCCAATGAAGAGAAGAAAAAAAGATGACAACACATTTTAGTCAGGTTATTAAAGCCTGTATCTGGGCCAGCATGTTCTGGATCACTTCAGCTTTGTACAGACAAACTAAATGCACAGCTGCCACCAAAGGAGCAAGACGTCTCGGGGTCAGTGAAGCTGGCGCGGTGGCATTTCGGGCGGCTGCTCATGGACTCGGAAGCCTGTTCCAGGGAGCTGAATTCCACACGGATCTTTAGCACGTGAACTTTTATCACTGACCGCTCTCCCTGTTTAGAAAAATCAACCAACCAACCAACCACCACAGTTGTGTGGCTGGATCATCTGCAATAATCTCTCCTTGTATTGACTCCTCTTCTTTTCTCGATGTGTAAAAAAGGTTTGACCAGTAGCGGCCGTGGGTCAGATGGTAATTAGTGCAGAAATAAGGGTTTAGCTTATGGCCTGAGAAGCTGAACATCGGACAATTATTTCAGACTGGGCTGTGGCTCATTCCTGCTGTTAGGAACCTGCCTCAGGTCTCCCAAACAAGTAGTTGTGGTGTTTTGACTACCAAAGGTCTCTGAAAAGTCAGCAGAAACTTGTACAAAACTTCAGTGAACAGAGGTTTGGGTCTTATTTTCGTCTTGCTTTCTCAGCCCAATGAGAAATTAATTGGCTGCATTTCTGCAACAATTAGAGCTCTGTTCTGTTTTCCAAAGGTATTTCCAAGCACGAAGGCTTGAGTGGTCAGTGAAAGAGCTGAAATGCACAGGCACCTTTGCCAGGCCAAGTCCCCAGCTGATTCAAATGTCCTGACTTCGCTGCAATCAGTGCAGCTGTGGCAGTGTGAGCCAGTTCTGCAGGAGGTGTTTAGAACTTCCATGTTGTGTTAGGATGTTTCTACACTTTCTTTGGGATCAAAGGCAATAACATAAGAACTTGCTTTGGTGTAGTGGCCAGGCTGGTATTTTAAAGACTTTGAGAAGCACATTTCCCACCTCTGCCTCCTGTTTTTACCAGGAAAAACATTTGAAAGTGTTTTGAGTATTTGAGTATTTTGAGTATTTTTGGGTTGTTTGTATCGATCTCCTTCAAAAATACCATGACATAAAAATTTTTCCCCTTGGTTATGCAAGAGATACAGAGGTGTCTCTTATGTTGCCAGGACTGTTTAGCTGAGAGTTCTTGTAGGGCATCAAGCCTAAAGAATTACGCCATAGTGTGTATTTTAAAGTAAGAGAAACCAAATCTTTCCCTTTAAATACCATATTAGATTTAGATCCAAGTTGTACTGTAAACAAGCGTTTCTTCCTGTGGGCAACAGAGATCCAGGCTGATTTGGACACCTGTTTCCCTCTAGACGCTCTTCAGGGAAGTTGTGCCCCACCACTGTCTGGGCTGCGTCTGGTCCCGAAGGGACAGGCAGGAGAACAAGCACCTGGCAGGGAGCATCAGAGCCACCATCTTGCCGGTCAACACCATCACCAACCGCGTGGTCAGCACCATCCTGGAGAGCAAAGAGCTCGAAACACAGCAAAGAGACAAGATTGTGGAGAAGTGGATTCACATTGCACGTGTAAAGCGTCTGTTGGCGACTGTTCAATGTTCCTTGTGCGGCTGCCGTGGAGCTGCGAGGGCAGAGGGGGGTTGTACGTGTTGGGCCAGGCCAGGGAGCAGCTGAGCTGTCGTTCCTTCTGGTTTGGACCGACTGTCTCTGTCACAGCAGGTGCGGTGTTGCCCTTCCTGTCCTCGCAGTTGTGGTTCAGATACATTCTCATCTCCATGCAGCAATCAAATGGGCACGAGCTTTGTGCACCTAAATTTGCGTGTTCAGACCCCTGTTTGTGAGAGTTTGTCTGGTTCTCGAGCCACCAGCAGATGTCCAGGAGAGACTTGAAGAGTCACGGGCCAGACTTCCCCCAGCTCCCCTGGCTTTATTTTTAATTGACACTTAGATGGCCGAGGGTTGACATTTTAAATACCACATAAAAGAGGCAAGTGGACGCCCTGCCCCTCCCGGCCTGGGTGGTGGGTCACAGGAGGCCCTTTGTGACCCGCTCTGTGACACCACACGGTGCCATATACAGCCGGCGTGGCCGCGGCCCTGCACTGTCTGACAAGACAGCGACGGGACAGGACAGGAGCGCGGAGCTGGCGAGGAGACCCCGAGCACAGCCCACGACTTTCGCTGCCAGCCCCGGCACTTCAAAGCACAGAGGCCTTTCCCTGAAGTTCCCCCTTGCCCCACAGCACAGAGGCCTTTCCCTTGAGTTCCCGTCCTTCCCCCCCACTTCCCTCCATTTCCAGTTTCACACAATGGCAGAGAGGACCCCCCCCAACACCCCCAGGGTGGCCTGGGAAGAGGTGGAGGCTTCCCAGGAGAGCAGCTCTCTGCTGGATCCCTGCGAGGCCACCATGGTCCAGCCGATGCAGACCGGTGAGTGCGGGGCCGCCTCGGGGCTGGGCAAGGGTCCGGGCCAGTGAGCGCGACCAGCTCGATGCCGGGATCACGTTTCCTTGGCACAGCGCAGCCCTGCAGGTGGGGGACACGGCGCTGCTTGAACACCAGGGCTGCCCAGAGCAGCTGGGAGCCGGCCCCAGCACCGCCGCCCTCCTCAGCCGTGCTGAGCTTCAAGCTCTTTTCATGCTTGGGGAAGCTTGTTGGCAAAGGTGCCGTGTCCGACTGACTCTTCTGTGTTTCCCCTCTGTGTAGATGAGACTCTGCCAGAGGAGAAACCAGAGCTCCAACCCGAATGGGACGCTGCCAGCACCTGGTCGATTTCTTCACTGGACAGCAGCAACATGGCCAGGGTAACGAGCTCCCGCCCTTTAGGGACTCTTGTCTGTCATGGTCAGGAGACGTGTGCGAGCAAAGGGACCCAGAATCAGTGTGGCTGGCGTGGCCTCACCGTCCCTGGTGAGGGGGTTCCTGCTCTCCCCAAGTAGGGAGTGCGCGAGGGTGGCACTGCAGTGTCCCAGCAGCCGCTCCAGCCGTCCTGGACACCAGGGAGCCCTGGTTCCCTGCAGGGCAAACACATGATGCCCCTGCTCCCAACCCTTCTCCCTCCACCTGGGGAGCCTCTGCTCTAGTCCTCCCCCCTGCAGTGACGGCACACCCCGTTTCCAGCTTCCCTGCAGGCACTGCTGACATCACTGCCGGGCATCTCTGGCCAGAGCTGCTCGTGCTGCTCAGCCAAGCAGCACCAGCACGACGTGTCTTCCCTCCCTTGCTTCCTCCTGTAGGTGTTTGCAGAAAACCACCAGCCTGCTCAGATG
Source organism: Columba livia (assembly GCF_036013475.1). NCBI lineage: Eukaryota > Metazoa > Chordata > Aves > Columbiformes > Columbidae > Columba > Columba livia. The sequence continues at coordinate 11,458,354 of NC_088620.1, forward strand.
ACAGACATCCTCATGGTGGCCATTGAGGCCTTGACAGCACAGGACATCTGTGACAGGCAGATGGGCAGCAGGGTCCTGGACAGGGCCATGGGAGACCCGGCCTCCTGGCTGACGGATGTAAGTGCCCGGTGGCTGGATTGTCCTGCCCGTGAGCCCTGTCAGGCCTTGTCCTTCCCTCCTTCCCTAAAGCAGCTCTCTCGGGCACCTGAAACCATTTCAAGGCAGCGGAGAAGGATGGGGAGGGCAGCAGTTTCAGTGGCAGCTTGGGGAATGGCTGCAGCAGCACCAGGGGCTGCAGCATCCTCACCCGTGTCACATCCAGGTGCCAAAGCTCATGAGGTACATCCACAAAAACATGGAGTGCGTGTCCACGGAGCCAGCCCGGCACAGCCTGGCCTCACTCCTCCTCCTGCTGACCGAGCGGTGCCCCAGGGAAGTGGTGAGGAGCCTGTTGGAGATCTCTCCAACATGTGACAGGTACTGGCCCTGACAGCCTTGGGGGCTTGTTCCCTGTGGGGAGGAGGGCGCAGGGATTCTCTGGCTGCCAGACCCATGGAAAAGTGCAGGACATCCCCGAGGAGCAGGGCCTCCATGCCACCGCGCGTCCCAGCCCCAGTGGGTCAGCCAGGCTCGCAGCAGCCAAAACCCGCCAACCTGGAGCCCAAAGCCGCCATGCTCCTCCCTGCCCAAAGGGGAACACCACCTCAGGCTCCCTCCTGCCTGCCCAGGCAGGGCCCCCGGACACACCGAGCAAAAATGGTGTGCAGGGCCAGGGCTGCAGCACCGCCTGGCTCTGGAGGACCTGGCTTGGACATGCAGCCGTGGCCGAGGCAGCCCCGCTGACGGGCGCTCTGGGTCTGCAGCGCTGCCCTGGCCATGTGGGAGGTGATGATCTCCATGCCTGGGACTTTGTGGAGCGTCTTGACGGAGCTGCACAGCGTGCTCCAGGACCTGCGTCTGAGCAAGGTGTTCAGCTGTGCCACGGAGGACGCCTGCATCTGTCTCTTGGCTGTGAGTGTCCAGCTCATCTTCAGGGCTGTGCCTGTCTCCGTGGGGAACCAGGCACAGCCCCCTCCCCGTCTGTGGGCCTCCGAGTGGCCAGCTCCCCCCGGACATATGGACACGGCCTCTCAGGGTCAGCAGGGTCCTGCCCAGCACCACCAGACCCTGTGCCAGACGCTTGGGTCTGCCCCGTGTGGTTTCAGCCCTGGTGAAAACACAGCAAGTCTGCCCCTGCTCAGGCAGCGCTGTGCTCACCCCCGCCTGCATTGCCCTGCCCGGCTGTGCCCCCTGGAAACCTGGGCCAGGGGCAGAGAAAGGAGCAGAAGCCAGAGACAGGCCGGTTGCTGGGCCTGGGTCAGAGGAATGGTCTCTGCACGGGCTGAGGGCCTTCAGCTCTGGGGAGAGGAGACACTTGCCACTGCCCGTGTCGTGCCTCCTTCGTGCCAACGCAGTGGAGGGAGCCCCGCCGGCTCTGCTGGTCTCTCACTGCTGCCTTCACTTTAGCTGCTGCTGCGCACGGACTTTGCAAGAGAGAAGTTTGCTGCCCTGTACAAAGGCCAGAGTGTCCTGAGCCATCCGATGCGGGCGATGCTCTCGCTGGTGCTCGAGAGCCTCATCACGCTTTCAGAGGCACCTGGGATGGTGAGTGAGGCACAATCAGCTGGAGCCACGTTGTCAACTGGGGGCTGGAGCAGCGGGCAATGCGTTGGCTTGGCCTTGGTGGGAGTCCCCATGTGGAATAATGGCTCCAGTCCCCCTCCGTGCTATGGAGGGGGCTGGTGGGTGCCTGGGGAGCCCTCCAGGCACAGAGGGTTTCCCATCCCTCTGCCCCTTCAGGCTTGTCAGGCAAGGGCGGGGCTGAGCAGGGGACACTGCTCTCCTGCACCCCCTTCCCTGCTCCATGCTCTCCCCACATCCCCATCAGTGGCCGCTGCCTGTCAGGAGGCTGCTGCAGCGACTCCTGTGCCAGCTGCTGGGAAGCCGGACGGGAGGCTGGGCCTCAGTGGCCAGAGCCTTTTTTGCAGGGTGGTCTTTCAGCGCTTCACAATGAGGAAAGTGTGTTTCTTACAGGCCAGGAAAATACTGGTCCTGCTGCCAGACATCATGGACGCCGTGCAGTATGCCAGCACTGATGTCAAGAGGAAGGCCCTGGTAGTCTGCAGGAACATGACGGGTCACCTGGGCAGGGAGGAGGCGAGCCCCATCACTCTGCAGCTGGCGGAGAGCCTCCTGCGCCTCTTTGATGATGTAAGGCTGCCGTGGGAGCCCCTGCCCCAGCCCTACAGATGGGCACTCGGCAAAGACAGCTGCCCCTCAGCCCAGCCCTGTGGGCAGCCCTCGGGCAGGGCTCCCCTCGTGCTCCTCTTGCGTGGCCTTTCAGGGCTCTGGGGCCATTCAGCCTCAGCTGCGGCTCTGGCCCACGGCTCCTGTGGTGGGGATCCGACCCCTCACATCAGCCACGCTGACGCCCTTGCTCACCGTGGGCTGGGAGTGGCTGTTGCTGAAGTTCCCCATCCTCCTCCCTACCAGGAGTCCAGCCTGGTGCGGGAGCTCTCCATCAGCCTCTTCAGAGATGTGCTGGAGACTGTGGTGGGGAGAAACAAGAAGATGATGAGGAGGACAGTGAAGCTGGTCCTGCTCCCGCTGTTCCTCCGTATGCAGGACCAGAGCAAGAGCGTGGCCAAGGTGCAGTGACCAGAGTTGTTGGGAAGGGTCAAGAGGAGGGAGGGTGCCAGGTGTCCTCCCCTGGGCTGTGGTGCCATCTCCCAGCCTCTGCTTCTCTGCAGGCCTCTAGGGACACCCTGCTGGCCTGTGCAGAGTTCCTGGGCTGGAGAAAGCTCAGCACCCTGGTCCAGACGCATCAGACACATCGCATTGGAGAGTGTTTGGTGAGAACACCCCCCGGGCCCCAGCGCCGGGCTGGACGAGGGCTGCCCCAGGTGCCTGTGGGGAGGGCTGTGCAGCTGAGCCTCAGCTGCCCTGTTCCAGCCCGGAGCCCACAGCCTGCAGCCACATCCTCCTTCCCTGCCTTGAAGCACAGACCCGCCAAGGGCTCTTCTCCAGGCCCCTCTCCCCTCCCTGCCCCCAGGTGCTAAACAAGACCCTGACACATGTTGGCCCTGGCAGTGGGACAGAGGGGTCTCAGCACTGCCAGGCCCCCCGTGCCCTCTGCTCTCTCTGAACCTCAGCCCCACGGGGCTCCTGTCTGGGAGGGAAGAGGCCACTGGTAGGAAGGACTGGTCCCGGTGGCTGGGCAGTGTCTGGATCAGACCCATGCCCTTGTGCTCTCGCCAGCTCCAGCAGGACAGGGACGGGCCGGAACTACAGCTGTGTCAGAGCCTGCTGTACGTGAAGGACGCTCAGGCCACCGTGCGACTGGAGGCCGTCAGGTTCATCGGTGAGACACAGCCCCCGGGGACCCTCTGCTGGCAGCCTGGCCCGCGTCCCCACCACTGCACGGGCAGAAGGGGCCGGGGCCCTGGGGCTGCCAGAGCCCCGGCTGCCTCCAGGAGGGCCCGGCACGCAGGGGGCTCGTTCGCTGGGAGCCTTGCTCAGCCCCAGCGGCCTCGGGTCCCGTCCTGCCCTGGGCCAGCCCTGCCCAGGGGTGCAGGGTGTGCAGCCGAGCCGGCAGGGCCGGGGCCGTGCTGCCGGGAGCGTGCTGGGGAGCAGAGGCCTGACAGGAGCTCTGTGCACAGGGCTTGGCGCACGGTACCTGAGGAACAACAGCTATAGGGAGCGGAAGCTGGACGACATCAGGAGATGTGAGTGGGGGCCATGCTGTGCTGGTGGGCAGGGGACAGGGCCTGGGCAGGGCGCTGCCATGCCTGGTCCTCCTCCAGGAAAACGCTTCAGGGGCAGAGGACATGTCAGGGGCACCTGGCGTGTCCCGGAGCAGCAGCTTCCAGCTGGTCTGTTGGTCTCATCTGCTCCTCCTGGCCAGGGGAAGAGACGCGTGGGGCTGGCATAGTCTGGAGGGGACTCCTGGGGGGTCTCTGCAGGCAGTGGGGGTTCATCTCTGCTCTGCGTCCCTCTCTTGCAGACCTCCAGCCCTTGACAGAAGACCCTGATCCCTGCGTCAAGTGCTTGGCAACTCAGACGCTCTACAACCTGCTAACAGAGTTTCGAAGACCAGAACGGAGCAGGTGGTGGCTGGGCTGCTGGATCTGTGGGAGCCAAAGAGAATAAATTCTCTCTCCAAAATGTCCATAGTTGAATATCTTTTGTTTCACTAAAGCTGGAAGACAAAGCCCAGTCCCACGGTGCCCCTCCCACGGGGACCATCCTGAGCGGGCCGAGCAGTGTCACTCCTGGCCTCTGCCGCTGCCCGCACACTTGCTGCTGTGGTCTGTGGGGAAAAGAAACGGCCTTGGCGCTCTGTAAGCTCGGCTCAACAGTGACTAAAACATCCGTGTGTTACTAACACTGTTCTCATCCCAAGGGCAATCCGTAGCATCATACAAGCATGAAGAAGTTTAACTCTATCGCAGATGAAACCGGCACACGTACGTACAGAACCAGTCTTCGTGCATAAATAAAGAACCCAGAATTAAATAATTTGTCTGAGCTCCCATCTCTTCCAATCTTCTCTGGAGCTGGGGATACAGCCCCATCAGGAAGAAAGGGTTAAGGAGCCAAAATCCCAGCTGCCACATGGAGGAGCTGCCGTGGGACCCAGAGGCTGCATCCTGCTGACTCAAGCAGGTGCTGCCTCTCTGCCGCCTGATTGTCATCAGAGCTGCTGCTTCCCTGGAGCCACGGACATGCAGGACATGGCCTCTTCAGTGCTGGTCTCTCCTCACTTCCACTGTCCTCTTGTGCTCCTGCATTTGTGCTGCGGCTAAGGTCTTGTGTACCTTGTGACAGTCCTGTTGTCGCTACAGTGGCATCCCTGTGGCTGTGGACAGGAGCAGGCCATGGGAAGCACTGTGTGAGATCTGGCCTCACTGCTGGCACCAGCGTGAGCACAGGGGCTCCTCAGGGCAGGGCCAGAAGGCTGGGTACCCTTCCAAAGCTGGTGTCAGGAATACACCCGAGAAGCTGCTCCCTCAGAGGGACTTTTGCTCTCTTGGGATGCCTAATGGAGTCACAGCAACAAGCTCAGAGTGCCAGGGTGATGTGTTAGGAACCAAAGGATGGGAAAATGCTTCTCTTTGTGGTGACACATGTCCATGCAGACAGCACCTGCCTTGGGTCTTATGGCAAATGCTATCCTGGAGAAGAACCAGAAGCTGCCAGGTGATGTCAGGAGATTTCCAGGGACAGCATATGAGTCCCAACTGGCAGTGACTGGCATCTCATAAAATGAGTGACCAGCCAAGGAGGAGCCTCCCAGACAAAAAGGTGAACCTCAGGAGGTCATGGGCTAATGAGAAGAGAGGCTGTGAGGAGCCAGCAGGCAAAGGAACATAAGACTGGAGAGTGTTTCAGGACACCCTCTGGGAAAGGCCCTGGCTGGATCTAGTGCAGCCCTGTCCTGCCCTTTGTGCCATTAGAGACGCCCCACGGTCCTGTCCTTGGCTACTGAGCCAGCTGGGAAGACGCAAAGGGCTCAGCAGCGGTGATGCTCATCCAGCTGGGTCTGCTTCCCACCCCAACCAGCGTGGCCAGTGCAGAGTCACCCCACGACCCCAGGGCACCACAGCCCCTCGCTCTGCAGAGCAGCATCGCCAGATCAGGGCCCTGCGGGGAGCACGGGGAGGGAACCAGGACCAGCCAGAGCAGCCTGGACACCCTCACCTGGGGAAAGGGATGTCCCTGGAGAAGAGCAAGGGAGCGTTTCTGTGTCTGAAGGCTGGAATGCCGGAGAAAGAGAAACCTGTTTCCGCAGACGCTCATTTGGGGCTGGCTGCTCTGCTGCTGGACCAGCACTCTTGTTCTGGCCTGGGGAGAGGGGCTGGCACTGAGGGGCACAGGCCGTCTGTGCTGGGCATCTCCTGGAGCTGACACCAACAGTCCTGGATTTCCAGTGGTCTCCATGTCCTTGTGCCATGTCCAGCTCCAGCCCTGGTGCTGTGGGGGAGGCTGAGACCCGTCTGTGCCTCCAGCAGCTGCTGTGCCCTTCAGAGGGGCTGGGGCTGTGGGCTGAGTGCCCAGAGCTCTGCAGCCCCTGCGCTGGGCACAGCCGTGGGGCCAGCCCAGCCTGGGCTGCTCTGCTGGGCTGGGCTGGAGAGAAAGCCGGGGCTGTGGGAGAGCTGGGCAGGGGCTGGGCTGAGCTGGAAAGTGCTGGGAGAGGACACTCAGAGGACACAGCTGGCTGAGCTGCGTGACCATACAGGGGGAGGACGCGCTCCAGCGGGGTGAACTGCAGAGCCAGGACAGGCAAAGGCAGGAGGGAGGAGGCCGCTCTGTGCCCTTGGTGCACGGGCAGACTGGGAAGGTGCCCAGGACATTTGTCTCTCCCGTCGCCATTTCCGGCACTGCACGCCAGGTGCTGGGTCAGGTTTGCTCTCTGTCCATCTCCCTCCTCCCGCGGGACTCGGTGCCTGTGTCAGGGAACAGCCAGCCCTGCCAGAGCAACTCAGGCCTGGCACCAACACAAGGGATCAGAAGGAGAGTGCAGCAGTGGAACGAGAACAGCTCTGGAAGAGCAAGCGCTGGTGCTCCCTGGCACTGCTGCCGTTCCCCGACTGTGTTCCCCTCTACCCACGCACACGAACTGTCCCTGCAGCTCCACAAAGGCCTTTGAGAAAGGATCTCAGGGAAAAAAATTGTCTTGGAAAGTCCTTTATTTCATTTAAAGACCCAGAGAGCAGGGCTCCTCATTTGCCCAGCCATTAGGTACGAAAAGAAAAGCAGACAGTGAATCAGTAAAGGATGAAAACATGAACACAATTTTAAAATCGCACCATCACAACAAATAAAGAAGACAGGTCGAGCCTGCAGTGAGTTACATTAAGACTGCTGTGCAGCACATAAGGGGCAGTTTATTGCTTCAGAACAACATCCAGTCATCAGTTTCCACATGGAGCCGCACATAATATGAGGCCATATAGCTGAAATCAGCACGGAGAGAAGACTTTTGTAGGGAAGACATTGAAGGGAGCAGCCTGACTTCATGCAGCTGAAAAGCAGAGAGCTGTCAGTGTGCTGAAGGGACGGGGAGAAGTGTCCTGGGGCGAACAGAAACCTGTGGATGACAGAAGGTGGGAGAGATGGGGTTTGCAGAGACTGGCAGGAGTCCTTCCCAGGGCTGAGCGGGATGAGCTTTGGACAGAAGGGAAAATAAAGCAGCTCTCAAGCGTGTTTTGGAGTTAGCGCCACTGTCACTAACAGGAGAAAGAGGACCGTGCTGTAAGGGAACTCCCTGTTCTTCAGGAGAAAAACCAAAGCTTTTCACATCCTTCCCAGCAGTTCTTTTCACTTGTCAAAGCAGGTGTAATTTTTCAGTAGTTTGCCTCTGGCATGAAGTTCTTTGAGCAGCGGTTTTGCTCTCATGGCTATCCCTTTGTTTTAATGATATCTCAGGGGTATTTAAAGGTTACACCTCTTAGACAGAATTGCCTTTTTATGATGCCTGATCAATATATTTTCTCCCTGGTTTTGGTAAGAGGCTGAGAGGTGGAATATGGTGGTTGTTTCTCTTTTAGCCAAAGAAGGTACAGATACCAGATTTCTGAAAAGGCACAAAGGAAGGCAAAATTAGAACGTGGTGCTGTGACTGGTTCCCGCTGCTCCTGAGCCCTGGTGTGCCCTGACAGAATCTCTGAGGTCTGAACTGTGCAGCAGAGATCCTGGCAGCTCTGATCTCCTACCCTGCATTCCAGCACGGAAAATGAAAGTCACCTCGTTTTGATTCTCTTCACAGCCTAAAGCACCACGTGGGTAATGACACTGGTCAGGAAACATCAAGATGAATCACGGTGGGACTGGAGACCTCCTAAGCACAGGACAACGTCACCCTGACTTGTCCCATGGGCCTCTGCTGCAGAGACCCTCAGCTACAGCTGTCTCCTGCGGCACAGGGGCAGGGAAGGGGTTTTGGGAAAGGGACCGATGGGGCACTCTCTGGTAGGGTATCACCAACCCCAGGGTGAGGCTGGGTGACATTTTGCTGAGCTGAAAACCTCCAAAGGTGGAGATCACTGAGAGTCCTTGGGTGTCCTGCTGCAGGTCAGCACCACCCGCCTGGTGTCGCCTGCTTTTCCAGTACCCTGTGCCTCCCCTCAGCAGACTAAAGAGGCCCAGTTGGCTCAGCTGCTCCACAGAGCTCATGTGCCCCTAACCCCACCATGACAGATGTTCCTCTGTACCTTCACCAGTGCCGTGGTTTAACCCGAGCTGGCAATACAACCACGGCAGCCGCTCACTCAGCCCCTCCCCGCCCAACAGGGGAGAGAATCAAAAGTGAAGGGAGAAATTTGGAGTGAGAGAAACACAGATTAATAAAATAACAAAATACTACTGGACTACTAGTAAATATACATAAAACTCCCAGCAACTTCTTCTTTGGTAGAAATGGCTTCAGAAGCTGATGGAGTAAGTAGATGTTCAACCTCACGGCTAAAGCTGGAAGGAAGCTTCCTGGACTCTCCCAGGCAAACAGAGCTTCCGTCAGTGCAGTTCCCGTAGGAGTGTTTCTGATATCCAGTTTTATCCAGGATAGAACCACATTTTTCACTTGCAAAGGTCCATGTAGAAGATGCGTGTTAGGAGCAAACTCCCCTGAAGTCAAAAATTGTAGGCTACTGGAAAACTCTGAAAGATGTTCCCTTCAGAAACCGTTATTACAGCTTCCTCATCTCCCAGAGAAGGTGGTTTTCTTTTGTTTGTATTATTTTTTTCTCTTGATTCTGCAAGTATTGCATTAAAAGCCATCCCCGACACATCTGTCTCCCTCCACGTGCTGCTCTGAATCCCGGCAAAAGCCAAAACCACTGGATTTGCTCACTCCCAGCTAGAAACAAGTAAACACCTGGAGTTCCGTCTCTGTCCCAAAGAGCTGATGGTAGAAGTTGCATTCACACCTCCTAGGATGGGAAAAATGGAAAGAGAAATAGGAAGAGCATTCCAGACAATGGAAGAAATAGAAAAGGGAAAACATTCTAGGAAGAAACAAAAGTTTCCAAGAGGAATCCACCTGTCTTTATTATCATATCAGAATAATATATGCTCAGTGATGATGTTTGCAACACTAGATGTACAATGTGGCATTCTCTGTGCTGATTTAAATCTCTCTATTAAATAGCATTAGTAGACAAGTAAGATAATGTAGCTTTTCAACTGGCGTATGTGAGCGTATGTGAGAGATTCTAATATTATTTCCAGAGGAACCAGCGACCAAGCGATCGGCATCTACGAATAAAACGTAGAAATTAACAGGCAGAAAAAAGGTCATGTTTAGCAGGAAACTACTGGGGTTTTTGAAAAATTTCGACGTTGGATGTCAAGCAAGAGCACTTTGAGTTCCATGTGCTATCACCCCACTGTGCCCAGGTGGCCAAGAGGCCACCAGCATCCTGGCTGGTCCCAGCACTGGTGTGGCCAGCAGGCCCAGGGCAGCGATCGTCCCTGTGCTGGGCACTGGGGAGGCCAAACCTCGAATCCTGGGGCAGTTCTGGGCCCCTCTCACCAAGAAAGGCCTTGAGGTGCTGGAGCGAGCGGAGAGAAGGGAACGGAGCTGGTGAGGGGCTGGAGCACAAGTGTGATGGAGCGGCTGAGGGACCTGGGGGGTTCAGCTGGAGAACAGGAGCTGAGGGGAGACCTTCTGATCTCTGAACTGCCTGAAAGGAGCTTGGAGCCAGGGGGTTGGTCTGTCCTGCCAGGTAGGATGTTTACAGAGGAGGGGCCGATTGAAGTCTGGCTGGAGACACTGGTCAGAAATTGTTTAAAAAAACTCCCCAGCCTCCAACCTACATAAAACCTTTAATAATTCCCTTCACCCCAGAACCTTTCATAAAAACCCCAAACAAACCAAACCAAAAATCTAAACAAAATGAACCAAGCACTCCCCCAACAAACAAACAAACAAAACCACACAGACACAAAAACACTCTCTCTTGAAAAACAAAAAAATCCCAGAAATTGCAGAAGCTGGTTGCTTTTAGGCGCTCCATGTGTGCACGTGCACACGCTATTTCGCGAACGTATTTCTGTGACAGAATCGAGTAATAACAGTCTGAAGTTCCTCCCCACCTCCTTCCCTTCACAAGTTCTGTGCCTGTGCAGTTAATTTCACGTATTTTATTGAACACTCTGAGCACTCGGCAGCTCCGGCTGCTCCCCAGGAGCTGAACACTCTGCCCGCGGCCCGGAGACAGCGCCGTGTGCGGGCCCAGCTGCGGGCCTGGCTGCACACGGGATGAGCCAGGCTGGGCCCCCGCCCTCCCCCGGGCCTGCGGGGACACGGGGCGGGGGGTCGCGCCTCAGAGTGCCGAGAGAACGGCTGCCCCGGGACTTCTCCTGAGGAACAAGGGACAGGAGGAGAGGAAACGGCCTCACGTTACACGGGGAGGTTCAGCTTGGATCTTGGAAACATTTCCTCACGGAAAGGGCTGTGGGGCACTGGAACAGGCTGCCCAGGGCAGTGGTGGAGTCACCATCCCTGCAGGGCTGAGCAGACCTGAGATGAGGGTCTCAGGACACGGGGCAGTGCCGGGGTGGGGAACGGTTGGACTCCATCATCTTAAAGGTGTTTTTCAACCAAAATGATCCTATGATTCTCTTGCACAGTCTGTTTGTGCATTGTAATAGTGCCCAAAGGTCACAGCCAGGGTTTCTATTGTCTTGTCCTGGTAGTTTTGCAAACGGGCAGAAGTCTGTCTCAAAGAATGTAATGAAAGGAAAATACACGAAGATGGGTAGAGTGAGCAATGGGGAGGAGGGGGGGCCAAGTATGAAGGTGAATCCCACCGAGAGCGAGTATTGATAGATCACTAGTGGTACGCATCACTTGCAGGCTGTAAATCATTGAAACGTTTTTGTTAGTAATGGAAATGTTGAAATCAGATAGAATGAATGTAGCGTTAAAGAAAACCAAGAGACGCGTAGATGAGCTGAATTCTTGCATCACTGCAATTCTTTCCCTTTTAACCCAATGAAGAGAAGAAAAAAAGATGACAACACATTTTAGTCAGGTTATTAAAGCCTGTATCTGGGCCAGCATGTTCTGGATCACTTCAGCTTTGTACAGACAAACTAAATGCACAGCTGCCACCAAAGGAGCAAGACGGCTCGGGGTCAGTGAAGCTGGCGCGGTGGCATTTCGGGCGGCTTCTCATGGACTCGGAAGCCTGTTCCAGGGAGCTGAATTCCACACGGATCTTTTGCACGTGAACTTTTATCACTGACCGCTCTCCCTGTTTAGAAAAATCAACCAACCAACCAACCACCACAGTTGTGTGGCTGGATCATCTGCAATAATCTCTCCTTGTATTGACTCCTCTTCTTTTCTCGATGTGTAAAAAAGGTTTGACCAGTAGCGGCCGTGGGTCAGATGGTAATTAGTGCAGAAATAAGGGTTTAGCTTATGGCCTTAGAAGCTGAACATTGGACAATTATTTCAGACTGGGCTGTGGCTCATTCCTGCTGTTAGGAACCTGCCTCAGGTCTCCCAAACAAGTAGTTGTGGTGTTTTGACTACCAAAGGTCTCTGAAAAGTCAGCAGAAACTTGTACAAAACTTCAGTGAACAGAGGTTTGGGTCTTATTTTCGTCTTGCTTTCTCAGCCCAATGAGAAATTAATTGGCTGCATTTCTGCAACAATTACAGCTCTGTTCTGTTTTCCAAAGGTATTTCCAAGCACGAAGGCTTGAGTGGTCATGGAAATGAGCTGAAATGCACAGGCACCTTTGCCAGGCCAAGTCCCCAGCTGATTCAAATGTCCTGACTTCGCTGCAATCAGTGCAGCTGTGGCAGTGTGAGCCAGTTCTGCAGGAGGTGTTTAGAACTTCCACGTTGTGTTAGGATGTTTCTACACTTTCTTTGGGATCAAAGGCAATAACATAAGAACTTGCTTTGGTGTAGTGGCCAGGCTGGTATTTTAAAGACTTTGAGAAGCACATTTCCCACCTCTGCCTCCTGTTTTTACCAGGAAAAACATTTGAAAGTGTTTTGAGTATTTGAGTATTTTGAGTATTTTTGGGTTGTTTGTATCGATCTCCTTCAAAAATACCATGACATAAAAATTTTTCCCCTTGGTTACGCAAGAGATACAGAGGTGTCTCTTATGTTGCCAGGACTGTTTAGCTGAGAGTTCTTGTAGGGCATCAAGCCTAAAGAATTACGCCATAGTGTGTATTTTAAAGTAAGAGAAACCAAATCTTTCCCTTTAAATACCATATTAGATTTAGATCCACGTTGTACTGTAAACAAGCGTTTCTTCCTGTGGGCAACAGAGATCCAGGCTGATTTGGACACCTGTTTCCCTCTAGACGCTCTTCAGGGAAGTTGTGCCCCACCACTGTCTGGGCTGCGTCTGGTCCCGAAGGGACAGGCAGGAGAACAAGCACCTGGCAGGGAGCATCAGAGCCACCATCTTGCTGTTCAACGCCGTCACCAACCGCGTGGTCAGCACCATCCTGGAGAGCAAAGAGCTCGAAACACAGCAAAGAGACAAGATTGTGGAGAAGTGGATTCACATTGCACGTGTAAAGCGTCTGTTGGCGACTGTTCAATGTTCCTTGTGCGGCTGCCGTGGAGCTGCGAGGGCAGAGGGGGGTTGTACGTGTTGGGCCAGGCCAGGGAGCAGCTGAGCTGTCGTTCCTTCTGGTTTGGACCGACTGTCTCTGTCACAGCAGGTGCGGTGTTGCCCTTCCTGTCCTCGCAGTTGTGGTTCAGATACATTCTCATCTCCATGCAGCAATCAAATGGGCACGAGCTTTGTGCACCTAAATTTGCGTGTACAGACCCCTGTTTGTGAGAGTTTGTCTGGTTCTCGAGCCACCAGCAGATGTCCAGGAGAGACTTGAAGAGTCACGGGCCAGACTTCCCCCAGCTCCCCTGGCTTTATTTTTAATTGACACTTAGATGGCCGAGGGTTGACATTTTAAATACCACATAAAAGAGGCAAGTGGACGCCCTGCCCCTCCCGGCCTGGGTGGTGGGTCACAGGAGGCCCTTTGTGACCCGCTCTGTGACACCACACGGTGCCATATACAGCCGGCGTGGCCGCGGCCCTGCACTGTCTGACAAGACAGCGACGGGACAGGACAGGAGCGCGGAGCTGGCGAGGAGACCCCGAGCACAGCCCACGACTTTCGCTGCCAGCCCCGGCACTTCAAAGCACAGAGGCCTTTCCCTGAAGTTCCCCCTTGCCCCACAGCACAGAGGCCTTTCCCTTGAGTTCCCGTCCTTCCCCCCCACTTCCCTCCATTTCCAGTTTCACACAATGGCAGAGAGGACCCCCCCCAACACCCCCAGGGTGGCCTGGGAAGAGGTGGAGGCTTCCCAGGAGAGCAGCTCTCTGCTGGATCCCTGCGAGGCCACCATGGTCCAGCCGATGCAGACCGGTGAGTGCGGGGCCGCCTCGGGGCTGGGCAAGGGTCCGGGCCAGTGAGTGCGACCAGCTCGATGCCGGGATCACGTTTCCTTGGCACAGCGCAGCCCTGCAGGTGGGGGACACGGCGCTGCTTGAACACCAGGGCTGCCCAGAGCAGCTGGGAGCCGGCCCCAGCACCGCCGCCCTCCTCAGCCGTGCTGAGCTTCAAGCTCTTTTCATGCTTGGGGAAGCTTGTTGGCAAAGGTGCCGTGTCCGACTGACTCTTCTGTGTTTCCCCTCTGTGTAGATGAGACTCTGCCAGAGGAGAAACCAGAGCTCCAACCCGAATGGGACGCTGCCAGCACCTGGTCGATTTCTTCACTGGACAGCAGCAACATGGCCAGGGTAACGAGCTCCCGCCCTTTAGGGACTCTTGTCTGTCATGGTCAGGAGACGTGTGCGAGCAAAGGGACCCAGAATCAGTGTGGCTGGCGTGGCCTCACCATCCCTAGTGAGGGGGTTCCTGCTCTCCCCAAGTAGGGAGTGCGCGAGGGTGGCACTGCAGTGTCCCAGCAGCCGCTCCAGCCGTCCTGGACACCAGGGAGCCCTGGTTCCCTGCAGGGCAAACACATGATGCCCCTGCTCCCAACCCTCCTCCCTCCACCTGGGGAGCCTCTGCTCTAGTCCTGCCCCCTGCAGTGACGGCACACCCCGTTTCCAGCTTCCCTGCAGGCACTGCTGACAGCACTGCCGGGCATCTCTGGCCAGAGCTGCTCGTGCTGCTCAGCCAAGCAGCACCAGCACGACGTGTCTTCCCTCCCTTGCTTCCTCCTGTAGGTGTTTGCAGAAAACCACCAGCCTGCTCAGATGACAGACATCTCAGAGCTTTTCACATCCTTCCCAGCAGTTCTTTTCACTTGTCAAAGTGCCATGTCCAATCTCAGTTTAAAAACCTCCAGGGACGGCGAGTCCACTACCTCACTGGGCAGCCATTCCAAGGCCTGATCACTCTCTCTGTAAAGAATTTCTTTCTAATATCCAGACTAAATTTCCCCTGGCACAGTTGAAGCCCATGCCCCCTTGTCCTATTGCTGACTGCCTGGGAGAAGAGACCAATCCCCACCTGGCTATAACTTCCCTTCAGGTAGTTATAGAGAGTGATGAGGTCACCTCTAAGCCTCCTCTTCTCCAGACTAAACAACCCCAGCTCCCTCAGCCTCTCCTCATAGGTCTTATGTTCAAGTCCCTTCACCAGTCGTGTTGCTCTTCTCTGGACCTGCTCCAGCACTTCAATGTCTTTCCTGAACTGAGGGGCCCAGAACTGAACACAATACTCCAGGTGTGGCCTCACCAATGCAGAGCACAGGGGAAGGATCACTGCCCTTGTCCTGCTGACCACGCTGTTTTTGATGCAGGACAGGATACCGTTGGCCTTCTTGGCCACCTGGGCACACTGTTGGCTCATGTTGAGCTTCCTGTCAATTAGTACCCCCAGGTCCCTTTCTGTCTGACTGCTCTGCAGCCACTCTCTGCCCAGCTTGTAGCGCTGCAGGGGGTTGTTGTGACCAAAGTGCAGCACCCGGCACTTGGCCTTATTGAACTTCATCCCATTGGAATCAGCCCATTTTTCCAGTCTATCCAGATCCCTCTGCAGAGCCCTCCTGCCTTCCAGCAGGTCCACACTCCCTCCCAACTTGGTGTCATCAGCAAATTTGCTGATGATGGTCTCAATCCCCTCATCTAAATCGTCAATAAAGATGTTAAACAGGACTGGACCCAACACTGACCCCTGGGGAACACCACTAGTGACCGGCCGCCAGCTGGATGCAGCCCCATTCACCAGCACTCTCTGGGCCCAGCCCTCCAGCCAGTTCTTAACCCAGCGTAGAGTACACTTGTCCAAGCCATGGGCTACCAGCTTTTGCAAGAGTATATTATGGGAGACAGTGTCAAAGGCCTTGCTGAAGTCCAGATAGACCACATCCACGGCTTTCCCCTCATCCACCAGGTGAGTCACCTGATCATAAAAGGAGATCAGGTTGGTCAGACAGGACCTGCCTCTCCTAACCCATGCTGGCTGGGTCTGATCCCTTGTCCATCCTGAAGGTGCTGTGTGATTCCATTCAGGATGATCTGCTCCATAACCCTGCCAGGCACCGAGGTCAGGCTGACAGGCCTGGAGTTGCCAGGGTCAGCTCTGCAGCCCTTTTTGTGGACTGGGGTAACATTGGCCAATTTCCAATCATATGGGACCTCCCCAGTGAGCCAGGACTGTTGGAAGATGATGGAGAGCGGCTTGGCAAGTTCTTTTGCTAGCTCCCTCATCACCCTAGGATGGATCTCATCTGGTCCCATAGACTTGTGAGGATCCAGATGTCTCAGTAAATCACCAACTATTTCCTCCTGGAATACAAGGGGCCTATTTGGCTTCCTATCTCTGTCAACCACCTCCAGAGATGAGTTGTCCTGCGGGCCACCTGTCTTACTGGTAAAAACTGAGGCAAAGTAGGTATTAAGTACCTCAGCTTTCTCCTCATATTTGTTAACTATATTTCCCTCAGAGTCCAACAGAGAATGGAGGTTTTCCTTGCCCCTCCTTTTGTTATTAACATATTTGAAGAAGGAGTTTTTATTATCCCTGGCAGAATTGGCCAAATTAACTTCAAATTGCACTTTTGTTTCCCTGATTTTTTTTTTCTGCATGATCTAGCTATTGCCATAGATTCTTCATAAGTAACCAGCCCTTTTTTCCACAGTCAGTAAAGTCTCTTTTTATTTCTGATTTCATTCAGAATCTCCCTGTTTAGCCAAGCCGGTTGTCTCCCCCGCTGGCTAGCCTTTTGGCACACTGGTATAGCCTGTTCCTGTGCACTCAAAACCACCTGCTTGAATCATGTCCAACCCTCCTGGGCCCCCTTGTTTTCAAGCATTGTTTCCCAGGGTATGCTCTGAACTAGACTTCTGAATAGGCAAAAATCTGCCCTCCGGAAGTCCAGCGTAGAGGTTTTGTTAATGGTTCTCCCTGCATCTCTGAGTATTGAAAAGTCTATTATTTCATGGTCGCTATGCCCCAGGCGGCCTCCAACCACTACATCTTCCACCAGCCCTTCTCTATTTGTAAACAGTAGGTCTAGCGGGGTCTTGCCCCTGATGGGCTCATTTACCAGCTGATGAAGGAAATTGTCCTCTATACACTCTAGGAACTTCCTAGACTGCCTCTTCTGTGCAGTACTGAGCTCCCAGCAGATATCCGGCAGGTTAAAGTCACCCACAAGAACAAGGGCCGTTGATTTTGAGACATCTGCCAGCTGCTTGTAGAATAATTCATCTCCTTCATCGTCCTGGTTGGGCGGTCTATAACAGACACCCACGAGGATGTCAGCCTTGTTGGACTTCCCCCTGATTCTGGTCCACAGGCACTCAACCTTGTCACTGCTGACCTCAAGTTTAACAGAGTCGAGTGACTCTCTAACATATAAAGCCACCCCTCTACCTCTCCTACCCTGCCTATCTTTTCTGAAGAGCTTGTAGCCACACATAGCAGCACTGCAGTCATATGAGTCATCCCACCATGTTTCTGTGATGGCAACTATGTCATAGCTTTCCTGCTGCACGATGGCTTCCAGCTCCTCTTGTTTGTTGCCCATACTGCGTGCATTAGTGTACACGCACTTCAATTGGGCTACTGATTTCCCTCTTAATTCGTGCTTTCCATCCTTAGGCTGATCTTTGGAGAGCCCGGTTTCAATCCCTTCCCCCTTCAAACCTAGTTTAAAGCCCTCCTGATCAGCCCTGCAAACTTATGGGCTGTAGTCCTCTTGCTCTCCCTAGAAGGATGAAGCCCATCTGATTTGAGTAGACTAGGTACCACGGAGCTTGCCCCGTGGTCAAAAAACCCAACATTTTGACGGTGACACCAATCCTTAAGCCACCTGTTGATGAGATGGGCTTTTCTGCTCCTCTCTTTATTTAGCTCCTCATCCATCCCAGCTAGCACAGGAACTGAGGCAAATATTGCTCACTAGAACACTTGCTTCTGGGCATCAGACAAAAGTGTAGCCATTGATGGTAAGAAGTATGTTGCTCTATGAAAAGCTTAATGACCAGTCTTAGGAAGCATTTGGCTGTAATGAGGTTCAGCCCTCCACAGATGCAGTTCACGCAGTAGAATTCGGTGGGTGAAGCTGGCGTCTGTCTCCCCGAGCAGGGAAAGGACAGGACGCCCTCCTGCCCACACTGGGCCCATACGGGCAGGTCCACAGCAGCCAGCGTGGGGCAGGAGCAAGTACGCAGCCAAAGCGGGTGCTGAGGCACACGTGTGCTCTGCACAGAGCTCCGTGTGTCCCGGCTCCTCTCACCTTCTTTGTGGAGAGCAAAGCAACAGAATGATGTTGGGAGTGGCCCCTGGCTCCCGCGGGGCTCAGCTCTTGTGCAGCCAGCGCTCAGGGCCACGGCAAAAACACCTGTAAGGGGGCAAGCGGGACCGGCTGTAGTTCAGCTGAAAGGGTCAGGGTAGGGTGTGATTTCTGCTTCCCTGTTGACTTTTCTCTGGCACAAAAGCACACAAATAATCCAGAGAAGCATTCTGCTGGAAACACAGCCATGAGCAAGGCTAGGGTGAAACCTTTTTCAGTATTTTTGATGAAATCAACATTCTACCTTTTGATCTACCACTACAAAATTTATACTTTGCATAGGATAAGTGGAAGGACAAAACAGAAAATATATATGATGTGGTTGTGATGCTTTTAATTATATTCCTTTCACTGGAAGGGTATGAAATACCTGTAAAAATAAAACTGGATGCAATATAATATGAAGCTAGAGTGGGGACGATGGAAGGGGTTATAATACCCCTATTTGTCAAAAAATAAGACAGGGTCTTGTATTGATTTTTGTTCCAAGAGATGCATTAGGGCTTATTTTCAGGGGATGTCTTCTTTTCCATGAACAACAATCTACATTTATTCTTGAACAAATAATCAACATTTATTCAAATATAGTCATATCATCACATTCCAAACCCTGAATTCCATAATGAATTTCTTGTGACTCTGTTTCGTTTAGAACCATTGGCCCAAATCTCTCACGTCTATCAATAGTGGTTTCCCTAAACACCCTGCTCATAGCGCATTGACAGCGCAACTGTCGTGATTTTATCCCATGAGCTTCACCCTGGTCACCACCTCTCGCAGTCCGGCTTCACAGAGTTTCCACGCTGATTTCCCTCCATTCTATTTTCAATGTAGTCAATAATTTCCATGGTCCTTGAAGAGCTTGTTTATTGCAATATCAGGAGACTGAAGATGGGCAGTCATTCCCGCGGGAACCTTTATTTGGCTGTTTTTCTCTTTTGAAGAAGTTATTTGTGTCCTCAGCTGTCCGTGCTGGCTGGATTCCAGACTAGCAGAGCTCTTCGGCCACCTTGCAAAACAAGCAGCAGCATTAAATCAACCCGGTTCCTTATAACTGCTTGTGTGCATCTTTTTCAGTTTCAAGAATATAAATGCCTGAAACACTTTCAATCTTGTCCTTCTTGCTCTCAGTAATGATGAGAGGTGGGGCTTTATTTCCGTCCAGATGAATTGCCAAAATACGAGTAACACGTGCACTTTCATAACCAGGGGAGGGAATGTAGACTGAGGAGGCACCCGGCTGGCCGACTGTCGTGCGAGATCCTTGGCCCATAAACTCTGCAGTTGCATCCCCAGCAATCCTGGTGGAAGGTTGGTATTTAGAAAAGCCGATGCCATCAACAACGAACTTGAATGCAAGTGCACGTTTAGTAACTTCAGCATCTTCCAGCTTAGACAGTGTTGCTGATCGGCTTAGAGACAGTTCCCATTGCTGGAGGGACCGTCCGGCCAGTGCTGCGATGCTTTGAGTTCTTCTGGGGATATTTCTAACTGTGGCGCCATTGCAAAGACAAATTCTTGCGCGTCAGCCCTGCACACAGCCAAAGCCTTTGCCAATCTGGGTGTGTTGGCGCTCGCCAGCCTGTATTGTTTTGGTTCTTGTGGCATCTTCTGAGTGTGATTCTTTTGGGGGTGTCTGTTTTTCTTGGTGAAGGTCTGTCTGTCCTGCTGCATTCTATTGCCAATTAATTTTACTTTTTTACATGTGTAGCTACCTGGACACTATTTAAATTGACTTTTTTTATGAAATGTAACCAGGGCTTATTTTTTGAGTAGGGCTTGTGTTTTGAACATCCTCAACAATCTCAAAAAATCAGACCAGGGCTTCTTTTCGGTGTAGGTCTCATTTTCATGGAAAAAGGGTAGAGATGGCTACAGCTGTATACAACATAAAATAGATTCTGTATCAAGTGTTTGAACCCGAACCTTTTTCCTTACACTCTCTTCATAATTTTTAAGACAGTTTTGGTATTTTTCCGGGCAAAGGGTTTCAATGTCATGTTTTTGAATGAAATCAAAAGTCCCACATCCAACAACTTCTCCTGCTTCTCCCACTTCCTCAGAGGCTCATGTCTGATGAAGTAATGATCTAATAAGCTCTAAGTGATCAACCTATCTAATAATTATCTTTATGCAAGAGCATTTTTTAAAATACACTTTATGAACCAGAGGAGGTGATTTTCATACTTCTCTCTCACGTCTTTGATGCTGCTCACACCAAACGAAGTGAAAGCTGCTGTCTGGTGGTTTAAGCTTTTGTGTGCTGCTGAATGATGACAAACACCAGCAGATACCCCATGTGTGCTGTGCGAAAACCGTGAAGCTTTTGGTTCTTGGCTGATCTGGAACAGGATCTCACTTTCACGCTGTAGAACTGTCAATAGCGGCTTCTCCAGTCAGAAATGAGTCACATTGCGTGTGCACATTTGCAGGCGGTGGTCGAGCTCCTCGAACACGGGGCTGACCCCAACCTGCCGTTGAGCAGAGCGGTGGGAAGTGCCCTGTGTGCGGCCGTGAGCACAGCCTACGAACAGCAGAGAACAGCAGCGCAGAGGATCGCCTTGGTGAGACTACTTCTGGGGCTTGATGGGGTTTTTTAAGCTTCAGGAAAACAGTGATTTTTGTCAGTGCACTGAATCCCAGTTCTCTTTAATGAGTAAGCCGATTTTTTTCCTAGAACAATGAATTTGTGTCTGTTCCTAATGCTGTTTGTTTCTGTCCTGAGGAGCAGAGGTTTCGTATGGAAATTCATTTTAATGTTTGAGTAAAGAGGATGATAACCTCCGTGTCTAGAAGAAGAAAAACTACATTAAAGTCAGATGGAATGTTTGTAGTGCCCACAACCCCGTCAAATCTGACTGTCGCTTTGTTTAAAAACTCAATCAGCATCCACGTGAAGAGAAACACTCTGTGTTTGGTTGTTGCTGTGGAGTGGTCGATGACAATGCACTTTCTCCTCTCTGGTGAGGCCAGTGGCCGTGTTTGGCCCGTGCAATCCGGTTTCTGTCCTCAGCCCGGGCTGATCTCGGGGGTCAGGACGCTGCAGCTGAGGCTCTGGCGTGGAGCCGGTTCCCCCGCTGGGTTCTGTTCTCCCCCTTCCTCACTAGTTGTCGCGGCTTCATTTGTCACTGCAGGATTGGGAGATGTCTCGAAACAAAAAGCAACTGCCTGCAAGAAGGTTTTACCTAAAAAAGAGATATGACAATTTGTCAACAGCCGTAAAGGGACAAAGAAACGTGTGGTTCAGTGCGCAGAACAGTCTCAGAAATAGAGATGAGGCTCTGATGCCCGGTCCTGTCTCTTTAGCTCTGATGTGATCATAGTTTTTTTGGGAAGGTTTTCTTTTTACTTGGATGTACAATGATTTGCTTTCTGCAGGTTGATAAACTGCTTGAAGCTGGCGCCAATATCCTTGCACCGGTTCCTCTTCGGGAAGGACAGACCAAAGCTGTGGGAACAGCTGTTGACTATGCCTATTTTAAATATTATCAGGTATGACTTCAGCAAGTACTGTGCATTCGCATCCATTCAAATACATGGCCTGTTGTGTCCTGATTAATTGTCTAAAGCCTTCTGCAGAGGCTTTCATGGAAATTTGCTTTTTCCCTTCATTTGTTTAGAGACTTGGTTCAGCACCAGGAGCAGCGTTAATCACTTAAGTCTGAACACCTCTAGCAGTTTTGCCTGTGAAGACAATCCTTCCTGTCACACATTATAGAAAGATTCCATCCATCATTGGATTGGAAAGAGTTAACCGTAATCTCAAACCCAGGCATTAAAACCAAAAGTCACGTGTGTTTCTGTGAGGCTGTAATCAAATCAGGTGAAGGTATTATGGCTTGTGTGGTATGTTGTAAGCGATGACAGGACATTATTGATCCAACTTGAAAATAATGGATTTTCTAAATAAAATATATATTTAAGTAAACATGTATAAAAATATTAATTGTATAATATATGCTATACATTGTACATAAAATAACTAATATATATATATTTACTAAATAAATAAATGGACTTACTAAAGTCGTCCTTAATCACTTGTTAATGCCTTAGAAAAAGAATCTTACTATGAAGTATAACTAATAAATTTCTATTTTTTTTTCTGGATATGTTAGTTTAAAAAACGTTTTAAAGGCCTGGGATTGTGTGACACTTCTAATCAGAACTAACATAAGGTCGTTTTTAATAGCTGGCTTATTAACAAGAAGGCTTACATGGTAAGCAGATCGCTTACCTCTGGAGTACGAACAGTTGTTCTGAAAAGGACAAAAGTAGCGGTGCACCCTGTTCATGGAGCGGCCTGGCGAGAGCTGAGGGGGGTTTGCATCTCACACCGATCTTCTGCGTAGACATTAAATTGCAATTTCTTTGCTTGCAACCACAGCTGATCGTCAAACAGGAAAATAATTAAATTAAGCTATTTATAGCTGTAATCACAGCTCAGACTTGACCACCATACTTACCTTCCTGCCTTGCTCCGGACTCTTGCTTGTGCTCTCCTTCCTGGCACTTGCTACAGGGTAGTGGTTTGGGCATTGAGGGCCAGAGCCTGCACAATCCGTGCCCTCTGGCTGCTCATTCCAATAAATTCTGTGGTGCTTCCTGAGGTGCTGGGGAGGAGCTCTGCACAACGAGGGCAGCATCCCCAGGAGACTTTCAAGGCCAGGCTGGGCGGGGCTCTGAGCAACCCGATCTAGTTGAGATGTCCCTGCCCATTGCAGGGGTTGGACTAGATGACCTTTAAAGGTCTCTTCCAACCCAAAATGTTCTATGGGTCCCCCTTGAACAAAGACTTGAAAATTGTTTAGTTGTTGACCACTCAACAAACTGATAAATGGAACAACTTGAATGTCTGACGTGGACACGTCCTGTGCCCAGTGTCACTGACTGAGCTCCACGCCAGGACCCAGCAGGGATGATGCTGTGCTTTTAGAACAGCTTGGCTTTAACTCGGAAGTACTTGTGTGTTAGTGCCCCCATGCACCGGGGGATTAACTCCTGGCATGTTGCAGGATACGAGAATTGCTCACACACCGTACCACGTACTGTCAGCATCTGAGCAGGAGGTTCTTCAAACACGCCGATCGCTGCTGGAACACATTACAGTGAAGCTCCGTGAGTGTGTCATCCTGAAAGAGAAAGAGTGGGATCAAGAAAAGTTGAGAAGATCCAAGAAATGTGAGTTCAAGTTTCAGAATAGCTCGAGATTAAGTGTACCATCACCTGCTGTGAAGGGGCATTTATTGTTGTCATTCCAGTGTTACTGTCTGAAAAGGTTACTCCTGATAAAATCGGCTCCTACATATGTGGTAGGGGATGCAGAGGTTCTGCAGACATTAACAAGACATTGTGAAGAAAATCTGAGATCAGTGCCTGTCAGCTGCTTCCTGGTAAATCCTTGCGCAAGATCCATTACCATGTGTTAAACAGCGATTGAGGAGCTCGCTCCTCTTTCTTTACATCTTTGTGTTGGGTGTGGGTAGCAGGACATCTATCAGGACTGTGGCCATCTAGTGTATTTTAATTCCTTATGGCAACTTACTCCCATTGTATAATATCAATGCTCTTCTGCTATTAGAGTAGCAACAATGAATACACAAATTAAGATGATTTGAGTTACATTCTCAGTGGCGTTCAAACCCGTGATGGAATCAGGCTCAGCATCCAAGCGCCCGAATACCAGACTTTGGGGCAGAAGGTGTTTCACTTGGGAAGTGAACCCTGAATATAAGATCATTACCCTTGCAGTTCGACATCACCAGTGACTCTGCGGCTTGGCAGGAGCAGGAAGTAAATTGTCTGTATAATTCCTTTCTCTTGGCTGTGATGTAGCAACTTGTCTCCTTTTTCCTTGGCTTCTGAAGCTTGTTGGTGGAAGACGCATTTTATTCTGTAGATTCAAATGTTACACGGTGGACAGAGCCAAGCAGACTTTTAATGAAGGAGGAGAATACTGATTTTTGTTTTCCCTCTGCCCTCTCATGCTGGTGTAGTGGATTCAGCTGTTCACACACGTGTTTCAAAGAAGAAAGGAGGCAGCCTTTGTGTGGAAGAAGTGAGGTAGGGCAAAGATACTGCACCATGCATTGTCTGTTCTTAGTCAAAAATACTATGCCCTGTTGTTTTTTTGCTTTTTTCTTTTTCCTCATTGTAACTATTGTCACTGTGCCTTTGTCTCCTTTCTCATTTTCCCCTCTCATCTATGCAGACTCACCAGCTGCAGTTTGCTTCTTTCTCTGCTCTGATCACATCGCTCCTTTCCAGCTCCGCACTTTGCCGTGAGAGCCTGCACAATATTCAGTCTTCCTGTGGGACGCAGTGTGTCCTTGTGCTTTAAACCAATTAATGACATCAGTAGCTTTGAGTAGCGTGCAAATGATGAGAAATAGACCCACACAAATTTTGTGGCTTACAATTCTCCAGAAACTGCAGGAACAACTTGTACAATTTGGGTGTTATTCTTGGAACTGTGTATTAACAAAAGTTCCAATAATAACGGAATACTTGTCTCAAGGATACTGAGCTCTGTATCAGTTTCTCGTCCTGCGGGATGCTCACAGGCTTCTGAACTTGGTCTCAGTGTTCGACTGCAGAGGAACTAACACAGGTGTCGGGAACTGGGGCACGTTTGAAGACGGTAATTTTGAGGTAGCATTTTTGCTGAATTGAGATGGATCAATAATAGCATAAGATGCAGAAATAGCCAGAAGAACAGAAAGTGAACTAAAATAAAACCTGGATGGTTAAAGTCACGCACAAAGATTTTACAAATAGATCTCAGGGATGACGCAGAGAGACTGATGAAACCTTGGTGAAACTTGCCAGCTATTGGGAAAGGATTTGTAAATGCTTTTTAAAAGGCTGTAAATGCACAGCCCAGCTTGCACTTCACTCTGACATTGAGTTTCCCAGACCTGCTGGACACGTCAGCCCAAGCACTGGGTTTGACGTTCCAGCTTTGGAATAACTGTTGCAGTGCAGTGGTCTGTGGGTGTCCCTGTTTGTCTCTGCAGGATTCCAGGGGGTTCTGTGAGGGCTTTTTTAGGTTCACCAGCATGGCTTTGTTGTCTCTGGCTGTATGTAGTCTGGTCTGCCTCTCAGTTTGAAAGGGCCACGTCCAGACCCAGCGTCAGGAGCGCACTGAAGCACGGCGAGCGTCGCTGCTCGGTGTCAGCGCGGGGCTGTTGGTTTGGCTGTGTTCCTCACTAGGACACTTGGCTTTTCCGGGGCTGTTTCTGGGGCTGGTTTAGCAGCGGGTGTGCAGCCCGTTCCTCACGGACTCCTGTGCTAAACTACAGCATCCTGTTTCTTTATTGTTGAATATTATTTATATATTGTAACCATTTTGATTTAGTTTTACTGTGATCTGCAAACACGCTTGAGGAAAACCCTAAACAAACAGTAATGTGCTTTCATTTTACAACCACCTTTGCTCTAGACTACCATTCTTCAAGTACTGCTACCAGTGTGGCCGCTCGGTCGGTGTTCAGCTGTTGCCGTGCACGCGTTGTCACGAAGTCTTCACCTGCAGTGAGACCTGCAGAAGGAACGCCTGGAGCCAGCGGCACAGGCAGGAGTGCTCGGGGTCGCTGGGTAAGTCCCGTGTGGTTCCTGTGTGGGTGCAGTGGTCCGTGTGTGTGCACTGACCTGATGTGTCTTCCGTGTAACAGACCAGTAAAAGGTGTTTTATGGAGGAATATAAATGAAAAAGTTGAGTTCATTCACTCGAATAGCTGTGTTTTTTGTAAACCCACCAGCTTTAGGAGAGATGCTACTGTGTCGTTACTCTCAGTTTCAAGAGAGAAGAATCTCTGGGGTGAATACAGGTCAAAGGAAACACGCCTAGTTACCATCGACATCAATAGATGACATTGCAGGGCGAAGGATCACAAGAGATCGCAGAAGCTAGGCAGAGTGGAGTTTTCTGTACAAACTCCTTAATCATCTCTGTGTGTATATTAGAAGATAAACCAATGAGATTTCTGACTTTTATGCATTAAATTGTTGATAACACACTACTGTGATTCTTGGAAACCACACTTGTGCTGCTAAAAATGAAGCCACATTACACACACAACACACTACATAGCAGAAGACTAGTGTGGTAGAAATTATACAGTTTTAATTCTATAACAGATTGAATGAGAAATCTGTCCCATGTGGAGAGGGGTGCAGAACTGCTGAAAAGCACAGGCTGCCTGGAGCTTTTAAATTGGAATACATGTAAAACCTTGTGTGTTGGGGACAGTGAGGTCTCTCCCACTGGAGACAAGTTATATCAAGCATACGTGCTGACCGGTAGGGGCTCTGAATAGAATCACGCTACTTAGAATAGAATAGAATAGAATAGAATAGAATAGAATAGAATAGAATAGAATAGAATAGAATACAATAGGAATAGAAATAAAACTACAAGGACAAATGGTTGGTAATATGGCAGCTGTACACTGGAAGACTTAAACATGCAAAAATTACATTCATTCAGAATGCAGCATTTTACTATCTTGTCTTTAAAAAGACAGGGTAGGGATGCAGGTGGGTTATACTAGGATGCTAATTAGTAATTACTTAAGTCACTGCTTATTTTGGTAGCAATTCCTTTCCTGTATGGCAAACGCCAAATTTCATTCAATTCAGATTCAGTGAATTAAATTCAGAACAAGTGTGAATGTCTTTCTGTAGACACATTTTTTCTCAGCAATGAAGACATTTGTTTTTAAGTAGTGTCTTCTTTTCCAGTTAGTTTTGAGGCAGAAAGGTGCTTTGGTGGTTTTTGTTGTAGCTTGGTTGGTTCGTTTTGTCTTTTCTCTGCCATGTTTATTGTTAATTTAAAAGGACCCGAAAACCCCTGACTCAGACCAGCTGGAGCAACTCAGTCTGTTGCTCTGGGAGCCTCTGGTGCCCTCTGCCCTGTTTCCTCATTCCTGTGCTTTTCACTCTATGGAAATGCAATTAACATTTATTTCATAGCTTATGAGCAAAACTCTCCATGTTTGAGCCCTGGTGGGATTAATAAATTCTCAGACATGTTTACTAGAAGAAACAAGTGTCATTTGCACTCCCGTGTGTGGTCATTGTTCGTTAGGAGGTTCATAGTTGAGCCATAACTACCTGAGAGTCGTGTCTGGTGAGGTTGTATTTGATAAACTGTGTCAAAATGGGAACTTTCTCAAGTCTTGTACCGGCTTCCAGTTCATTATTCCAGAGAAACCAAAGGTCACCCACAGAAATATGGGCAGGTTTGTTGTTCCTTTTATTTTATTTTGTTTTCCAGAGAAGCGTACAAGTCAAGCAGCTCCGGACGTGAGCAGGGCAGGATTGAAAAAGAATGTCACTGGCAAAAAGGGGGAAAAGGGAAGAGAAGGAAAAGAGGACAGAAGAGGTGGAACAAAGAGTAAAGCTGGGACTGGAGGAAGAGAGCGGCACAGGAAGAACAACTGACTTGTTTCATGTTGCTCCTGCTGTTGTGAGGACAGGTGTTAATACCGCTGCACTTTGTGTGTTGTACTCCACTTCTGCTGAAGTTAAGTGATCTGATGTGTTTTGAGAAACTAAACCCAAAGCATCTCCCTAAGATACCATGTGGCTCGAGGATGATAATGCCATCAAAAAGTAGTGTGTGTTACGTATTTAAGTAAATGTCTTCAGTTAGAAGTACAGTGAACCTCAGATTGATTTTAATTGTATAATGCTACATATATGTTTTAAAAAGCAATATTGCCCATTATTAAACTTCATTACGACTGTTCCCTCCTGTGGGAAACACAGGGCCTGTTTGGCAACTGGACTTGCTCTCTAGGGAGTTATTTTGCTTCATGGGGGGCTCAGATCTGGGATCCTGGGGAGAGTTTGCTGAGGACTGTTCAACCCTTAGACTGTTACCCCTTGATTTAGCCCACATGGGCACTGACAATCCTGCCAGGAAAGTCTCCGAGCATATAAAATGTGACCATGTGGCTCTGGGGGTGAGAGTCAAGGTCAAGGGGGCCCAGATGGTTTTCTCCTTGATCCAAGTGGAAAGGCTTAAGGAAGAGTGGCTGGGTCTTGAAGTTCAGCACCTTGTTGTGCAGCTGTGTCACTGACCATGGTTTGACTTTAAAACCGCAGGACCACACAGGGGGTCAAGGACCGGTGGGGAGGGGTGGAATCCATCTGACAAAGTCACCAGCTGGCCAGCTTGAGGAGACTAAGAATAATAGGAGGGAAATGATGGCCCACATTCACGTGAGAAAGTGGTGGACTGGCCTGGTAAGCAAAGGTGTAGATTGATGCGGTTGAGAGTCCTCCAGGTGAAGAGAGCGAGCGGAATGGGGCCCACCTGTCAGCAACATGCTGAGAGGACACGGGGGGTAGCTCGTCTTGAGAAACCAGCGCGACTGTTACACCCCGTGGAACCCCCGCCCACAGCAAAAGCCACACGCTCCCCCAGCGGGACGAGGCAGGATCGGGAAACTAAAGGCAACCTGGGCTGAGGTAAGAACAGTTCAATGGAACAGCGGAAAAAGAAACAAAGCAAACCAAACCAAACCCACCAAACAAAAAACCCCACGACAGTAACAACAATGATGAAAGAATAGACAAAGCAATGGATATACAGCACAACCTCTTGAAGAGAAGCTGCCAAATTCATGTATACTATGATTAAAAAACGTACCCATCATTAACCAATTGATACAAGATCAATGCTTTCTGACCACCTGCAAAACGAGGGGATATTTTTCAAGTTTTAGATCCTTCTGCAAGACAAGAGGGAGACAGAAGATTAAGTGACTCATTGTTTAGAAGCAGAGTGCTTAGTTTGTATTTAACTAATAATTAATAGACGTATTTTAAGAAAAAACAACTATAACTAACATCATCAATTATTTCTTAGTATAGATGTATGTCAAATTTTTCAAAAATTGTAATGCATATGTAATAATTATGTGAATATAAGCAATACAAGAGCATCCAGTCGCTGGAGCACTGATGGAGGATGATCCCCAGCGCTGACAAAATAAAGAACGCTGCTTCACAGTGTAACTGACTCTGCTGTTCAGTCTATTTCTTCGTTTTGCTCTCCCCACGTGGCGATCCTGCCGCTGCCTCCTCCAGAGCTGCAGGTGGATTCCTGCCTGCGGCCTGTGCTGGAACCAGCACCAAACCACACGGGCCAGAGAGAAGCGAGAGCGTCCGGACTCCCCTGCTCCGAGAGAGCCCCCCCGGGCAGCCCCAGCACCGGCACGACCCACGACCCACTCAGGTACCGAACGGCCCTCGGCGAGTTCTGGGGCTGCTGTTGCGGCTGCGTCACCCCAAGGTGCTTGTGGAAATGAACCCTCTCGGGTGACCCAGCAGAATTCTGAACAGCCAGATCCTCGTTTTTGAGTCACAACCGTCATGTTTAGGGCACAACGCTACTCAATTTTTATTGTCCTCTAAATTTTTGCATTGCACGTACCGTATTTTACCTGTATGTTCGGCACATTTTTAGAGTGCACGTCCCATTTTCACCTGTATATTCACCACATTTTTAGCAGTGCATGTACCGTATTTTACCTGTATATTCACCACATTTTTAGTGGTGCACGTCCCATATTTTACCTGTATATTCACCACATTTTTAGCAGTGCATTTACCGTATTTTACTTCTGTAGTCAACAGATTTTTTGTGGTGCAGCTAGCGTATTTTACCTGTATATTCTTAAAGGCACAAAACCCTATTTAAGGGTCCCAGAGCCTCAGTTTTGAGCCTAAATAGTCACTTTCAGAGTCCAATTTTTAATTGACACTTAGATGGCCGAGGGCTGACATTTTAAATACCACATAAAAGAGGCAAGTGGACGCCCTGCCCCTCCCAGCCTGGGTGGTGGGTCACAGGAGGCCCTTTGTGACCCGCTCTGTGACACCACACGGTGCCATATACAGCCGGCGTGGCCGCGGCCCTGCACTGTCTGACAAGACAGCGACGGGACAGGACAGGAGCGCGGAGCTGGCGAGGAGACCCCGAGCACAGCCCACGACTTTCGCTGCCAGCCCCGGCACTTCAAAGCACAGAGGCCTTTCCCTGAAGTTCCCCCTTGCCCCACAGCACAGAGGCCTTTCCCTTGAGTTCCCGTCCTTCCCCCCCCACTTCCCTCCATTTCCAGTTTCACACAATGGCAGAGAGGACCCCCCCCAACACCCCCAGGGTGGCCTGGGAAGAGGTGGAGGCTTCCCAGGAGAGCAGCTCTCTGCTGGATCCCTGCGAGGCCACCATGGTCCAGCCGATGCAGACCGGTGAGTGCGGGGCCGCCTCGGGGCTGGGCAAGGGTCCGGGCCAGTGAGCGCGACCAGCTCGATGCCGGGATCACGTTTCCTTGGCACAGCGCAGCCCTGCAGGTGGGGGACACGGCGCTGCTTGAACACCAGGGCTGCCCAGAGCAGCTGGGAGCCGGCCCCAGCACCGCCGCCCTCCTCAGCCGTGCTGAGCTTCAAGCTCTTTTCATGCTTGGGGAAGCTTGTTGGCAAAGGTGCCGTGTCCGACTGACTCTTCTGTGTTTCCCCTCTGTGTAGATGAGACTCTGCCAGAGGAGAAACCAGAGCTCCAACCCGAATGGGACGCTGCCAGCACCTGGTCGATTTCTTCACTGGACAGCAGCAACATGGCCAGGGTAACGAGCTCCCGCCCTTTAGGGACTCTTGTCTGTCATGGTCAGGAGACGTGTGCGAGCAAAGGGACCCAGAATCAGTGTGGCTGGCGTGGCCTCACCGTCCCTGGTGAGGGGGTTCCTGCTCTCCCCAAGTAGGGAGTGCGCGAGGGTGGCACTGCAGTGTCCCAGCAGCCGCTCCAGCCGTCCTGGACACCAGGGAGCCCTGGTTCCCTGCAGGGCAAACACATGATGCCCCTGCTCCCAACCCTCCTCCCTCCACCTGGGGAGCCTCTGCTCTAGTCCTCCCCCCTGCAGTGACGGCACACCCCGTTTCCAGCTTCCCTGCAGGCACTGCTGACAGCACTGCCGGGCATCTCTGGCCAGAGCTGCTCGTGCTGCTCAGCCAAGCAGCACCAGCACGACGTGTCTTCCCTCCCTTGCTTCCTCCTGTAGGTGTTTGCAGAAAACCACCAGCCTGCTCAGATGACAGACATCCTCATGGTGGCCATTGAGGCCTTGACAGCACAGGACATCTGTGACAGGCAGATGGGCAGCAGGGTCCTGGACAGGGCCATGGGAGACCCGGCCTCCTGGCTGACGGATGTAAGTGCCCGGTGGCTGGATTGTCCTGCCCGTGAGCCCTGTCAGGCCTTGTCCTTCCCTCCTTCCCTAAAGCAGCTCTCTCGGGCACCTGAAGCCATTTCAAGGCAGCGGAGAAGGATGGGGAGGGCAGCAGTTTCAGTGGCAGCTTGGGGAATGGCTGCAGCAGCACCAGGGGCTGCAGCATCCTCACCCGTGTCACATCCAGGTGCCAAAGCTCATGAGGTACATCCACAAAAACATGGAGTGCGTGTCCACGGAGCCAGCCCGGCACAGCCTGGCCTCACTCCTCCTCCTGCTGACCGAGCGGTGCCCCAGGGAAGTGGTGAGGAGCCTGTTGGAGATCTCTCCAACATGTGACAGGTACTGGCCCTGACAGCCTTGGGGGCTTGTTCCCTGTGGGGAGGAGGGCACAGGGATTCTCTGGCTGCCAGACCCATGGAAAAGTGCAGGACATCCCCGAGGAGCAGGGCCTCCATGCCACCGCGTGTCCCAGCCCCACTGGGTCAGCCAGGTTCGCAGCAGCCAAAACCCGCCAACCTGGAGCCCAAAGCCGCCATGCTCCTCCCTGCCCGAAGGGGAACACCACCTCAGGCTCCCTCCTGCCTGCCCGGGGAGGGCCCCGGGACACACCGAGCAAAAATGGTGTGCAGGGCCAGGGCTGCAGCACCGCCTGGCTCTGGAGGACCTGGCTTGGACATGCTGCCGTGGCCGAGGCAGCCCTGCTGACGGGCGCTCTGGGTCTGCAGCGCTGCCCTGGCCATGTGGGAGGTGATGATCTCCATGCCTGGGACTTTGTGGAGCGTCTTGACGGAGCTGCACAGCGTGCTCCAGGACCTGCGTCTGAGCAAGGTGTTCAGCTGTGCCACGGAGGACGCCTGCATCTGTCTCTTGGCTGTGAGTGTCCAGCTCATCTTCAGGGCTGTGCCTGCCTCCGCCGGGAACCAGGCACAGCCCCCTCCCCGTCTGTGGGCCTCCGAGTGGCCAGCTCCCCCAGGCCATATGGACACGGCCTCTCAGGGTCAGCAGGGTCCTGCCCAGCACCACCAGACCCTGTGCCAGACGCTTGGGTCTGCCCCGTGTGGTTTCAGCCCTGGTGAAAACACAGCAAGTCTGCCCCTGTCCAGGCAGCGCTGTGCTCACCCCCGCCTGCATTGCCCTGCCCGGCTGTGCCCCCTGGAAACCTGGGCCAGGGGCAGAGAAAGGAGCAGAAGCCAGAGACAGGCCGGTTGCTGGGCCTGGGGCAGAGGAATGGTCTCTGCACGGGCTGAGGGCCTTCAGCTCTGGGGAGAGGAGACACTTGCCACTGCCCGTGTCGTGCCTCCTTCGTGCCAACGCAGTGGAGGGAGCCCCGCCGGCTCTGCTGGTCTCTCACTGCTGCCTTCACTTTAGCTGCTGCTGCGCACGGACTTTGCAAGAGAGAAGTTTGCTGCCCTGTACAAAGGCCAGAGTGTCCTGAGCCATCCGATGCGGGCGATGCTCTCGCTGGTGCTCGAGAGCCTCATCACGCTTTCAGAGGCACCTGGGATGGTGAGTGAGGCACAATCAGCTGGACCCACGTTGTCAACTGGGGGCTGGAGCAGCGGGCAATGCGTTGGCTTGGCCTTGGTGGGAGTCCCCATGTGGAGTAATGGCTCCAGTCCCCCTCCCTGCTATGGAGGTGGCTGGTGGGTGCCTGGGGAGCCCTCCAGGCACCGAGGGTTTCCCATCCCTCTGCCCCTTCAGGCTTGTCAGGCAAGGGCGGGGCTGAGCAGGGGACACTGCTCTCCTGCACCCCCTTCCCTGCTCCATGCTCTCCCCACATCCCCATCAGTGGCCGCTGCCTGTCAGGAGGCTGCTGCAGCGACTCCTGTGCCAGCGGCTGGGAAGCCGGACGGGAGGCTGGGCCTCAGTGGCCAGAGCCTTTTTTGCAGGGTGGTCTTTCAGCGCTTCACAATGAGGAAAGTGTGTTTCTTACAGGCCAGGAAAATACTGGTCCTGCTGCCAGACATCATGGACACCGTGCAGTATGCCAGCACTGATGTCAAGAGGAAGGCCCTGGTAGTCTGCAGGAACATGACGGGTCACCTGGGCAGGGAGGAGGCGAGCCCCATCACTCTGCAGCTGGCGGAGAGCCTCCTGCGCCTCTTTGATGATGTAAGGCTGCCGTGGGAGCCCCTGCCCCAGCCCTATAGATGGGCGCTCGGCAAAGACAGCTGCCCCTCAGCCCAGCCCTGTGGGCAGCCCTCGGGCAGGGCTCCCCTCGTGCTCCTCTTGCGTGGCCTTTCAGGGCTCTGGGGCCATTCAGCCTCAGCTGCGGCTCTGGCCCACGGCTCCTGTGGTGGGGATCCGACCCCTCACATCAGCCACGCTGACGCCCTTGCTCACCGTGGGCTGGGAGTGGCTGTTGCTGAAGTTCCCCATCCTCCTCCCTACCAGGAGTCCAGCCTGGTGCGGGAGCTCTCCATCAGCCTCTTCAGAGATGTGCTGGAGACTGTGGTGGGGAGAAACAAGAAGATGATGAGGAGGACAGTGAAGCTGGTCCTGCTCCCGCTGTTCCTCCGTATGCAGGACCAGAGCAAGAGCGTGGCCAAGGTGCAGTGACCAGAGTTGTTGGGAAGGGTCAAGAGGAGGGAGGGTGCCAGGTGTCCTCCCCTGGGCTGTGGTGCCATCTCCCAGCCTCTGCTTCTCTGCAGGCCTCTAGGGACACCCTGCTGGCCTGTGCAGAGTTCCTGGGCTGGAGGAAGCTCAGCACCCTGGTCCAGACGCATCAGACACATCGCATTGGAGAGTGTTTGGTGAGAACACCCCCCCGGCCCCAGCGCCGGGCTGGACGAGGGCTGCCCCAGGTGCCTGTGGGGAGGGCTGTGCAGCTGAGCCTCAGCTGCCCTGTTCCAGCCCGGAGCCCACAGCCTGCAGCCACATCCTCCTTCCCTGCCTTGAAGCACAGACCCGCCAAGGGCTCTTCTCCAGGCCCCTCTCCCCTCCCTGCCCCCAGGTGCTAAACAAGACCCTGGCACATGTTGGCCCTGGCAGTGGAACAGAGGGGTCTCAGCACTGCCAGGCCCCCCGTGCCCTCTGCTCTCTCTGAACCTCAGCCCCACGGGGCTCCTGTCTGGGAGGCAAGAGGTCACTGGTAGGAAGGACTGGTCCCGGTGGCTGGGCAGTGTCTGGATCAGACCCATGCCCTTGTGCTCTCGCCAGCTCCAGCAGGACAGGGACGGGCCGGAACTACAGCTGTGTCAGAGCCTGCTGTACGTGAAGGACGCTCAGGCCACCGTGCGACTGGAGGCCGTCAGGTTCATCGGTGAGACACAGCCCCCAGGGACCCTCTGCTGGCAGCCTGGCCCACGTCCCCACCACTGCATGGGCAGAAGGGGCCGGGGCCCTGGGGCTGCCAGAGCCCCGGCTGCCTCCAGGAGGGCCCAGCACGCAGGGGGCTCGTTCGCTGGGAGCCTTGCTCAGCCCCAGCGGCCTCGGGTCCCGTCCTGCCCTGGGCCAGCCCTGCCCAGGGGTGCAGGGTGTGCAGCCGAGCCGGCAGGGCCGGGGCCGTGCTGCCGGGAGCGTGCTGGGGAGCAGAGGCCTGACAGGAGCTCTGTGCACAGGGCTTGGCGCACGGTACCTGAGGAACAACAGCTATAGGGAGCGGAAGCTGGACGACATCAGGAGATGTGAGTGGGGGCCATGCTGTGCTGGTGGGCAGGGGACAGGGCCTGGGCAGGGCGCTGCCATGCCTGGTCCTCCTCCAGGAAAACGCTTCAGGGGCAGAGGACATGTCAGGGGCACCTGGCGCGTCCCGGAGCAGCAGCTTCCAGCTGGTCTGTTGGTCTCATCTGCTCCTCCTGGCCAGGGGAAGAGACGCGTGGGGCTGGCATAGTCTGGAGGGGACTCCTGGGGGGTCTCTGCAGGCAGTGGGGGTTCATCTCTGCTCTGCGTCCCTCTCTTGCAGACCTCCAGCCCTTGACAGAAGACCCTGATCCCTGCGTCAAGTGCTTGGCAACTCAGACGCTCTACAACCTGCTAACAGAGTTTCGAAGACCAGAACGGAGCAGGTGGTGGCTGGGCTGCTGGATCTGTGGGAGCCGAAGAGAATAAATTCTCTCTCCAAAATGGCCATAGTTGAATATCTTTTGTTTCACTAAAGCTGGAAGACAAAGCCCAGTCCCACGGTGCCCCTCCCACGGGGACCATCCTGAGCGGGCCGAGCAGTGTCACTCCTGGCCTCTGCCGCTGCCCGCACACTTGCTGCTGTGGTGTGTGGGGAAAAGAAACGGCCTTGGCGCTCTGTAAGCTCGGCTCAACAGTGACTAAAACATCCGTGTGTTACTAACACTGTTCTCATCCCAAGGGCAATCCGTAGCATCATACAAGCATGAAGAAGTTTAACTCTATCGCAGATGAAACCGGCACACGTACGTACAGAACCAGTCTTCGTGCATAAATAAAGAACCCAGAATTAAATAATTTGTCTGAGCTCCCATCTCTTCCAATCTTCTCTGGAGCTGGGGATACAGCCCCATCAGGAAGAAAGGGTTAAGGAGCCAAAATCCCAGCTGCCACATGGAGGAGCTGCCGTGGGACCCAGAGGCTGCATCCTGCTGACTCAAGCAGGTGCTGCCTCTCTGCCGCCTGATTGTCATCAGAGCTGCTGCTTCCCTGGAGCCACGGACATGCAGGACATGGCCTCTTCAGTGCTGGTCTCTCCTCACTTCCACTGTCCTCTTGTGCTCCTGCATTTGTGCTGCGGCTAAGGTCTTGTGTACCTTGTGACAGTCCTGTTGTCGCTACAGTGGCATCCCTGTGGCTGTGGACAGGAGCAGGCCATGGGAAGCACTGTGTGAGATCTGGCCTCACTGCTGGCACCAGCGTGAGCACAGGGGCTCCTCAGGGCAGGGCCAGAAGGCTGGGTACCCTTCCAAAGCTGGTGTCAGGAATACACCCGAGAAGCTGCTCCCTCAGAGGGACTTTTGCTCTCTTGGGATGCCTAATGGAGTCACAGCAACAAGCTCAGAGTGCCAGGGTGATGTGTTAGGAACCAAAGGATGGGAAAATGCTTCTCTTTGTGGTGACACATGTCCATGCAGACAGCACCTGCCTTGGGTCTTATGCCAAATGCTATGTAAGGAGATTTCCAGGGACAGCATATGAGTCCCAACTCATAAAATGAGTGGCCAGCCAAAGAGGAGCCTCCCAGACAAAAAGGTGAACCTCAGTAGGTCATGGGCTAATGAGAAGAGAGGCTGTGAGGAGCCAGCAGGCAAAGGAACATAAGACTGGAGAGTGTTTCAGGACACCCTCTGGGAAAGGCCCTGGCTGGATCTAGTGCAGCCCTGTCCTGCCCTTTGTGCCATTAGAGACGCCCCACGGTCCTGTCCTTGGCTACTGAGCCAGCTGGGAAGACGCAAAGGGCTCAGCAGCGGTGATGCTCATCCAGCTGGGTCTGCTTCCCACCCCAACCAGCGTGGCCAGTGCAGAGTCACCCCACGACCCCAGGGCACCACAGCCCCTCGCTCTGCAGAGCAGCATCGCCAGATCAGGGCCCTGCGGGGAGCACGGGGAGGGAACCAGGACCAGCCAGAGCAGCCTGGACACCCTCACCTGGGGAAAGGGATGTCCCTGGAGAAGAGCAAGGGAGCGTTTCTGTGTCTGAAGGCTGGAATGCCGGAGAAAGAGAAACCTGTTTCCGCAGACGCTCATTTGGGGCTGACTGCTCTGCTGCTGGACCAGCACTCTCGTTCTGGCCTGGGGAGAGGGGCTGGCACTGAGGGGCACAGGCCGTCTGTGCTGGGCATCTCCTGGAGCTGACACCAGCAGTCCTGGATTTCCAGTGGTCTCCATGTCCTTGTGCCATGTCCAGGTCCAGCCCTGGTGCTGTGGGGGAGGCTGAGACCCGTCTGTGCCTCCAGCAGCTGCTGTGCCCTTCAGAGGGGCTGGGGCTGTGGGCTGAGTGCCCAGAGCTCTGCAGCCCCTGCGCTGGGCACAGCCGTGGGCCCAGCCCAGCCTGGGCTGCTCTGCTGGGCTGGGCTGGAGAGAAAGCCGGGGCTGTGGGAGAGCTGGGCAGGGGCTGGGCTGAGCTGGAAAGTGCTGGGAGAGGACACTCAGAGGACACAGCTGGCTGAGCTGCGTGACCATACAGGGGGAGGACGCGCTCCAGCGGGGTGAACTGCAGAGCCAGGACAGGCAAAGGCAGGAGGGAGGAGGCCGCTCTGTGCCCTTGGTGCACGGGCAGACTAGGAGGGTGCCCAGGACATTTGTCTCTCCCGTCGCCATTTCCGGCACTGCACGCCAGGTGCTGGGTCAGGTTTGCTCTCTGTCCATCTCCCTCCTCCCGCGGGACTCGGTGCCTGTGTCAGGGAACAGCCAGCCCTGCCAGAGCAACTCAGGCCTGGCACCAACACAAGGGATCAGAAGGAGAGTGTGGCAGTGGAACGAGAACAGCCCTGGAAGACCAAGCGCTGGTGCTCCCTGGCACTGCTGCCGTTCCCCGACTGTGTTCCCCTCTACCCATGCACACAAACTGTCCCTGCAGCTCCACAAAGGCCGTTGAGAAAGGATCTCAGGGAAAAAAATTGTCCTGGAAAGTCCTTTATTTCATTTAAAGACCCAGAGAGCAGGGCTCCTCATTTGCCCAGCCATTAGGTACGAAAACAAAAGCAGACAGTGAATCAGTAAAGGATGAAAACATGAACACAATTTTTAAATCGCACCATCACAACAAATAAAGAAGACAGGTCGAGCCTGCAGTGAGTTACATTAAGACTGCTATGCAGCGGATAAGGGGCAGTTTATTGCTTCAGAACAACATCCAGTCATCAGTTTCCACATGGAGCCGCACATAATATGAGGCCATATAGCTGAAATCAGCACGGAGAGAAGACTTTTGTAGGGAAGACTTTGAAGGGAGCAGCCTGACTTCATGCAGCTGAAAAGCAGAGAGCTCTCAGTGTGCTGAAGGGACGGGGAGAAGTGTCCTGGGGCGAACAGAAACCTGTGGATGACAGAAGGTGGGAGAGATGGGGTTTGCAGAGACTGGCAGGAGTCCTTCCCAGGGCTGAGCGGGATGAGCTTTGGACAGAAGGGAAAATAAAGCAGCTCTCAAGCGTGTTTTGGAGTTAGCGCCACTGTCACTAACAGGAGAAAGAGGACCGTGCTGTAAGGGAACTCCCTGTTCTTCAGGAGAAAAACCAAAGCTTTTCACATCCTTCCCAGCAGTTCTTTTCACTTGTCAAAGCAGGTGTAATTTTTCAGTAGTTTGCCTCTGGCATGAAGTTCTTCGAGCAGCGGTTTTGCTCTCAGGGCTATCCCTTTGTTTTAATGATATTTCAGGTGTATTTAAAGGTTACACCTCTTAGACAGAATTGCCTTTTTATGATGCCTGATCAATATATTTTCTCCCTGGTTTTGGTAAGAGGCTGAGAGGTAGAATATCACAGAATCACAGAATCACAGAATCAACTGGGTTGGAAAAGACCTCAGAGATCAACGAGTCCAACCCTTGGTCCAGCTCTAGTCCGTTTACTAGATCATGGCACTAAGTGCCATGTCCAATCTCAGTTTAAAAACCTCCAGGGACGGCGAGTCCAGCACCTCCCTGGGCAGCCATTCCAATGCCTGACCACTCTCTCTGTAAAGAATTTCTTTCTAATATCCAGACTAAATTTCCCCTGGCAG
Organism: Columba livia; assembly: GCF_036013475.1. Lineage (NCBI taxonomy): Eukaryota > Metazoa > Chordata > Aves > Columbiformes > Columbidae > Columba > Columba livia. The sequence goes on from NC_088620.1 coordinate 11,497,050, forward strand.
AGTGGCCCATGCCCCCTTGTCCTATTGCTAACTGCCTGGGAGAAGAGACCAATCCCCACCTGGCTATAACTTCCCTTCAGGTAGTTATAGAGAGTGATGAGGTCACCTCTAAGCCTCCTCTTCTCTAGACTAAACAACCCCAGCTCCCTCAGCCTCTCCCCATAGGTCTTATGTTCAAGTCCCTTCACTAGTCTTGTTGCTCTTCTCTGGACCCGCTCTAGCACTTCAATGTCTTTCCTGAACTGAGGGGCCCAGAACTGAACACAATACTCCAGGTGTGGCCTCACCAATGCAGAGTACAGGGGAAGGATCACTGCCCTTGTCCTGCTGACGACGCTATTTTTGATGCAGGACAGGATACCGTTGGCCTTCTTGGCCACCTGGGCACACTGTTGGCTCATGTTGAGCTTCCAGTCAATTAGTACCCCCAGGTCCCTTTCTGTCTGACTGTTCTGCAGCCACTCTCTGCCCAGCCTGGAGCGCTGCAGGGGGTTGTTGTGACCAAAGTGGAGCACCCGGCACTTGGCCTTATTGAACTTCATCCCATTGGAATCAGCCCATTTTTCCAGTCTATCCAGATCCCTCTGCAGAGCCCTCCTGCCTTCCAGCAGCTCCACACTCCCTCCCAACTTGGTGTCATCAGCAAATTTGCTGATGATGGTCTCAATCCCCTCATCTAAATCGTCAATAAAGATGTTAAACAGGACTGGACCCAACACTGACCCCTGGGGAACACCACTAGTGACTGGCCGCCAGCTGGATGCAGCCCCATTCACCAGCACTCTCTGGGCCCGGCCCTCCAGCCAGTTCTTAACCCAGCGTAGAGTACACTTGTCCAAGCCATGGGCTACCAGCTTTTGCAAGAGTATATTATGGGAGACAGTGTCAAAGGCCTTGCTGAAGTCCAGATAGACCACATCCACGGCTTTCCCCTCATCCACCAGGTGAGTCACCTGATCATAAAAGGAGATCAGGTTGGTCAGACAGGACCTGCCCCTCCTAAACCCATGCTGGCTGGGTCTGATCCCTTGTCCATCCTGAAGGTGCTGTGTGATTCCATTCAGGATGATCTGCTCCATAACCCTGCCAGGCACCGAGGTCAGGCTGACAGGCCTGGAGTTGCCAGGGTCAGCTCTGCAGCCCTTTTTGTGGACTGGGGTAACATTGGCCAATTTCCAATCATATGGGACCTCCCCAGTGAGCCAGGACTGTTGGAAGATGATGGAGAGCGGCTTGGCAAGTTCTTCTGCTAGCTCCCTCATCACCCTAGGATGGATCTCATCTGGTCCCATAGACTTGTGAGGATCCAGATGGCTCAGTAAATCACCAACTATTTCCTCCTGGAATACAAGGGGCCTATTTGGCTTCCTATCTCTGTCAACCACCTCCAGAGATGAGTTGTCCTGCGGGCCACCTGTCTTACTGGTAAAAACTGAGGCAAAGTAGGTATTAAGTACCTCAGCTTTCTCCTCATCTTTGTTAACTATATTTCCCTCAGAGTCCAACAGAGAATGGAGGTTTTCCTTGCCCCTCCTTTTGTTATTAACGTATTTGAAGAAGGACTTTTTATTATCCCTGACGGAATTGGCCAAATCAACTTCAAATTGCACTTTTGTTTCCCTGATTTTTTTTCTGCATGATCTAGCTATTTCCATAAATTCTTCATAAGTAACCAGCCCTTTTCTCCACAGTCAGTAAAGTCTCTTTTTATTTCTGATTTCATTCAGAATCTCCCTGTTTAGCCAAGCCGGTTGTCTCCCCCGCTGGCTAGCCTTTTGGCACACTGGTATAGCCTGTTCCTGTGCACTCAAAACCACCTGCTTGAATCATGTCCAACCCTCCTGGGCCCCCTTGTTTTCAAGCATTGTTTCCCAGGGTATGCTCTGAACTAGACTTCTGAATAGGCAAAAATCTGCCCTCCGGAAGTCCAGCGTGGAGGTTTTGTTAATGGTTCTCCCTGCATCTCTGAGTATTGAAAAGTCTATTATTTCATGGTCGCTATGCCCCAGGCGGCCTCCAAGCACTACATCTTCCACCAGCCCTTCTCTGTTTGTAAACAGTAGGTCTAGCGGGGTCTTGCCCCTGATGGGCTCATTTACCAGCTGATGAAGGAAATTGTCCTCTATACACTCTAGGAACTTCCTAGACTGCCTCTTCTGTGCAGTACTGAGCTCCCAGCAGATATCCGGCAGGTTAAAGTCACCCACAAGAACAAGGGCCGTTGATTTTGAGACATCTGCCAGCTGCTTGTAGAATAATTCATCTCCTTCATTGTCCTGGTTGGGCGGTCACCCACGAGGATGTCAGCCTTGTTGGACTTCCCCCTGATTCTGGTCCACAGGCACTCAACCTTGTCACTGCTGACCTCAAGTTTAACAGAGTCGAGTGACTCTCTAACATATAAAGCCACCCCTCCACCTCTCCTACCCTGCCCGTCTTTTCTGAAGAGCTTGTAGCCACACATAGCAGCACTGCAGTCATATGAGTCATCCCACCATGTTTCTGTGATGGCAACTATGTCATAGCTTTCCTGCTGCACGATGGCTTCCAGCTCCTCTTGTTTGTTGCCCATACTGCGTGCATTAGTGTACACGCACTTCAATTGGGCTGCTGATTTCCCTCTTATTCGGGCTTTCCATCCTTAGGCGGATCTTTGGATAGCCCGGTTTCAATCCCTTCCCCCTTCAAACCTAGTTTAAAGCCCTCCTGATCAGCCCTGCAAACTTACGGGCTATAGTCCTCTTGCTCTCCCTAGAAGGTTGAAGCCCATCTGATTTGAGGAGACTAGGTACCACGGAGCTTGCCCCGTGGTCAAAAAACCCAACATTTTGATGGTGACACCAATCCTTAAGCCACCTGTTGATGAGACGGGCTTTTCTGCTCCTCTCTTTATTTAGCTCCTCATCCATCCCAGCTAGCACAGGAACTGAGGCAAATATTGCTCACTAGAACACTTGCTTCTGGGCATCAGACAAAAGTGTAGCCATTGATGGTAAGAAGTATGTTGCTCTATGAAAAGCTTAATGACCAGTCTTAGGAAGCATTTGGCTGTAATGAGGTTCAGCCCTCCACAGATGCAGTTCACGCAGTAGAATTCGGTGGGTGAAGCTGGCGTCTGTCTCCCCGAGCAGGGAAAGGACAGGACGCCCTCCTGCCCACACTGGGCCCATACGGGCAGGTCCACAGCAGCCAGCGTGGGGCAGGAGCAAGTACGCAGCCAAAGCGGGTGCTGAGGCACACGTGTGCTCTGCACAGAGCTCCGTGTGTCCCGGCTCCTCTCACCTTCTTTGTGGAGAGCAAAGCAACAGAATGATGTTGGGAGTGGCCCCTGGCTCCCGCGGGGCTCAGCTCTTGTGCAGCCAGCGCTCAGGGCCACGGCAAAAACACCTGTAAGGGGGCAAGCGGGACCGGCTGTAGTTCAGCTGAAAGGGTCAGGGTAGGGTGTGATTTCTGCTTCCCTGTTGACTTTTCTCTGGCACAAAAGCACACAAATAATCCAGAGAAGCATTCTGCTGGAAACACAGCCATGAGCAAGGCTAGGGTGAAACCTTTTTCGGTATTTTTGATGAAATCAACATTCTACCTTTTGATCTACCACTACAAAATTTATACTTTGCATAGGATAAGTGGAAGGACAAAACAGAAAATATATATGATGTGGTTGTGATGCTTTTAATTATATTCCTTTCACTGGAAGGGTATGAAATACCTGTAAAAATAAAACTGGATGCAATATAATATGAAGCTAGAGTGGGGACTATGGAAGGGGTTATAATACCCCTATTTGTCAAAAAATAAGACAGGGTCTTGTATTGATTTTTGCTCCAAGAGATGCATTAGGGCTTATTTTCAGGGGATGTCTTCTTTTCCATGAACAACAATCTACATTTATTCTTGAACAAATAATCAACATTTATTCAAATATAGTCATATCATCACATTCTGGAACTCTCCAAACCCTGAATTCCATAATGAATTTCTTGTGACTCTGTTTCGTTTAGAACCATTGGCCCAAATCTCTCACGTCTATCAATAGTGGTTTCCCTAAACACCCTGCTCATAGCGCATTGACAGCGCAACTGTCGTGATTTTATCCCATGAGCTTCACCCTGGTCACCACCTCTCGCAGTCCGGCTTCACAGAGTTTCCACGCTGATTTCCCTCCATTCTATTTTCAATGTAGTCAATAATTTCCATGTGCAATTGGTCCTTGAAGAGCTTGTTTATTGCAATATCAGGAGTCTGGAGATGGGCAGTCATTCCCGCGGGAACCTTTATTTGGTTGTTTTTCTCTTTTGAAGAAGTTATTTGTGTCCTCAGCTGTCCGTGCTGGCTGGATTCCAGACTAGCAGAGCTCTTCGGCCACCTTGCAAAACAAGCAGCAGCATTAAATCAACCTGGTTCCTTATAACTGCTTGTGTGCATCTTTTTCAGTTTCAAGAATATAAATGCCTGAAACACTTTCAACTTGTCCTTCTTGCTCTCAGTAATGATGAGAGGTGGGGCTTTATTTCCGTCCAGATGAATTGCCAAAATACAAGTAACACGTGCACTTTCATAACCAGGGGAGGGAATGTAGACTGAGGAGGCACCCGGCTGGCCGACTGTCGTGCGAGATCCTTGGCCCATAAACTCTGCAGTTGCATCCCCAGCAATCCTGGTGGAAGGTTGGTATTTAGAAAAGCCGATGCCATCAACAACGAACTTGAATGCAAGTGCACGTTTAGTAACTTCAGCATCTTCCAGCTTAGACAGTGTTGCTGATCGGCTTAGAGACAGTTCCCATTGCTGGAGGGACCGTCCGGCCAGTGCTGCGATGCTTTGAGTTCTTCTGGGGATATTTCTAACTGTGGCGCCATTGCAAAGACAAATTCTTGCGCGTCAGCCCTGCACACAGCCAAAGCCTTTGCCAATCTGGGTGTGTTGGCGCTCGCCAGCCTGTATTGTTTTGGTTCTTGTGGCATCTTCTGAGTGCGATTCTTTTGGGGGTGTCTGTTTTTCTTGGTGAAGGTCTGTCTGTCCTGCTGCATTCTATTGCCAATTAATTTTACTTTTTTACAAGTGTAGCTACCTGGACACTATTTAAATTGACTTTTTTTATGAAATGTAACCAGGGCTTATTTTTTGAGTAGGGCTTGTGTTTCGAACATCCTCAACAATCTCAAAAAATCAGACCAGGGCTTCTTTTCGGTGTAGGTCTCATTTTCAGGGAAAAAGGGTAGAGATGGCTACAGCTGTATACAACATAAAATAGATTCTGTATCAAGTGTTTGAACCCGAACCTTTTTCCTTACACTCTCTTCATAATTTTTAAGACAGTTTTGGTATTTTTCCGGGCAAAGGGTTTCAATGTCATGTTTTTGAATGAAATCAAAAGTCCCACATCCAACAACTTCTCCTGCTTCTCCCACTTCCTCAGAGGCTCATGTCTGATGAAGTAATGATCTAATAAGCTCTAAGTGATCAACCTATCTAATAATTATCTTTATGCAAGAGCATTTTTTAAAATACACTTTATGAACCAGAGGAGGTGATTTTCATACTTCTCTCTCATGTCTTTGATGCTGCTCACACTAAACGAAGTGAAAGCTGCTGTCTGGTGGTTTAAGCTTTTGTGTGCTGCTGAATGATGACAAACACCAGCAGATACCCCATGTGTGCTGTGCGAAAACCGTGAAGCTTTTGGTTCTTGGCTGATCTGGAACAGGATCTCACTTTCACGCTGTAGAACTGTCAATAGCGGCTTCTCCAGTCAGAAATGAGTCACATTGCGTGTGCACATTTGCAGGCGGTGGTCGAGCTCCTCGAACACGGGGCTGACCCCAACCTGCCGTTGAGCAGAGCGGTGGGAAGTGCCCTGTGTGCGGCCGTGAGCACAGCGTACGAACAGCAGAGAACAGCAGCGCAGAGGATCGCCTTGGTGAGACTACTTCTGGGGCTTGATGGGGTTTTTTAAGCTTCAGGAAAACAGTGATTTTTGTCAGTGCACTGAATCCCAGTTCTCTTTAATGAGTAAGCCGATTTTTTTCCTAGAACAATGAATTTGTGTCTGTTCCTAATGCTGTTTGTTTCTGTCCTGAGGAGCAGAGGTTTTGTATGGAAATTCATTTTAATGTTTGAGTAAAGAGGATGATAACCTCCGTGTCTAGAAGAAGAAAAACTACATTAAAGTCAGATGGAATGTTTGTAGTGCCCACAACCCCGTCAAATCTGACTGTCGCTTTGTTTAAAAACTCAATCAGCATCCATGTGAAGAGAAACACTCTGTGTTTGGTTGTTGCTGTGGAGTGGTCGATGACAATGCACTTTCTCCTCTCTTGTGAGGCCAGTAGCCGTGTTTGGCCCGTGCAATCCGGTTTCTGTCCTCAGCCCGGGCTGATCTCGGGGGTCAGGACGCTGCAGCTGAGGCTCTGGTGTGGAGCCGGTTCCCCCGCTGGGTTCTGTTCTCCCCCTTCCTCACTAGTTGTCGCGGCTTCATTTGTCACTGCAGGATTGGGAGATGTCTCGAAACAAAAAACAACTGCCTGCAAGAAGGTTTTACCTAAAAAAGAGATATGACAATTTGTCAACAGCCGTAAAGGGACAAAGAAACGTGTGGTTCAGTGCGCAGAACAGTCTCACAAATAGAGATGAGGCTCTGATGCCCGGTCCTGTCTCTTTAGCTCTGGTGTGATCACAGTTTTTTTGGGAAGGTTTTCTTTTTACTTGGATGTACAATGATTTGCTTTCTGCAGGTTGATAAACTGCTTGAAGCTGGCGCCAATATCCTTGCACCGGTTCCTCTTCGGGAAGGACAGACCAAAGCTGTGGGAACAGCTGTTGACTATGCCTATTTTAAATATTATCAGGTATGACTTCAGCAAGTACTGTGCATTCGCATCCATTCAAATACATGGCCTGTTGTGTCCTGATTAATTGTCTAAAGCCTTCTGCAGAGGCTTTCATGGAAATTTGCTTTTTCCCTTCATTTGTTGTGAGACTTGGTTCAGCACCAGGAGCAGCGTTAATCACTTAAGTCTGAACACCTCTAGCAGTTTTGCCTGTGAAGACAATCCTTCCTGTCACACATTATAGAAAGATTCCATCCATCATTGGATTGGAAAGAGTTAACCGTAATCTCAAACCCAGGCATTAAAACCAAAAGTCACGTGTGTTTCTGTGAGGCTGTAATCAAATCAGGTGAAGTTATTATGGCTTGTGTGGTATGTTGTAAGCGATGACAGGACATTATTGATCAAACTTGAAAATAATGGATTTTCTAAATAAAATATATATTTAAGTAAACATGTATAAAAATATTAATTATATAATATATGCTATACATTGTACATAAAATAACTAATATATATATATTTACTAAATAAATAAATGGACTTACTAAAGTCGTCCTTAATCACTTGTTAATGCCTTAGAAAAAGAATCTTACTATGAAGTATAACTAATAAATTTCTATTTTTTTTTCTGGATATGTTAGTTTAAAAAACGTTTTAAAGGCCTGGGATTGTGTGACACTTCTAATCAGAACTAACATAAGGTCGTTTTTAATAGCTGGCTTATTAACAAGAAGGCTTACATGGTAAGCAGATCGCTTACCTCTGGAGTACGAACAGTTGTTCTGAAAAGGACAAAAGTAGCGGTGCACCCTGTTCATGGAGCGGCCTGGCGAGAGCTGAGGGGGGTTTGCATCTCACACCGATCTTCTGCGTAGACATTAAATTGCAATTTCTTTGCTTGCAACCACAGCTGATCGTCAAACAGGAAAAGAATTAAATTAAGCTATTTATAGCTGTAATCACAGCTCAGACTTGACCACCATACTTACCTTCCTGCCTTGCTCCGGACTCTTGCTTGTGCTCTCCTTCCTGGCACTTGCTACAGGGTAGTGGTTTGGGCATTGAGGGCCAGAGCCTGCACAATCCATGCCCTCTGGCTGCTCATTCCAATAAATTCTGTGGTGCTTCCTGAGGTGCTGGGGAGGAGCTCTGCACAACGAGGGCAGCATCCCCAGGAGACTTTCAAGGCCAGGCTGGGCGGGGCTCTGAGCAACCCGATCTAGTTGAGATGTCCCTGCCCATTGCAGGGGTTGGACTAGATGACCTTTAAAGGTCTCTTCCAACCCAAAATGTTCTATGGGTCCCCCTTGAACAAACACTTGAAAATTGTTTAGTTGTTGACCACTCAACAAACTGATAAATGGAACAACTTGAATGTCGGACGTGGACACGTCCTGTGCCCAGTGTCACTGACTGAGCTCCACGCCAGGACCCAGCAGGGATGATGCTGTGCTTTTAGAACAGCTTGGCTTTAACTCGGAAGTACTTGTGTGTTAGTGTCCCCATGCACCGGGGGATTAACTCCTGGCATGTTGCAGGATACGAGAATTGCTCACACACCGTACCACGTACTGTCAGCATCTGAGCAGGAGGTTCTTCAAACACGCCGATCGCTGCTGGAACACATTACAGTGAAGCTCCGTGAGTGTGTCATCCTGAAAGAGAAAGAGTGGGATCAAGAAAAGTTGAGAAGATCCAAGAAATGTGAGTTCAAGTTTCAGAATAGCTCGAGATTAAGTGTACCATCACCTGCTGTGAAGGGGCATTTATTGTTGTCATTCCAGTGTTACTGTCTGAAAAGGTTACTCCTGATAAAATCGGCTCCTACATATGTGGTAGGGGATGCAGAGGTTCTGCAGACATTAACAAGACATTGTGAAGAAAATCTGAGATCAGTGCCTGTCAGCTGCTTCCTGGTAAATCCTTGCGCAAGATCCATTACCATGTGTTAAACAGCGATTGAGGAGCTCGCTCCTCTTTCTTTACATCTTTGTGTTGGGTGTGGGTAGCAGGACATCTATCAGGACTGTGGCCATCTAGTGTATTTTAATTCCTTATGGCAACTTACTCCCATTGTATAATATCAATGCTCTTCTGCTATTAGAGTAGCAACAATGAATACACAAATTAAGATGATTTGAGTTACATTCTCAGTGGCGTTCAAATCTGTGATGGAATCAGGCTCAGCGTCCAAGCTCCCGAATACCAGACTTTGGGGCAGAAGGTGTTTCACTTGGGAAGTGAACCCTGAATATAAGATCGTTACCCTTGCAGTTTGACATCACCAGTGACTCTGCGGCTTGGCAGGAGCAGGAAGTAAATTGTCTGTATAATTCCTTTCTCTTGGCTGTGATGTAGCAACTTGTCTCCTTTTTCCTTGGCTTCTGAAGCTTGTTGGTGGAAGACGCATTTTATTCTGTAGATTCAAATGTTACACGGTGGACAGAGCCAAGCAGACTTTTAATGAAGGAGGAGAATACTGATTTTTGTTTTCCCTCTGCCCTCTCGTGCTGGTGTAGTGGATTCAGCTGTTCACACACGTGTTTCAAAGAAGAAAGGAGGCAGCCTTTGTGTGGAAGAAGTGAGGTAGGGCAAAGATACTGCACCATGCATTGTCTGTTCTTAGTCAAAAATACTATGCCCTGTTGTTTTTTTGCTTTTTTCTTTTTCCTCATTGTAACTATTGTCACTGTGCCTTTGTCTCCTTTCTCATTTTCCTCTCTCATCTATGCAGACTCACCAGCTGCAGTTTGCTTCTTTCTCTGCTCTGATCACATCGCTCCTTTCCAGCTCCGCACTTTGCCGTGAGAGCCTGCACAATATTCAGTCTTCCTGTGGGACGCAGTGTGTCCTTGTGCTTTAAACCAATTAATGACATCAGTAGCTTTGAGTAGCGTGCAAATGATGAGAAATAGACCCACACAAATTTTGTGGCTTACAATTCTCCAGAAACTGCAGGAACAACTTGTACAATTTGGGTGTAATTTTGAGGTAGCATTTTTGCTGAATTGAGATGGATCAATAATAGCATAAGATGCAGAAATAGCCAGAAGAACAGAAAGTGAACTAAAATAAAACCTGAAAGGTTAAAGTCACGCACAAAGATTTTACAAATAGATCTCAGGGATGACGCACAGAGACTGATGAAACCTTGGTGAAACTTGCCAGCTATTGGGAAAGGATTTGTAAATGCTTTTTAAAAGGCTGTAAATGCACAGCCCAGCTTGCACTTCACTCTGACATTGAGTTTCCCAGACCTGCTGGACACGTCAGCCCAAGCACTGGGTTTGACGTTCCAGCTTTGGAATAACTGTTGCAGTGCAGTGGTCTGTGGGTGTCCCTGTTTGTCTCTGCAGGATTCCAGGGGGTTCTGTGAGGGCTTTTTTAGGTTCACCAGCATGGCTTTGTTGTCTCTGGCCGTATGTAGTCTGGTCTGCCTCTCAGTTTGAAAGGGCCACGTCCAGACCCAGCGTCAGGAGCGCACTGAAGCACGGCGAGCGTCGCTGCTCGGTGTCAGCGCGGGGCTGTTGGTTTGGCTGTGTTCCTCACTAGGACACTTGGCTTTTCCGGGGCTGTTTCTGGGGCTGGTTTAGCAGCGGGTGTGCAGCCCGTTCCTCACGGACTCCTGTGCTAAACTACAGCATCCTGTTTCTTTATTGTTGAATATTATTTATATATTGTAACCATTTTGATTTAGTTTTACCGTGATCTGCAAACATGCTTGAGGAAAACCCTAAACAAACAGTAATGTGCTTTCATTTTACAACCACCTTTGCTCTAGACTACCATTCTTCAAGTACTGCTACCAGTGTGGCCGCTCGGTCGGTGTTCAGCTGTTGCCGTGCACGCGTTGTCACGAAGTCTTCACCTGCAGTGAGACCTGCAGAAGGAACGCCTGGAGCCAGCGGCACAGGCAGGAGTGCTCGGGGTCGCTGGGTAAGTCCCGTGTGGTTCCTGTGTGGGTGCAGTGGTCCGTGTGTGTGCACTGACCTGATGTGTCTTCCGTGTAACAGACCAGTAAAAGGTGTTTTATGGAGGAATATAAATGAAAAAGTTGAGTTCATTCACTGGAATAGCTGTGTTTTTTGTAAACCCACCAGCTTTAGGAGAGATGCTACTGTGTCGTTACTCTCAGTTTCAAGGGAGAAGAATCTCTGGGGTGAATACAGGTCAAAGGAAACACGCCTAGTTACCATCGACATCAATAGATGACATTGCAGGGCGAAGGATCACAAGAGATCGCAGAAGCTAGGCAGAGTGGAGTTTTCTGTACAAACTCCTTAATCATCTCTGTGTGTATATTAGAAGATAAACCAATGAGATTTCTGACTTTTATGCATTAAATTGTTGATAACACACTACTGTGATTCTTGGAAGCCACACTTGTGCTGCTAAAAATGAAGCCACATTACACACACAACACACTACATAGCAGAAGACTAGTGTGGTAGAAATTATACAGTTTTAATTCTATAACAGATTGAATGAGAAATCTGTCCCATGTGGAGAGGGGTGCAGAACTGCTGAAAAGCACAGGCTGCCTGGAGCTTTTAAATTGGAATACATGTAAAACCTTGTGTGTTGGGGACAGTGAGGTCTCTCCCACTGGAGACAAGTTATATCAAGCATACGTGCTGACCGGTAGGGGCTCTGAATAGAATCACGCTACTTAGAATAGAATAGAATAGAATAGAATAGAATAGAATAGAATAGAATAGAATAGAATACAACACAATACAATACCATAGAATACAATACAATACAATAGGACTAGAAATAAAACTACAAGGACAAATGGTTGATAATATGGCAGCTGTACACTGGAAGACTTAAACATGCAAAAATTACATTCATTCAGAATGCAGCATTTTACTATCTTGTCTTTAAAAAGACAGGGTAGGGATGCAGGTGGGTTATACTAGGATGCTAATTAGTAATTACTTAAGTCACTGCTTATTTTGGTAGCAATTCCTTTCCTGTATGGCAAACGCCAAATTTCATTCAATTCAGATTCAGTGAATTAAATTCAGAACAAGTGTGAATGTCTTTCTGTAGACACATTTTTTCTCAGCAATGAAGACATTTCTTTTTAAGTAGTGCCTTCTTTTCCAGTTAATTTTGAGGTAGAAAGGTGCTTTGGTGGTTTTTGTTGTAGCTTGGTTGGTTCGTTTTGTCTTTTCTCTGCCATGTTTATTGTTAATTTAAAAGGACCCGAAAACCCCTGACTCAGACCAGCTGGAGCAACTCGGTCTGTTGCTCTGGGAGCCTCTGGTGCCCTCTGCCCTGTTTCCTCATTCCTGTGCTTTTCACTCTATGGAAATGCAATTAACATTTATTTCGTAGCTTATGAGCAAAACTCTCCATGTTTGAGCCCTGGTGGGATTAATAAATTCTCAGACATGTTTACTAGAAGAAACAAGTGTCATTTGCACTCCCGTGTGTGGTCATTGTTCGTTAGGAGGTTCATAGTTGAGCCATAACTACCTGAGAGTCGTGTCTGGTGATGTTGTATTTGATAAACTGTGCCAAAATGGGAACTTTCTCAAGTCTTGTACCGGCTTCCAGTTCATTATTCCAGAGAAACCAAAGGTCACCCACAGAAATATGGGCAGGTTTGTTGTTCCTTTTATTTTATTTTGTTTTCCAGAGAAGCGTACAAGTCAAGCAGCTCTGGACGCGAGCAGGGCAGGATTGAAAAAGAATGTCACTGGCAAAAAGGGGGAAAAGGGAAGAGAAGGAAAAGAGGACAGAAGAGGTGGAACAAAGAGTAAAGCTGGGACTGGAGGAAGAGAGCGGCACAGGAAGAACAACTGACTTGTTTCATGTTGCTCCTGCTGTTGTGAGGACAGGTGTTAATACCGCTGCACTTTGTGTGTTGTATTCCACTTCTACTGAAGTTAAGTGATCTGATGTGTTTTGAGAAACTAAACCCAAAGCATCTCCCTAAGATACCATGTGGCTCAAGGATGATAATGCCATCAAAAAGCAGTGTGCGTTACGTATTTAAGTAAATGTCTTCAGTTAGAAGTACAGTGAACCTCAGATTGATTTTAATTGTATAATGCTACATATATGTTTTAAAAAGCAATATTGCCCATTATTAAACTTCATTACGACTATTCCCTCCTGTGGGAAACACAGGGCCTGTTTGGCAACTGGACTTGCTCTCTAGGGAGTTATTTTGCTTCATGGGGGGCTCAGATCTGGGATCCTGGGGAGAGTTTGCTGAGGACTGTTCAACCCTTAGACTGTTACCCCTTGATTTAGCCCACATGGGCACTGACAATCCTGCCAGGAAAGTCTCCGAGCATATAAAATGTGACCATGTGGCTCTGGGGGTGAGAGTCAAGGTCAAGGGGGCCCAGATGGTTTTCTCCTTGATCCAAGTGGAAAGGCTTAAGGAAGAGTGGCTGGGTCTTGAAGTTCAGCACCTTGTTGTGCAGCTGTGTCACTGACCATGGTTTGACTTTAAAACCACAGGACCACACAGGGGGTCAAGGACCGGTGGGGAGGGGTGGAATCCATCTGACAAAGTCACCAGCTGGCCAGCTTGAGGAGACTAAGAATAATAGGAGGGAAATGATGGCCCACATTCACGTGAGAAAGTGGTGGACTGGCCTGGTAAGCAAAGGTGTAGATTGATGCGGTTGAGAGTCCTCCAGGTGAACAGAGCGAGCGGAATGGGGCCCACCTGTCAGCGACGTGCTGAGAGGACACCAGGGGTAGCTCGTCTTGAGAAACCAGCGCGACTGTTACACCCCGTGGAACCCCCGCCCACAGCAAAAGCCACACGCTCCCCCAGCGGGACGGGGCAGGATCGGGAAACTAAAGGCAACCTGGGCTGAGGTAAGAACAGTTCAATGGAACAGCGGAAAAAGAAACAAAGCAAACCAAACCAAACCCACCAAACAAAAAACCCCACCACAGTAACAACAACGATGAAAGAATATACAAAGCAATGGATATACAGCACAACCTCTTGAAGAGAAGCTGCCAAATTCATGTATACTATGATTAAAAAACGTACCCATCATTAACCAATTGATACGAGATCAATGCTTTCTGACCACCTGCAAAACGAGGGGATATTTTTCAAGTTTTAGATCCTTCTGCAAGACAAGAGGGAGACAGAAGATTAAGTGACTCATTGTTTAGAAGCAGAGTGCTTAGTTTGTATTTTACTAATAATTAATGGACGTATTTTAAGAAAAAACAATTATAACTAACATCATCAATTATTTCTTAGTATAGATGTATGTCAAATTTTTCAAAAATTGTAATGCATATGTAATAATTATGTGAATATAAGCAATACAAGAGCATCCAGTCGCTGGAGCACTGATGGAGGATGATCCCCAGCGCTGACAAAATAAAGAACGCTGCTTCACAGTGTAACTGACTCTGCTGTTCAGTCTATTTCTTCGTTTTGCTCTCCCCACGTGGCGATCCTGCCGCTGCCTCCTCCAGAGCTGCAGGTGGATTCCTGCCTGCGGCCTGTGCTGGAACCAGCACCAAACCACACGGGCCAGAGAGAAGCGAGAGCGTCCGGACTCCCCTGCTCCGAGAGAGCCCCCCCGGGCAGCCCCAGCACCGGCACGACCCACGACCCACTCAGGTACCGAACGGCCCTCGGCTAGTTCTGGGGCTGCTGTTGCGGCTGCGTCACCCCAAGGTGCTTGTGGAAATGAACCCTCTCGGGTGACCCAGCAGAATTCTGAACAGCCAGATCCTCGTTTTTGAGTCACAACCGTCATGTTTAGGGCACAACGCTACTCAATTTTTATTGTCCTCTAAATTTTTTGCGTTGCACGTACCGTATTTTACCTGTATGTTCGGCACATTTTTAGAGTGCACGCCCCATTTTCACCTGTATATTCACCACATTTTTATCAGTGCATGTACCGTATTTTACCTGTATATTCACCACATTTTTAGTGGTGCACGTCCCATATTTTACCTGTATATTCACCACATTTTTAGCAGTGCATTTACCGTATTTTACTTCTGTAGTCAACAGATTTTTTGTGGTGCAGCTAGTGTATTTTACCTGTATATTCTTAAAGGCACAAAACTCTATTTAAGGGTCCCAAAGCCTCAATTTGTAGCCTAAATAGTCACTTTCAGAGTCCAATTTTTAATTGACACTTAGATGGCCGAGGGCTGACATTTTAAATACCATATCAAAGAGGCAAGTGGACGCCCTGCCCCTCCCGGCCTGGGTGGTGGGTCACAGGAGGCCCTTTGTGACCCGCTCTGTGACACCACACGGTGCCATATACAGCCGGCGTGGCCACGGCCCTGCACTGTCTGACAAGACAGCGACGGGACAGGACAGGAGCGCGGAGCTGGCGAGGAGACCCCGAGCACAGCCCACGACTTTCGCTGCCAGCCCCGGCACTTCAAAGCACAGAGGCCTTTCCCTGAAGTTCCCCCTTGCCCCACAGCACAGAGGCCTTTCCCTTGAGTTCCCGTCCTTCCCCCCCACTTCCCTCCATTTCCAGTTTCACACAATGGCAGAGAGGACCCCCCCCAACACCCCCAGGGTGGCCTGGGAAGAGGTGGAGGCTTCCCAGGAGAGCAGCTCTCTGCTGGATCCCTGCGAGGCCACCACGGTCCAGCCGATGCAGACCGGTGAGTGCGGGGCCGCCTCGGGGCTGGGCAAGGGTCCGGGCCAGTGAGTGCGACCAGCTGGATGCCGGGATCACGTTTCCTTGGCACAGCGCAGCCCTGCAGGTGGGGGACAAGGCGCTGCTTGAACACCAGGGCTGCCCAGAGCAGCTGGGAGCCGGCCCCAGCACCGCCGCCCTCCTCAGCCGTGCTGAGCTTCAAGCTCTTTTCATGCTTGGGGAAGCTTGTTGGCAAAGGTGCCGTGTCCGACTGACTCTTCTGTGTTTCCCCTCTGTGTAGATGAGACTCTGCCAGAGGAGAAACCAGAGCTCCAACCCGAATGGGACGCTGCCAGCACCTGGTCGATTTCTTCACTGGACAGCAGCAACATGGCCAGGGTAACGAGCTCCCGCCCTTTAGGGACTCTTGTCTGTCATGGTCAGGAGACGTGTGCGAGCAAAGGGACCCAGAATCAGTGTGGCTGGCGTGGCCTCACCGTCCCTGGTGAGGGGGTTCCTGCTCTCCCCAAGTAGGGAGTGCGCGAGGGTGGCACTGCAGTGTCCCAGCAGCCGCTCCAGCCGTCCTGGACACCAGGGAGCCCTGGTTCCCTGCAGGGCAAACACATGATGCCCCTGCTCCCAACCCTCCTCCCTCCACCTGGGGAGCCTCTGCTCTAGTCCTCCCCCCTGCAGTGACGGCACACCCCGTTTCCAGCTTCCCTGCAGGCACTGCTGACAGCACTGCCGGGCATCTCTGGCCAGAGCTGCTCGTGCTGCTCAGCCAAGCAGCACCAGCACGACGTGTCTTCCCTCCCTTGCTTCCTCCTGTAGGTGTTTGCAGAAAACCACCAGCCTGCTCAGATGACAGACATCCTCATGGTGGCCATTGAGGCCTTGACAGCACAGGACATCTGTGACAGGCAGATGGGCAGCAGGGTCCTGGACAGGGCCATGGGAGACCCGGCCTCCTGGCTGACGGATGTAAGTGCCCGGTGGCTGGATTGTCCTGCCCGTGAGCCCTGTCAGGCCTTGTCCTTCCCTCCTTCCCTAAAGCAGCTCTCTCGGGCACCTGAAGCCATTTCAAGGCAGCGGAGAAGGATGGGGAGGGCAGCAGTTTCAGTGGCAGCTTGGGGAATGGCTGCAGCAGCACCAGGGGCTGCAGCATCCTCACCCGTGTCACATCCAGGTGCCAAAGCTCATGAGGTACATCCACAAAAACATGGAGTGCGTGTCCACGGAGCCAGCCCGGCACAGCCTGGCCTCACTCCTCCTCCTGCTGACCGAGCGGTGCCCCAGGGAAGTGGTGAGGAGCCTGTTGGAGATCTCTCCAACATGTGACAGGTACTGGCCCTGACAGCCTTGGGGGCTTGTTCCCTGTGGGGAGGAGGGCGCAGGGATTCTCTGGCTGGCAGACCCATGGAAAAGTGCAGGACATCCCCGAGGAGCAGGGCCTCCATGCCACCGCGCGTCCCAGCCCCAGTGGGTCAGCCAGGCTCGCAGCAGCCAAAACCCGCCAACCTGGAGCCCAAAGCCGCCATGCTCCTCCCTGCCCGAAGGGGAACACCACCTCAGGCTCCCTCCTGCCTGCCCGGGCAGGGCCCCCGGACACACCGAGCAAAAATGGTGTGCAGGGCCAGGGCTGCAGCACCGCCTGGCTCTGGAGGACCTGGCTTGGACATGCTGCCGTGGCCGAGGCAGCCCCGCTGACGGGCGCTCTGGGTCTGCAGCGCTGCCCTGGCCATGTGGGAGGTGATGATCTCCATGCCTGGGACTTTGTGGAGCGTCTTGACGGAGCTGCACAGCGTGCTCCAGGACCTGCGTCTGAGCAAGGTGTTCAGCTGTGCCACGGAGGACTCCTGCATCTGTCTCTTGGCTGTGAGTGTCCAGCTCATCTTCAGGGCTGTGCCTGCCTCCGCGGGGAACCAGGCACAGCCCCCTCCCCGTCTGTGGGCCTCCGAGTGGCCAGCTCCCCCAGGCCATATGGACACGGCCTCTCAGGGTCAGCAGGGTCCTGCCCAGCACCACCAGACCCTGTGCCAGATGCTTGGGGCTGCCCCGTGTGGTTTCAGCCCTGGTGAAAACACAGCAAGTCTGCCCCTGCCCAGGCAGCGCTGTGCTCACCCCCGCCTGCATTGCCCTGCCCGGCTGTGCCCCCTGGAAACCTGGGCCAGGGGCAGAGAAAGGAGCAGAAGCCAGAGACAGGCCGGTTGCTGGGCCTGGGGCAGAGGAATGGTCTCTGCACGGGCTGAGGGCCTTCAGCTCTGGGGAGAGGAGACACTTGCCACTGCCCGTGTCGTGCCTCCTTCGTGCCAACGCAGTGGAGGGAGCCCCGCCGGCTCTGCTGGTCTCTCACTGCTGCCTTCACTTTAGCTGCTGCTGCGCACGGACTTTGCAAGAGAGAAGTTTGCTGCCCTGTACAAAGGCCAGAGTGTCCTGAGCCATCCGATGCGGGCGATGCTCTCGCTGGTGCTCGAGAGCCTCATCACGCTTTCAGAGGCACCTGGGATGGTGAGTGAGGCACAATCAGCTGGAGCCAGGTTGGCAGCTGGGAGCTGGATCAATAATGTGTTGGCTTGGCCTTGGTGGGAGTCCCCATGTGGAATAATGGCTCCAGTCCCCCTCCCTGCTATGGAGGCGGCTGGTGGGTGCCTGGGGAGCCCTCCAGGCACAGAGGGTTTCCCATCCCTCTGCCCCTTCAGGCTTGTCAGGCAAGGGCGGGGCTGAGCAGGGGACACTGCTCTCCTGCACCCCCTTCCCTGCTCCATGCTCTCCCCACATCCCCATCAGTGGCCGCTGCCTGTCAGGAGGCTGCTGCAGCGACTCCTGTGCCAGCTGCTGGGAAGCCGGACGGGAGGCTGGGCCTCAGTGGCCAGAGCCTTTTTTGCAGGGTGGTCTTTCAGCGCTTCACAATGAGGAAAGCGTGTTTCTTACAGGCCAGGAAAATACTGGTCCTGCTGCCAGACATCATGGACGCCGTGCAGTATGCCAGCAGTGATGTCAAGAGGAAGGCCCTGGTAGTCTGCAGGAACATGACGGGTCACCTGGGCAGGGAGGAGGCGAGCCCCATCACTCTGCAGCTGGCGGAGAGCCTCCTGCGCCTCTTTGATGATGTAAGGCTGCCGTGGGAGCCCCTGCCCCAGCCCTACAGATGGGCACTCGGCAAAGACAGCTGCCCCTCAGCCCAGCCCTGTGGGCAGCCCTCGGGCAGGGCTCCCCTCGTGCTCCTCCTGCGTGGCCTTTCAGGGCTCTGGGGCCATTCAGCCTCAGCTGCGGCTCTGGCCCACGGCTCCTGTGGTGGGGATCCGACCCCTCACATCAGCCACGCTGACGCCCTTGCTCACCGTGGGCTGGGAGTGGCTGTTGCTGAAGTTCCCCATCCTCCTCCCTACCAGGAGTCCAGCCTGGTGCGGGAGCTCTCCATCAGCCTCTTCAGAGATGTGCTGGAGACTGTGGTGGGGAGAAACAAGAAGATGATGAGGAGGACAGTGAAGCTGGTCCTGCTCCCGCTGTTCCTCCGTATGCAGGACCAGAGCAAGAGCGTGGCCAAGGTGCAGTGACCAGAGTTGTTGGGAAGGGTCAAGAGGAGGGAGGGTGCCAGGTGTCCTCCCCTGGGCTGTGGTGCCATCTCCCAGCCTCTGCTTCTCTGCAGGCCTCTAGGGACACCCTGCTGGCCTGTGCAGAGTTCCTGGGCTGGAGGAAGCTCAGCACCCTGGTCCAGACGCATCAGACACATCGCATTGGAGAGTGTTTGGTGAGAACACCCCCCTGGCCCCAGCGCCGGGCTGGACGAGGGCTGCCCCAGGTGCCTGTGGGGAGGGCTGTGCAGCTGAGCCTCAGCTGCCCTGTTCCAGCCCGGAGCCCACAGCCTGCAGCCACATCCTCCTTCCCTGCCTTGAAGCACAGACCCGCCAAGGGCTCTTCTCCAGGCCCCTCTCCCCTCCCTGCCCCCAGGTGCTAAACAAGACCCTGGCACATGTTGGCCCTGGCAGTGGGACAGAGGGGTCTCAGCACTGCCAGGCCCTCTGTGCCCTCTGCTCTCTCTGCACCTCAGCCCCACGGGGCTCCTGTCTGGGAGGGAAGAGGCCACTGGTAGGAAGGACTGGTCCCGGTGGCTGGGCAGTGTCTGGATCAGACCCATGCCCTTGTGCTCTCGCCAGCTCCAGCAGGACAGGGACGGGCCGGAACTACAGCTGTGTCAGAGCCTGCTGTACGTGAAGGACGCTCAGGCCACCGTGCGACTGGAGGCCGTCCGGTTCATCGGTGAGACACAGCCCCCGGGGACCCTCTGCTGGCAGCCTGGCCCGCGTCCCCACCACTGCACGGGCAGACGGGGCCGGGGCCCTGGGGCTGCCAGAGCCCCGGCTGCCTCCAGGAGGGCCCGGCACGCAGGGTGCTCGTTCGCTGGGAGCCTTGCTCAGCCCCAGCGGCCTCGGGTCCCGTCCTGCCCTGGGCCAGCCCTGCCCAGGGGTGCAGGGTGTGCAGCCGAGCCGGCAGGGCCGGGGCCGTGCTGCCGGGAGCGTGCTGGGGAGCAGAGGCCTGACAGGAGCTCTGTGCACAGGGCTTGGCGCACGGTACCTGAGGAACAACAGCTATAGGGAGCGGAAGCTGGACGACATCAGGAGATGTGAGTGGGGGCCATGCTGTGCTGGTGGGCAGGGGACAGGGCCTGGGCAGGGCGCTGCCATGCCTGGTCCTCCTCCAGGAAAACGCTTCAGGGGCAGAGGACATGTCAGGGGCACCTGGCGCGTCCCGGAGCAGCAGCTTCCAGCTGGTCTGTTGGTCTCATCTGCTCCTCCTGGCCAGGGGAAGAGACGCGTGGGGCTGGCATAGTCTGGAGGGGACTCCTGGGGGGTCTCTGCAGGCAGTGGGGGTTCATCTCTGCTCTGCGTCCCTCTCTTGCAGACCTCCAGCCCTTGACAGAAGACCCTGATCCCTGCGTCAAGTGCTTGGCAACTCAGACGCTCTACAACCTGCTAACAGAGTTTCGAAGACCAGAACGGAGCAGGTGGTGGCTGGGCTGCTGGATCTGTGGGAGCCGAAGAGAATAAATTCTCTCTCCAAAATGGCCATAGTTGAATATCTTTTGTTTCACTAAAGCTGGAAGACAAAGCCCAGTCCCACGGTGCCCCTCCCACGGGGACCATCCTGAGCAGGCCGAGCAGTGTCACTCCTGGCCTCTGCCGCTGCCCGCACACTTGCTGCTGTGGTGTGTGGGGAAAAGAAACGGCCTTGGCGCTCTGTAAGCTCGGCTCAACAGTGACTAAAACATCCGTGTGTTACTAACACTGTTCTCATCCCAAGGGCAATCCGTAGCATCATACAAGCATGAAGAAGTTTAACTCTATCGCAGATGAAACCGGCACACGTACGTACAGAACCAGTCTTCGTGCATAAATAAAGAACCCAGAATTAAATAATTTGTCTGAGCTCCCATCTCTTCCAATCTTCTCTGGAGCTGGGGATACAGCCCCATCAGGAAGAAAGGGTTAAGGAGCCAAAATCCCAGCTGCCACATGGAGGAGCTGCCGTGGGACCCAGAGGCTGCATCCTGCTGACTCAAGCAGGTGCTGCCTCTCTGCCGCCTGACTGTCATCAGAGCTGCTGCTTCCCTGGAGCCACGGACATGCAGGACATGGCCTCTTCAGTGCTGGTCTCTCCTCACTTCCACTGTCCTCTTGTGCTCCTGCATTTGTGCTGCGGCTAAGGTCTTGTGTACCTTGTGACAGTCCTGTTGTCGCTACAGTGGCATCCCTGTGGCTGTGGACAGGAGCAGGCCATGGGAAGCACTGTGTGAGATCTGGCCTCACTGCTGGCACCAGCGTGAGCACAGGGGCTCCTCAGGGCAGGGCCAGAAGGCTGGGTACCCTTCCAAAGCTGGTGTCAGGAATACACCCGAGAAGCTGCTCCCTCAGAGGGACTTTTGCTCTCTTGGGATGCCTAATGGAGTCACAGCAACAAGCTCAGAGTGCCAGGGTGATGTGTTAGGAACCAAAGGATGGGAAAATGCTTCTCTTTGTGGTGACACATGTCCATGCAGACAGCACCTGCCTTGGGTCTTATGGCAAATGCTATCCTGGAGAAGAACCAGAAGCTGCCAGGTGATGTCAGGAGATTTCCAGGGACAGCATATGAGTCCCAACTGGCAGTGACTGGCATCTCATAAAATGAGTGACCAGCCAAGGAGGAGCCTCCCAGACAAAAAGGTGAACCTCAGGAGGTCATGGGCTAATGAGAAGAGAGGCTGTGAGGAGCCAGCAGGCAAAGGAACATAAGACTGGAGAGTGTTTCAGGACACCCTCTGGGAAAGGCCCTGGCTGGATCTAGTGCAGCCCTGTCCTGCCCTTTGTGCCATTAGAGACGCCCCACGGTCCTGTCCTTGGCTACTGAGCCAGCTGGGAAGACGCAAAGGGCTCAGCAGCGGTGATGCTCATCCAGCTGGGTCTGCTTCCCACCCCAACCAGCGTGGCCAGTGCAGAGTCACCCCACGACCCCAGGGCACCACAGCCCCTCGCTCTGCAGAGCAGCATCGCCAGATCAGGGCCCTGCGGGGAGCACGGGGAGGGAACCAGGACCAGCCAGAGCAGCCTGGACACCCTCACCTGGGGAAAGGGATGTCCCTGGAGAAGAGCAAGGGAGCGTTTCTGTGTCTGAAGGCTGGAATGCCGGAGAAAGAGAAACCTGTTTCCGCAGACGCTCATTTGGGGCTGGCTGCTCTGCTGCTGGACCAGCACTCTCGTTCTGGCCTGGGGAGAGGGGCTGGCACTGAGGGGCACAGGCCGTCTGTGCTGGGCATCTCCTGGAGCTGACACCAGCAGTCCTGGATTTCCAGTGGTCTCCATGTCCTTGTGCCATGTCCAGCTCCAGCCCTGGTGCTGTGGGGGAGGCTGAGACCCGTCTGTGCCTCCAGCAGCTGCTGTGCCCTTCAGAGGGGCTGGGGCTGTGGGCTGAGTGCCCAGAGCTCTGCAGCCCCTGCGCTGGGCACAGCCGTGGGGCCAGCCCAGCCTGGGCTGCTCTGCTGGGCTGGGCTGGAGAGAAAGCCGGGGCTGTGGGAGAGCTGGGCAGGGGCTGGGCTGAGCTGAAAAGTGCTGGGAGAGGACACTCAGAGGACACAGCTGGCTGAGCTGCGTGACCATACAGGGGGAGGACGCGCTCCAGCGGGGTGAACTGCAGAGCCAGGACAGGCAAAGGCAGGAGGGAGGAGGCCGCTCTGTGCCCTTGGTGCACGGGCAGACTGGGAGGGTGCCCAGGACATTTGTCTCTCCCGTCGCCATTTCCGGCACTGCACGCCAGGTGCTGGGTCAGGTTTGCTCTCTGTCCATCTCCCTCCTCCCGCGGGACTCGGTGCCTGTGTCAGGGAACAGCCAGCCCTGCCAGAGCAACTCAGGCCTGGCACCAACACAAGGGATCAGAAGGAGAGTGCGGCAGTGGAACGAGAACAGCTCTGGAAGAGCAAGCGCTGGTGCTCCCTGGCACTGCTGCCGTTCCCCGACTGTGTTCCCCTCTACCCACGCACACGAACTGTCCCTGCAGCTCCACAAAGGCCGTTGAGAAAGGATCTCAGGGAAAAAAATTGTCTTGGAAAGTCCTTTATTTCATTTAAAGACCCAGAGAGCAGGGCTCCTCATTTGCCCAGCCATTAGGTATGAAAAGAAGAGCAGACAGTGAATCAGTAAAGGATGAAAACATGAACACAATTTTAAAATCGCACCATCACAACAGATAAAGAAGACAGGTCGAGCCTGCAGTGAGTTACATTAAGACTGCTATGCAGCAGATAAGGGACAATTTATTGCTTCAGAACAACATCCAGTCATCAGTTTCCACATGGAGCCGCACATAATATGAGGCCATATAGCTGAAATCAGCACGGAGAGAAGACTTTTGTAGGGAAGACTTTGAAGGGAGCAGCCTGACTTCATGCAGCTGAAAAGCAGAGAGCTGTCAGTGTGCTGAAGGGACGGGGAGAAGTGTCCTGGGGCGAACAGAAACCTGTGGATGACAGAAGGTGGGAGAGATGGGGTTTGCAGAGACTGGCAGGAGTCCTTCCCAGGGCTGAGCGGGAAGATCTTTGGACAGAAGGGAAAATAAAGCAGCTCTCAAGCGTGTTTTGGAGTTAGCGCCACTGTCACTAACAGGAGAAAGAGGACCGTGCTGTAAGGGAACTCCCTGTTCTTCAGGAGAAAAACCAAAGCTTTTCACATCCTTCCCAGCAGTTCTTTTCACTTGTCAAAGCAGGTGTAATTTTTCAGTAGTTTGCCTCTGGCATGAAGTTCTTCGAGCAGCGGTTTTGCTCTCAGGGCTATCCCTTTGTTTTAATGATAATTCAGGGGTATTTAAAGGTTACACCTCTTAGACAGAATTGCCTTTTTATGATGCCTGATCAATATATTTTCTCCCTGGTTTTGGTAAGAGGCTGAGAGGTGGAATATGGTGGTTGTTTCTCTTTTAGCCAAAGAAGGTACAGATACCAGATTTCTGAAAAGGCACAAAGGAAGGCAAAATTAGAACGTTTTGCTGTGACTGGTACCCGCTGCTCCTGAGCCCTGGTGTGCCCTGACAGAATCTCTGAGGTCTGAACTGTGCAGCAGAGATCCTGGCAGCTCTGATCTCCTACCCTGCATTCCAGCACGGAAAATGAAAGTCACCTCGTTTTGATTCTCTTCACAGCCTAAAGCACCACGTGGGTAATGACACTGGTCAGGAAACATCAAGATGAATCACGGTGGGACTGGAGACCTCCTAAGCACAGGACAACGTCACCCTGACTTGTCCCATGGGCCTCTGCTGCAGAGACCCTCAGCTACAGCTGTCTCCTGCGGCACAGGGGCAGGGAAGGGGTTTTGGGAAAGGGACCGATGGGGCACTCTCTGGTAGGGTATCACCAACCCCAGGGTGAGGCTGGGTGACATTTTGCTGAGCTGAAAACCTCCAAAGGTGGAGATCACCGAGAGTCCCTGGGTGTCCTGCTGCAGGTCAGCACCACCCGCCTGGTGTCGCCTGCTTTTCCAGTACCCTGTGCCTCCCCTCAGCAGACTAAAGAGGCCCAGTTGGCTCAGCTGCTCCACAGAGCTCATGTGCCCCTAACCCCACCATGACAGATCTTCCTCTGTACCTTCACCAGTGCCGTGGTTTAACCCGAGCTGGCAATACAACCACGGCAGCCGCTCACTCACCCCCTCCCCGCCCAACAGGGGAGAGAATCAAAAGTGAAGGGAGAAATTTGGAGTGAGAGAAACACAGATTAATAAAATAACAAAATACTACTGGACTACTAGTAAATATACATGAAACTCCCAGCAACTTCTTCTTTGGTAGAAATGGCTTCAGAAGCTGATGGAGTGAGTAGATGTTCAACCTCACGGCTAAAGCTGGAAGGAAGCTTCCTGGACTCTCCCAGGCAAACAGAGCTTCCGTCAGTGCAGTTCCCGTAGGAGTGTTTCTGATATCCAGTTTTATCCAGGATAGAACCACATTTTTCACTTGCAAAGGTCCATGTAGAAGATGCGTGTTAGGAGCAAACTCCCCTGAAGTGAAAAATTGTAGGCTACTGGAAATCTCTGAAAGACGTTCCCTTTAGAAACCCATCATTACAGCTTCCTCATCTCCCAGAGAAGGTGGTTTTCTTTGGTTTGGTTTTTTTTTTTTCTCTTGATTCTGCAAGTATTGCATTAAAAGCCATCCCCGACACATCTGTCTCCCTCCACGTGCTGCTCTGAATCCCGGCGAAAGCCAAAACCACTGGATTTGCTCACTCCCAGCTAGAAACAAGTAAACACCTGGAGTTCCGTCTCTGTCCCAAAGAGCTGATGGTAGAAGTTGCATTCACACCTCCTAGGATGGGAAAAATGGAAAGAGAAATAGGAAGAGCATTCCAGACAAGGGAAGAAATAGAAAAGGAAAAACACTCTAGGAGAAAAAAAAGTTTCCAAGAGGAATCCACCTGTCTTTATTATCATATCAGAATAATATATGCTCAGTGATGATGTTTGCAACACTAGACGTACAATGTGGCATTCTCTGTGCTGATTTAAATCTTTCTATTAAATAGCATTATTAGACAAGTAAGATAATGTAGCTTTTCAACTGGCGTATGTGAGCGTATGTGAGAGATTCTAATATTATTTCCAGAGGAACCAGCGACCAAGTGATCGGCATCTACGAATAAAACGTAGAAATTAACAGGCAGAAAAAAGATCACGTTTAGCAGGAAACTACTGGGGTTTTTGAAAAATTTCTACGTTGGATGTCAAGCAAGAGCACTTTGAGTTCCATGTGCTATCACCCCACTGTGCCCAGGTGGCCAAGAGGCCACCAGCATCCCGGCTGGTCCCAGCACTGGTGTGGCCAGCAGGCCCAGGGCAGCGACCGTCCCTGTGCTGGGCACTGGGGAGGCCAAACCTCGAATCCTGGGGCAGTTCTGGGCCCCTCTCACCAAGAAAGGCCTTGAGGTGCTGGAGCGAGCGGAGAGAAGGGAACGGAGCTGGTGAGGGGCTGGAGCACAAGTGTGATGGAGCGGCTGAGGGACCTGGGGGGTTCAGCTGGAGAACAGGAGCTGAGGGGAGACCTTCTGATCTCTGAACTGCCTGAAAGGAGCTTGGAGCCAGGGGGGTTGGTCTGTCCTGCCAGGTAGCATGTTTACAGAGGAGGGGCCGATTGAAGTCTGGCTGGAGACACTGGTGAGAAATTGTTTAAAAAAACTCCCCAGCCTCCAACCTACATAAAACCTTTAATAATTCCCTTCACCCCAGCAACCTTTCATAAAAACCCCAAACAAACCAAACCAAAAATCTGAACAAAATGAACCAAACACTCCCCCAACAAACAAACAAACAAAACCACACAGACACAAAAACACTCTCTTTTGAAAAACAAAAAAATCCCAGAAATTGCAGAAGCTGGTTGCTTTTAGGCGCTCCATGTGTGCACGTGCACACGCTATTTCACGAACGTATTTCTGTGACAGAATCGAGTAATAACAGTCTGAAGTTCCTCCCCACCTCCTTCCCTTCACAAGTTCTGTGCCTGTGCAGTTAATTTCATGTATTTTATTGAACACTCTGAGCACTCGGCAGCTCCGGCTGCTCCCCAGGAGCTGAACACTCTGCCCGCGGCCCGGAGACAGCGCCGTGTGCGGGCCCAGCTGCGGGCCTGGCTGCACACGGGATGAGCCAGGCTGGGCCCCCGCCCTCCCCCGGGCCTGCGGGGACACGGGGCGGGGGGTCGCGCCTCAGAGTGCCGAGAGAACGGCTGCCCCGGGACTTCTCCTGAGGAACAAGGGACAGGAGGAGAGGAAACGGCCTCACGTTACACGGGGAGGTTCAGCTTGGATCTTGGAAACATTTCCTCACGGAAAGGGCTGTGGGGCACTGGAACAGGCTGCCCAGGGCAGTGGTGGAGTCACCATCCCTGCAGGGCTGAGCAGACCTGAGATGAGGGTCTCAGGACACGGGGCAGTGCCGGGGTGGGGAACGGTTGGACTCCATCATCTTAAAGGTGTTTTTCAACCAAAATGATCCTATGATTCTCTTGCACAGTCTGTTTGTGCATTGTAATAGTGCCCAAAGGTCACAGCCAGGGTTTCTATTGTCTTGTCCTGGTAGTTTTGCAAACGGGCAGAAGTCTGTCTCAAAGAATGTAATGAAAGGAAAATACACGAAGATGGGTAGAGTGAGCAATGGGAAGGACGGGGGGCCAAGTATGAAGGTGAATCCCACCGAGAGCGAGTATTGATAGATCACTAGTGATACGCATCACTTGCAGGCTGTAAATCATTGAAACGTTTTTGTTAGTAATGGAAATGTTGAAATCAGATAGAGTGAATGTAGCGTTAAAGAAAACCAAGAGACACGTAGATAAGCTGAATTCTTGCATCACTGCAATTCTTTCCCTTTTAACCCAATGAAGAGAAGAAAAAAAAGATGACAACACATTTTAGTCAGGTTATTAAAGCCTGTATCTGGGCCAGCATGTTCTGGATCACTTCAGCTTTGTACAGACAAACTAAATGCACAGCTGCCACCAAAGGAGCAAGACGGCTCGGGGTCAGTGAAGCTGGCGCGGTGGCATTTCGGGTGGCTGCTCATGGACTCGGAAGCCTGTTCCAGGGAGCTGAATTCCACACGGATCTTTAGCATGTGAACTTTTATCACTGACCGCTCTCCCTGTTTAGAAAAATCAACCAACCAACCAACCACCAAAGTTGTGTGGCTGGATCATCTGCAATAATCTCTCCTTGTATTGACTCCTTTTCTCGATGTGTAAAAAAGATTTGACCAGTAGCGGCCGTGGGTCAGATGGTACTTAGTGCAGAAATAAGGGTTTAGCTTATGGCCTGAGAAGCTGAACATTGGACGATTATTTCAGACTGGGCTGTGGCTCATTCCTGCTGTTAGGAACCTGCCTCAGGTCTCCCAAACAAGTAGTTGTGGTGTTTTGACTACAAAAGGTCTCTGAAATGTCAGCAGAAACTTGTACAAAACTTCAGTGAACAGAGGTTTGGGTCTTATTTTCGTCTTGCTTTCTCAGCCCAATGAGAAATTAATTGGCTGCATTTCTGCAACAATTACAGCTCTGTTCTGTTTTCCAAAGGTATTTCCAAGCACGAAGGCTTGAGTGGTCAGTGAAATGAGCTGAAATACACAGGCACCTTTGCCAGGCCAAGTCCCCAGCTGATTCAAATGTTCTGACTTCGCTGCAATCAGTGCAGCTGTGGCAGTGTGAGCCAGTTCTGCAGGAGGTGTTTAGAACTTCCACATTGTGTTAGGATGTTTCTACACTTTCTTTGGGATCAAAGGCAATAACATAAGAACTTGCTTTGGTGTAGTGGCCAGGCTGGTATTTTAAAGACTTTGAGAAGCACATTTCCTACCTCTGCCTCCTGTTTTTACCAGGAAAAACATCTGAAAGTATTTTGAGTATTTGAGTATTTTGAGTATTTTTGGGTTGTTTGTATCAATCTCCTTCAAAAATACCATGACATAAAAATTTTTCCCCTTGGCTACGCAAGAGATACAGAGGTGTCTCTTATGTTGCCAGGACTGTTTAGCTGAGAGTTCTTGTAGGGCATCAAGCCTAAAGAATTACGCCACAGTGTGTATTTTAAAGTAAGAGAAACCAAATCTTTTCCTTTAAATACCATACTAGATTTAGATCCAAGTTGTACTGTAAACAAGCATTTCTTCCTGTGGGCAACAGAGATCCAGGCTGATTTGGACACCTGTTTCCCTCTAGACGCTCTTCAGGGAAGTTGTGCCCCACCACTGTCTGGGCTGCGTCTGGTCCCGAAGGGACAGGCAGGAGAACAAGCACCTGGCAGGGAGCATCAGAGCCACCATCTTGCCGTTCAACGCCATCACCAACCGCGTGGTCAGCACCATCCTGGAGAGCAAAGAGCTCGAAACACAGCAAAGAGACAAGATTGTGGAGAAGTGGATTCACATTGCACGTGTAAAGCGTCTGTTGGCGACTGTTCAATGATCCTTGTGCGGCTGCCGTGGAGCTGCGAGGGCAGAGGGGGGTTGTACGTGTTGGGCCAGGCCAGCGAGCAGCTGAGCTGTCGTTCCTTCTGGTTTGGACCGACTGTCTCTGTCACAGCAGGTGCGGTGTTGCCCTTCCTGTCCTCGCAGTTGTGGTTCAGATACATTCTCATCTCCATGCAGCAATCAAATGGGCACGAGCTTTGTGCACCTAAATTTGCGTGTACAGACCCCTGTTTGTGAGAGTTTGTCTGGTTCTCGAGCCACCAGCAGATGTCCAGGAGAGACTTGAAGAGTCACGGGCCAGACTTCCCCCAGCTCCCCTGGCTTTATTTTTAATTGACACTTAGATGGCCAAGGGTTGACATTTTAAATACCACATAAAAGAGGCAAGTGGACGCCCTGCCCCTCCCGGCCTGGGTGGTGGGTCACAGGAGGCCCTTTGTGACCCGCTCTGTGACACCACACGGTGCCATATACAGCCGGCGTGGCCGCGGCCCTGCACTGTCTGACAAGACAGCGACGGGACAGGACAGGAGCGTGGAGCTGGCGAGGAGACCCCGAGCACAGCCCACGACTTTCGCTGCCAGCCCCGGCACTTCAAAGCACAGAGGCCTTTCCCTGAAGTTCCCCCTTGCCCCACAGCACAGAGGCCTTTCCCTTGAGTTCCCGTCCTTCCCCCCCACTTCCCTCCATTTCCACTTTCACACAATGGCAGAGAGGACCCCCCCAACACCCCCAGGGTGGCCTGGGAAGAGGTGGAGGCTTCCCAGGAGAGCAGCTCTCTGCTGGATCCCTGCGAGGCCACCATGGTCCAGCCGATGCAGACCGGTGAGTGCAGGGCCGCCTCGGGGCTGGGCAAGGGTCCGGGCCAGTGAGCGCGACCAGCTCGATGCCGGGATCACGTTTCCTTGGCACAGCGCAGCCCTGCAGGTGGGGGACACGGCGCTGCTTGAACACCAGGGCTGCCCAGAGCAGCTGGGAGCCGGCCCCAGCACCGCCGCCCTCCTCAGCCGTGCTGAGCTTCAAGCTCTTTTCATGCTTGGGGAAGCTTGTTGGCAAAGGTGCCGTGTCCGACTGACTCTTCTGTGTTTCCCCTCTGTGTAGATGAGACTCTGCCAGAGGAGAAACCAGAGCTCCAACCCGAATGGGACGCTGCCAGCACCTGGTCGATTTCTTCACTGGACAGCAGCAACATGGCCAGGGTAACGAGCTCCCGCCCTTTAGGGACTCTTGTCTGTCATGGTCAGGAGACGTGTGCGAGCAAAGGGACCCAGAATCAGTGTGGCTGGCGTGGCCTCACCGTCCCTGGTGAGGGGGTTCCTGCTCTCCCCAAGTAGGGAGTGCACGAGGGTGGCACTGCAGTGTCCCAGCAGCCGCTCCAGCCGTCCTGGACACCAGGGAGCCCTGGTTCCCTGCAGGGCAAACACATGATGCCCCTGCTCCCAACCCTCCTCCCTCCACCTGGGGAGCCTCTGCTCTAGTCCTGCCCCCTGCAGTGACGGCACACCCCGTTTCCAGCTTCCCTGCAGGCACTGCTGACAGCACTGCCGGGCATCTCTGGCCAGAGCTGCTCGTGCTGCTCAGCCAAGCAGCACCAGCACGACGTGTCTTCCCTCCCTTGCTTCCTCCTGTAGGTGTTTGCAGAAAACCACCAGCCTGCTCAGATGACAGACATCTCAGAGCTTTTCACATCCTTCCCAGCAGTTCTTTTCACTTGTCAAAGTGCCATGTCCAATCTCAGTTTAAAAACCTCCACGGACGGCGAGTCCACTACCTCCCTGGGCAGCCATTCCAAGGCCTGATCACTCTCTCTGTAAAGAATTTCTTTCTAATATCCAGCCTAAATTTCCACTGGCAGAGTTGAAGCCCATGCCCCCTTGTCCTATTGCTGGCTGCCTGGGAGAAGAGACCAATCCCCACCTGGCTATAACTTCCCTTCAGGTAGTTCTAGAGAGTGCTGAGCTCAGCTCTAAGCCTCTTCTTCTCCAGACTAAACAAGCCCAGCTCCCTCAGCCTCTCCCCATAGGGCTTGTGTTCAAGTCCCTTCACCAGTCGTGTTGCTCTTCTCTGGACCCGCTCCAGCACTTCAATGTCTTTCCTGAACTGAGGGGCCCAGAACTGAACACAACACTCCAGGTGTGGCCTCCCCAATGCAGAGTACAGGGGAAGGATCACTGCCCTTGTCCTGCTGACCACGCTATTTTTGATGCAGGACAGGATACCGTTGGCCTTCTTGGCCACCTGGGCACACTGTTGGCTCATGTTGAGCTTCCTGTCAATTAGTACCCCCAGGTCCCTTTCTGTCTGACTGCTCTGCAGCCACTCTCTGCCCAGCCTGTAGCGCTGCAGGGGGTTGTTGTGACCAAAGTGGAGCACCCGGCACTTGGCCTTATTGAACTTCATCCCATTGGAATCAGCCCATTTTTCCAGTCTATCCAGATCCCTCTGCAGAGCCCTCCTGCCTTCCAGCAGGTCCACACTCCCTCCCAACTTGGTGTCATCAGCAAATTTGCTGATGATGGTCTCAATCCCCTCATCTAAATCGTCAATAAAGATGTTAAACAGGACTGCACCCAACACTGACCCCTGGGGACACCATTAGTGACTGGCCGCCAGCTGGATGCAGCCCCATTCACCAGCACTCTCTGGGCCCGGCCTGTCTGGGATTGGCTCAAGGAGCACAGACATGAGTCCACCAACCAACTGTACGAGCAGAGCCCATTTTAGTTGACATAAGTAGGCCTTAGTTTGCTTGTCTATTAGGCCGTGGGAAAGGGGGGAACGGAAAAGTACTAACTAAGGCAGGGTTAGGATATTTTTGAAGAGATAAGAGTCAGAAGAATGTGGGATGCGCATAGCTAGCTAAACCCAAGTAGGTGGAGTAAGTAAATGTGCTTAGCCTATTAGATAGAGACAAGTATGCATAATTATGGCATTTGGTATAAATGCACGCTATCTCGGGCAATAAAGTTGAGGTATGCTTATCACTCATATTGGGTCGACCGCATTCCTTCCTCCGTCCGCTCGGGTTTGGAACTCTGATGGAATTTTTCTCTCGGCAATTGGCGCCCGAACCGGCGATCCGAAGCGGCGGATAGAAGCAAAAGGCGCCGGGAGAGCAGCGACCGGCGGGCAAGAGCGACCGAACACTGTGCTGCGGTGTGTCATCTCCGAAGCCTGAACCGACTGAAGTTCGCCAGTGCTGGGCTACAGGAAACAAGGGCTGCAAGAGGTCTCTTAATTTAGCAAGAGGTACCGTACTATAATGATGAATAACGGAGAAATAGATTAAAAATGATGAATAACGGAGAGATAGATAACAGAGAAACGGATTAAAAGTGATACATAACAGAGAAACGGATTAAAAGTGATAGATAACAGAGAAACGGATTAAAAGTGATAGATAACAGAGAAACGGATTAAAAGTGATGAATAACGGAGAAACGGGTTAAAATGATGAATAACAGAGAAATGGATTTAGAAGTAGCCCTAGATTTATTACAAAGCTTTTTAGAAAAGCGGGGGTTTGATTATAGTTGCGTTAAACAGCTAGCTGGTCTAGTAGCAACGGGGAAAACTAAGGGGTGTTTTCAGGATCCTGATTTATTGTTTGATGAAGGAGAGTGGAGGAAATTGGGGGACGTGTTGTGGGATATGGTCATAGACGAGGATAAAACAGCTAAGAAACTGATGAAACTGTGGAGGGAAGTAATTAATAATATTAAGCGTCATAAAGTGAAAAAGAATTTAGCCGCGGTAGCTTCACAGAAACTCGGCAAAATGGAGCCTTCCGCTCCGCCGATGGAAACGGGCATATCTGCGTTATCAGCGAAGAACCTTAAAAGACTATTAACTTGGTGCAGAGGCAATAGGTATCCTGCTGACCTGTCAGGAGTTTTTCAAATAGAGACTTGGAAAAAGATGGGAACTGTGTTGTGGAAGGCAATTAGTCACCATGAAAAATATATTCTCGGCCTTGTAACCATCTGGAAACTGATAAATACTACAGTGAAGCAATTAAAACCTGAAAAGACTGTTACGAGCATTAGTGACTCAAAACTTGAACTTTGGGACAGTATAGAGCAGAAATTATGGGATAAAGTCAGCAATGGAGATACAGAAGCTAAATCATTAGTAACTACATGGAAGCTTGAACGGTCTGCTGCTGCCGGAATTTTTGCAGCGTTGCAGCCTGATGCATTTTAACCCTCTAACTTCCACAAGAGAACAGAAGAAGTCACTGAAAATAGAACTGGACAACAGAACTGTGTGACAGATTAGATCAATTAACAGCAAGTGAATCTGACAGTCGGCAATGTGGTCATGATAATCGTGACGGGAAAGGGGGTGCTCCTGGGGACTCAGGGTATAAAACTTAGAAGTTAAGGAAGCACTGGTTTTGGAATTGGCAGTAGAGAATGCTAAAGTTTGCTATCAACATGTTATTTGCGAGTTTTACAGTGCATATTATGTGCTGCTGTTTATTGCCTCTCTGAAAGTCAAGCAGCTTGTCAGGAATGTGAGTTAATTGTTTTACTGGTTGTTGTTAGAATTGTTTCTTTGTGGTATAAGTGCACCGTAAAACTTTCTCTCCACTTTTCCCACTCACGCTGCAAGCAGCCCTGTGCTTTTCCATGGGGTCAGAAATTACTGTTTTCAGTCGTGTTCATAAAAAATCGGTATTGGGAGGTGTTTCAAAACATAGGAAAGCACTTGGAAATATGAGGAAAGAAGATCTTGTAAAATATTGTAATTAATGGTGGCTGCTGTATAAGTTAAATGATTGGGAAAAGTGTCCGGGGAATAGAATCTTGAAGTATAACACCTTATTGCAATTAATGTTGTTTTTAGGGCGAGAAGAGTAAGACAAAATAAATCCCTACAAGAGATCATTAAATCATTTCAGACAGCTGAGAGAGAGTTAATTGATAACACACAGGTCACAGTAAACTTGCCGAAGTCTGCACAATGTTTTCCTTATTAGCCTGTTTTCTTTGTGGGTATCTGTTTAAGCATGTTGCAATTTTGGTAGGTCTTTGTTATATGGTACAGTAGGTTCACAGAGATTCATGAAAATTGGTTGACTCAAAAGGTGCGTTTTGTGATAGTACAAAAGATCATGAGTAATTTAGTTCCTTACTGCGTGAATGTGATGTTAAGATTTTATGTGTAGTAGCTGTTATATTTTTTTTTTTTCTAGCGTACTAGCTTTATTCCAATATCCAGACTTGCGCAACTCTGTGACAGGCTGTCTCTCATCTCGGTGCACTAAATTTGGCCTTTTTGTATGCACATCAAGTGAAGAATCATGGTTTTAGAATAACAGTTGTAGCACACCAGATGAGACACTAATAAAAGGCCTTGCCCAGTCCAGCTTGCTGCGGGGGGGGGGCGGATGCCAAATGGGCCTCCAGCGCGCACTGACCCATTTTGTCAGGGAGACCCAGAGGTATCTCCACCTGGCTGAGCAGTAAGCGGTTCAAGGTGCAATGCAAAACATTGAAATATTGTCTTAAATTGGTGTAAGTGTGATCCATCTGCTTATTTGAACTTGGTATATGGTTCTCGTATCTGAGCTCAGTATTTTAGTTTGCATATTCATATTCGGTACCAAAAGAATCTTGTTTGGGGAGATAATTACAATGGGAACCGGTTCCACTGCTAAAATTCCACCTTGCTCCCCCTTAGGATGCATCCTTACACATTAAAGTAATCGCTTATATTGTTAGAAAAGCATTTAAATTGTTAAAATACTATGATAGATGTGAACTTGGGGTATTGTATGAAGTTATGAAGTTGTATTTAAAGGTTGCTGGAATGTGAACTGATTTGGATCTAGGAAAATAGAATAATGGATTTATGTTTATTATACTGGTTTATACTCTAAATTGTAAAAGGTAAATGAAGCTAAGGAATGTGACTATTGCTGAGCTACTTGAAATTGCATATAAAGTGTATTATGGCTGGAATGAAATGGGAAAACAAAAGAGCAAAATATCCCAGGCCTATGTGCAGCTCATTGTAACTGAGAAGTTTCCCAGAGCCTCCTACTTCGTACCAGCCAGTGTGCCAGCTGCATGACCTTGGTTATATCTACACTGCACAGAAAGAAAAAACAACTGGAAAAACCTGGCTGCCTGCTTTTAAAGCAGTGAAAGGGGGGTTCTCTCTCCCCCCACTGCAGCGATGTAATACTGAATGGAGCCGTCCGAGGGTGAAGTTTAAAGGCATCCTGAGCAGACCCGTAGTTCTAATGAAACTGGACAATTAAACCAAAAATTTGTTGATGGACTTATCCTATGGTAATTAATTGTACGAGACTTCTTAGTAAATTCACCATGCTAGAGACAACGAAAGAAAGGCCGTTTTTTGAGACAAACGGAATGCCAGATTTGGAACAAAGTTTTAATACATGAATTCTTGTATTTCCCTAAAAGTCCTATACCTCTCTTGGGTCAGGATTTGTTAAGTAAATTGTAAGCTCAAATAACGTTTTCTGAGAATTCTGTTTAGTTGCATATCCTACAAGAAGGTGCTTGGATGGTGCAGATCTGCTTGTGCAAGTGAGAAATCTTCAAGGAACTTTTGAATGCTGTATTTCCACTAGTATTAACAGCCAATGTTTTTGATAAAGCAAATACTACACTGATAGATCTGAAACAGGACTTCAATCCGGTAAGGGAAAACAATATCCAATAAATATGACAGCCAAAATGGAGTTAGAAGCTTTGAGGAATGAATTTATGACAACTTTACAGGATGACTGCATTTGATTGGACTTACAGATTTGTCTATGAAACAACCTGTGGCTATTGTGGGACAGTATGATGAGAATGCTAACAGACTAATATACCAATTGTCACTCTGATCAAGAAAATGCAGGGAATGAATTTAAGGCCATGATCCTTTTGTCATATATGTACCATTTGCGAAATTTAAGGAACCTCTGAATTTGATTTGCGATTTTGAGTACGTAGTCAAGATCCAACACACGTATCTGATTCTGAACTGTGTTTTTGTTTTGTTTTGTTTGTTTTGTTTTGTTTTGTTTTTTAAACAAAAAGGGGAATTGTCAAAAGGATTGTATGTGATGAATCACTTGTATCTAAGTGGTACAGCCTAAATTTGCCCTGTGATGAAACACTTTGTAACTATGACCCAAAACCATGCTAAATCAGAAAGAACCTGCATTAGTTATGGTCAAATCACTAGTTAACGTTCAATGGAAAAGGCCACACCAATTGATAACCTGGGGGAGAGGTTATGCTTATGTTTTTACAGATCAAGAGCTGCAATGGTTGCCAGCATGAAACGTGAAACCTGTGTTATCTTCCTGACAATGATTGTTGCAGCTGCTGTGTTTTGGATGCCTGCACAGACAAAGACTAACATGTGGATTACTTTAGCCAACATGACTGACCATCTATATGCCTAACTACGATGTCTCTGGAAAAAACGTTCCACACATGCTTGGTTGGTGTCTTCCTTGATGACTACAGCAGCATCACATGACTGTTTCAAATAGTGGTTGATGCAGAGGCATTGCAACGAACTGTAATAATACTAACACGGCACTTTGGATTAATTGCCACCTGGAAGCAGACATCGAACCACAGGAACTGGAATTGCTGGCATCTATGCCCATGGATGCTTGTATTCAGCCGGTTTGTGAAAAGTGTCAGAACAGTATACAAGAACATGAATGGACAAAACTACAAAATGTTAATGCTACCCTTGGTGACTACAGAAATGAAACTCGACGGTGTAATGCTTCACAGAAGAATGCAAGGGATGTCATTGACAGCAACCCTAAAACCTCCTGTATGGTGTATTCTTGATCTGTGAAGATAGAGCCTGACCAGGAATTCCTTCTAACGCTGTTGGAGGACTGTGTATTTTGGACTATTAACTCTCTTAACGCCCAATGTATCTATGATAATAGATCACAAAAGAGCAAGACGAGAAAAACACTTTTTGCGTGTATATGAGTCAAAATGTGATGATAATGTAGATTATTGAGGATCAGGGTAAGGGTTTTAGGATCTCTTGTATCTAGTGTTGGCACAATTAAAGCTTTAAATACTTTAGAAAAGTTAGGATGCTGGCTAGTTAAGCAAATAAACAGAACTTCTAAGGCTTTAAGTGGACTTTTGTTAGATGTAGATTCTGTAAGACATGCTACACTGCAGAATACAGTCACAGGAGACTTTTGTTATTAGCCCATGGCCATGGATGTGAGGAATTTGACGGAATGTGCTGTATGGATTTACAGAATAAGTCGAGATCCATCCACGAGGAGATTAAACAACTTACGGACCATTCACAGAAGATCAGAGAGGATGTGGCCCTCTTTGGCTTAGAGGGCCTCACGAACTGGTTTGGACTAGGAGGATGGGTAAAAGGGCTTTTGCAGAGTGCTCTGGCTCTCTTAATCATAGTAGTAGTTGCATTAATATCCTTGAGTTGTGCTATATCATGTATTAAGAAGATTTTAGAGCAGACACTTGGGCAGGCTCTGCTCATTAAAAAAAGAAAAGGGGGGAGATGTCGGGGATTGGCTCAAGGAGCACGGACATGAGTCCACCAAGCAACTGTACGAGCAGAGCCCATTTTAGTTGACATAAGTAAGCCTTAGTTAACTTGTCTATTAGGCCGTGGGAAAGGGGGGAACGGAAAAGTACTAACTAAGGCAGGGTTAGGATATTTTTGAAGAGATAAGAGTCAGAAGAATGTGGGATGCGCATAGCTAGCTAAACCCAAGTAGGTGGAGTAAGTAAATGTGCTTAGCCTATTAGATAGAGACAAGTATGCATAATTATGGTATTTGGTATAAATGCACGCTATCTCGGGCAATAAAGTTGAGGTATGCTTATCACTCATATTGGGTCGACCGCATTCCTTCCTCCGTCCGCTCGGGTTTGGAACTCTGATGGAATTTTTCTCTCGGCACCGGCCCTCCAGCCAGTTCTTAACCCAGCGTAGAGTACACTTGTCCAAGCCATGGGCTACCAGCTTTTGCAAGAGTATATTATGGGAGACAGTGTCAAAGGCCTTGCTGAAGTCCAGATAGACCACATCCACAGCTTTCCCCTCATCCACCAGGTGAGTCACCTGATCATAAAAGGAGATCAGGTTGGTCAGACAGGACCTGCCCCTCCTAAACCCATGCTGGCTGGGTCTGATCCCTTGTCCATCCTGAAGGTGCTGTGTGATTCCATTCAGGATGATCTGCTCCATAACCCTGCCAGGCACCGAGGTCAGGCTGACAGGCCTGGAGTTGCCAGGGTCAGCTCTGCAGCCCTTTTTGTGGACTGGGGTAACATTGGCCAATTTCCAATCATATGGGACCTCCCCAGTGAGCCAGGACTGCTGGAAGATGATGGAGAGCGGCTTGGCAAGTTCTTTTGCTAGCTCCCTCATCACCCTAGGATGGATCTCATCTGGTCCCATAGACTTGTGAGGATCCAGATGGCTCAGTAAATCCCCAACTATTTCCTCCTGGAATACAAGGGGCCTATTTGGCTTCCTATCTCTGTCAACCACCTCCAGAGATGAGTTGTCCTGTGGGCCACCTGTCTTACTGGTAAAAACTGAGGCAAAGTAGGTATTAAGTACCTCAGCTTTCTCCTCATCTTTGTTAACTATATTTCCTTCAGAGTCCAACAGAGAATGGAGGTTTTCCTTGCCCCTCCTTTTGTTATTAACGTATTTGAAGAAGGACTTTTTATTATCCCTGGCAGAATTGGCCAAATTAACTTCAAATTGCACTTTTGTTTCCCTGATTTTTTTTCTGCATGATCTAGCTATTGCCATAAATTCTTCATAAGTAACCAGCCCTTTTCTCCACAGTCAGTAAAGTCTCTTTTTATTTCTGATTTCATTCAGAATCTCCCTGTTTAGCCAAGCCGGTTGTCTCCCCCGCTGGCTAGCCTTTCGGCACACTGGTATAGCCTGTTCCTGTGCACTCAAAACCACCTGCTTGAATCATGTCCAACCCTCCTGGGCCCCCTTGTTTTCAAGCATTGTTTCCCAGGGTATGCTCTGAACTAGACTTCTGAATAGGCAAAAGTCTGCCCTCCGGAAGTCCAGCGTAGAGGTTTTGTTAATGGTTCTCCCTGCATCTCTGAGTATTGAAAAGTCTATTATTTCATGGTCGCTATGCCCCAGGCGGCCTCCAACCACTACATCTCCCACCAGCCCTTCCCTGTTTGTAAACAGTAGGTCTAGCGGGGTCTTGCCCCTGATGGGCTCATTTACCAGCTGATGAAGGAAATTGTCCTCTATACACTCTAGGAACTTCCTAGACTGCCTCTTCTGTGCAGTATTGAGCTCCCAGCAGATATCCGGCAGGTTAAAGTCACCCACAAGAACAAGGGCCGTTGATTTTGAGACATCTGCCAGCTGCTTGTAGAATAATTCATCTCCTTCATCGTCCTGGTTGGGCGGTGTCACAGAGCAACCCACAGGTCAATTTTAGGGACCACAAGGTCCAAAACCAACTTTTATTAGACCAGCGAGGCACAGGGTTTTAGCACTCCGAATGTGACTTAAATACAGGTTCGGATATCAGTGGAGGAAATTATTGAGAGGGGCAGCCACTAATACAACAGGAGGTCCACAGAGTGCATGCACGTGGCTTCACCAAAACAGTGCCGGAGCCGTCCCCGAGTCCCGGAGGAGTACACACTTGCCTAAGCACGGTGTGGGATTATTTTTATAGAGATACACGTACTCGCAGTGAGTACGGAAAGTGTGCACTCGCGATGTCGCGAGAGTAAATTTATAATACGCTCGCAGTCCTGCGAGAGTTATTTCACACGTGCAAATGTGCACGGAATCCTACACGTGCTTATGTGGAAGCACGGGAGGAAAATATACTCGCGATTGTGCGAGGGGCTCTCGGCGGCCACTCGCGATTGTGCGAGGAAATAAAGTACTTGTGCAAATGTGCACGGAAAGAAGATATACTCGCAATCCTGCGAGAAGGTTTACTTACACCGTGGCGGCGAGGCAAGCGGAGTCTCCATCCCGGGGAGGGGGGCTCTCCTGGCGGCAGTGGCTAAGCTCGTGCTCCAAGAGACCCGCGGCAATGGGCGGAGTCTCGACGAGAGTCCCGTTTTGTTATCTGATCAGACCTGACTGTAGGCATTGTATAAGCTTCTCTGCACCCCCCACACTGAGTGTGGGTGCCCCTGAAGCCCTCAAACATCCCCCACACTGGGCGCGGCCCAGTGTGCCTTGGCACTCCCTTCTTCTAATGTCCCAGGAGCCAGGGTGCTCTGGGCCAAACAAAAGAAGCTGTTAGCCTCAAATAGCAGAGGAAGAGAGAGAGAAGTGCCGTGCTGCAAAGGAGGGGGAATTGCAGTCTGTCACAATCCCACCCTGTGACTACAGTCATGGTCTGACAGAACTCTGGAGTGCTATGACAGTTACCTCTTGCCTCCAAAGTAAAAAGAGGACACTTCTGCCAGTGAGCCTTAATGTCCACTGTGGATCACCATATAACATATGTTGACTTACCCCTCCAAACAGTTATTAATAACAATCAAAAATAGAATTGAAGTAATTACAACAATCAACAATTGCCCAAGGTAATTATTGAGTCCCAGCATCAGTCACAGTTCGTTAGTGTTTCCATTCCTGTGGCTGCCTTCCTTCTGAATGGCTTGGTGGTGTTAGCTGGATCCTCTTCCACCCTGTCATTGTTGGTGTTGTTTCCAAGGCATCTGGATGCTCTTCCATCCCTTGCTGGTGTTAGGTGAATCTTATTCCACCCCGTCACACGCATCTGTACTTCTCTTCCACCCTGTCATCTTCCTTCGCCCTGCAAGAAAACACAAAACAGACCTCGGTCCCTTTGGAACCGGGCTTTCATAGTTAACATGTTGAACTAGCTCAGAAGGTTCTGAGCAGAAAATATCTCTTGGACCTTTTGTTCTGGGGGTGGGTCTTTATCGAGTGGTTTCCTGTTATTGACTCTTTATCAAAATCGTTAATGACCTCCATAATGCCCCATTTAGCTGCAGTGGAGTGCCAGTAAATTTTTTTTGATAGCAAGTAATATTAGCAGCTACTTTCAGTAAGCAGCAGTGTTGAGGCACATTGCCGGGTCCTAATGGGAGCTGCTTCTGACCCTCAGAGAGCACTGAGCCGGGGCGGGGTCACTGGTCCCAAGCCTCGGCTTTTTTTTCCCTTTTTTTTTCTTTTCCAGTTCGCAAGAGTGGGGGGGGGCGCTCCCGCCCGCAGCGAGCCGGGGGGAGGCGGCCAA
Organism: Columba livia; assembly: GCF_036013475.1. Lineage (NCBI taxonomy): Eukaryota > Metazoa > Chordata > Aves > Columbiformes > Columbidae > Columba > Columba livia. The sequence goes on from NC_088620.1 coordinate 11,538,235, forward strand.
CCCGGGGAAGGTGGTTGCCTGCCAGCGCTCGCGAGGCCGGGCTGCCCCGCCCCACACCACCAGGACTTGGATGCCAGGAATGGTGGCGGGGGGGGGGCGGCCAGCCGGGAGGCGACAGAAGTTTTACGGGGGGAGGTTTTGCCTCCGTTTCTCGGGTTATGCCCGTACTGGACATGTGTTTCTAGCAGCTCTCTCAGGCTGCTCCGTCTCGCGCCGCCAGTCCCGGGGCAGAGGCCGGCACTCACGGGGTGGGGCTTTGCTATGCCGGACCGCCCGAGTTGCCGGTACGGGGAGGGGGCCGTCTGGACACCGCGGCTAATTGTTTGTCTTTCTTCAAGATCACTAATAACCTCCGTAGTGCCCCGTTTTGCTGCTTTTGGCAGGGGGTATCGTGGGGTACAGGTTATTGTAGATGTGGGTGGAGCAGGAGCAAGTTGCAAAATCCTAATGTCAGTGGTTCTTTCGGGCTGCAAGGGTGCAGAGGTAAATGGCAATATTCTAATACGGGCTACCTCTGCTCTGTGACTCCCAAAGCTCCAAATCTCTCCATTAGGTAAGCACCACCGTCTACCTGCCAAAATATCAAATCCCAATATGTTCGCCTTATAAGGGCTCAGGGCAACTTCCACAGGCGTTGTCCGCTTTTCCCCAGGCAGCAAAAGGTGGGTTCGAGCTAAAGGACACCTCTCTGCTACACCCGTTACCCCCACTATATTGATGGCTTTCCTTGATGGTTTAATCCCAAGTTTGTCAGCTTGCCGCCTGTTCAAAACACTGATTTGTGCGCCCGTGTCAATTAGAAATCTCACACTTATCCGCCTTGGACCAACGGGGATATGTATGTATGGTTTTTTATCACTGGACCATTGGCAAGAGAATACAGAGCGGGTGGGGCGGTCCCGGTTCCCATCCGCTTTTACTAGTTTTTTGACTCCCTTTGTGAGGATACGAACGGATTAGTGTTTCGCTTGTCCTCAGGGAGGGGGGCGGTTACCGGTGCCTCCTCTTGGTTCTCTGATCTTCCCTCTAAATATTCCACTAGCTCCTGTAAATGCTCAGTGGAAAGCTTATGTAGCAGTGTTCGGGGCACTCCCAAAGCGGCTGCGCGGCGCCACAGGTCGCCCCGCTGCAAGCTGCTACTCTGATTTGAAAAACGCTCCGGTTTCTGTGATGGGGGGGGCGGCCTAGTGGGGGGCGGTCCCTGAAGAGGCTCGGCTCGGCTCATCTTCCGGACCGTCCGGCTTCTACACGGGCTGCCGCTCGGGTCTACCCACCCCATCTCGCGCCCATGTGTAACCACATTGTGTAAAATTTCCGCCCAGGTTAATACATGTTCAGGAGGACTTCGGGGATTTTGCTTATTACGATCAATAGCCCCCTGAATTTTTTCCTTAAGGGACTGGACATATATTTTTAAGGCATCCGGTAGTCCTTTAATAAGCAGCCGAAGGTGGACCGGATCCACCGGCGCCGCCATAGGGGGAGACTGCCGGCCTCTTTCATACATTGCTTGTATACAAGCCGCCTTTTGAACTCCCTCGGCAAGATCTGATAAACCTTTTATAACAATTGCCACTGGCTCCCCACGTTCCCTGGGGTCTATACCACCAGCCCAGTAAGCGACACGAGATGTAATGGACTGATCACCATCTGGACCATCACTTAAAAATACCCCTGGGCCCCAGAAACCTGTGGCCTCATCCTTACTCAATAATATTCTGTCACCCCCAGTAAGCGAAACGCGCCAAAGATATTCAGTCTCTGTTTCGCCCGGCTTCCGTGAGAATCTAGTTTGTAAATCCCCTAGCTCCAGTCCTGAATATGGCGTGCTATGGGTAGCCGTGCGTGGATTTCTGCCTCGTCCATCCGCATGTGTCTCAGTTCTAATAAGAGGACGCACGTCCTTTGTTTCTACCCCCCACACATCAACACTGTTTTCAAAATCAGTACCTTTGTCGAGAAGCGGGGGGGCTGAGGCGCATGCCTGAATGGGGGAGACACTAGAGGCGGTTCTTATATTAAATAACAAAAACTCAAGTTTCTGTTCCAAAAAACCAAGTTTCTGTTCTAACAAGCCAAACCGCTGTTCTAAATAATCTGACCGTATGCTTTGCCGCGAAAAGTCCTGAATAAAAGACTCAAACTGTTCGCTTTGCCGCAAAAGGTTTTGTTTCAAAGAGTCAAACTTTTCGCTCTGCTGCGCAAAGTCCTGCTTAAGAAAGTCAGACTGCTCACTCTGCCACGAAAGGCTTTGCTTTAAAGAATCAAACTGTTTGTTTTGCCACGAAAAATCCTGCCTTAAAGAGTCAAATCGTTCACTCTCCCGTGAAAGGTTTTCCTCCATTCGGTCCTTAAGTTTACACAGATCCTGTGTTACCTTTAAGTAAACACTCAAACTGGCACACACCGCAGACCCTATAACTACAAGGCCACAGATTACTGCAGAGATATTACTCAACCCTCCAAATAATTCCTCCATCTCTGATATCCTGCCGACTACGCCAGAAATGTCACAGAGCAACCCACAGGTCAATTTTAGGGACCACAAGGTCCAAAACCAACTTTTATTAGACCAGCGAGGCACAGGGTTTTAGCACTCCGAATGTGACTTAAATACAGGTTCGGATATCAGTGGAGGAAATTATTGAGAGGGGCAGCCACTAATACAACAGGAGGTCCACAGAGTGCATGCACGTGGCTTCACCAAAACAGTGCCGGAGCCGTCCCCGAGTCCCGGAGGAGTACACACTTGCCTAAGCACGGTGTGGGATTATTTTTATAGAGATACACGTACTCGCAGTGAGTACGGAAAGTGTGCACTCGCGATGTCGCGAGAGTAAATTTATAATACGCTCGCAGTCCTGCGAGAGTTATTTCACACGTGCAAATGTGCACGGAATCCTACACGTGCTTATGTGGAAGCACGGGAGGAAAATATACTCGCGATTGTGCGAGGGGCTCTCGGCGGCCACTCGCGATTGTGCGAGGAAATAAAGTACTTGTGCAAGTGTGCACGGAAAGAAAATATACTCGCAATCCTGCGAGAAGGTTTACTTACACCGTGGCGGCGAGGCAAGCGGAGTCTCCATTCCGGGGAGGGGGTTCTCGTGGCGGCAGTGGCTAAGCTCGTGCTCCAAGAGACCCGCGGCAATGGGCGGAGTCTCGACGAGAGTCCCGTTTTGTTATCTGATCAGACCTGACTGTAGGCATTGTATAAGCTTCTCTGCACCCCCCACACTGAGTGTGGGTGCCCCTGAAGCCCTCAAACATCCCCCACACTGGGCGCGGCCCAGTGTGCCTTGGCACTCCCTTCTTCTAATGTCCCAGGAGCCAGGGTGCTCTGGGCCAAACAAAAGAAGCTGTTAGCCTCAAACAGCAGAGGAAGAGGGAGAAGTGCCGTGCTGCAAAGGAGGGGGAATTGCAGTCTGTCACAGGCGGTCACCCACGAGGATGTCAGCCTTGTTGGACTTCCCCCTAATTCTGGTCCATAGGCACTCAACCTTGTCACTGCTGACCTCAAGTTTAACAGAGTCGAGTGACTCTCTAACATATAAAGCCACCCCTCCACCTCTCCTACCCTGCCTGTCTTTTCTGAAGAGCTTGTAGCCACACATAGCAGCACTGCAGTCATATGAGTCATCCCACCATGTTTCTGTGATGGCAACTATGTCATAGCTTTCCTGCTGCACGATGGCTTCCAGCTCCTCTTGTTTGTTGCCCATACTGCGTGCATTAGTGTACACGCACTTCAATTGGGCTGCTGATTTCCCTCTTATTCGGGCTTTCCATCCTTAGGCTGATCTTTGGATAGCCCGGTTTCAATCCCTTCCCCCTTCAAACCTAGTTTAAAGCCCTCCTGATCAGCCCTGCAAACTTATGGGCTATAGTCCTCTTGCTCTCCCTAGAAGGTTGAAGCCCATCTGATTTGAGGAGACTAGGTACCACGGAGCTTGCCCCGTGGTCAAAAAACCCAAAATTTTGATGGTGACACCAATCCTTAAGCCACCTGTTGATGAGATGGGCTTTTCTGCTCCTCTCTTTATTTAGCTCCTCATCCATCCCAGCTAGCACAGGAACTGAGGCAAATAATGCGCACTAGAACACTTGCTTCTGGGTGTCAGACAAAAGTGTAGCCATTGATGGTAAGAAGTATGTTGCTCTATGAAAAGCTTAATGACCAGTCTTAGGAAGCATTTGGTTGTAATGAGGTTCAGCCCTCCACAGATGCAGTTCACGCAGTAGAATTCGGTGGGTGAAGCTGGCGTCTGTCTCCCCGAGCAGGGAAAGGACAGGACGCCCTCCTGCCCACACTGGGCCCATACGGGCAGGTCCACAGCAGCCAGCGTGGGGCAGGAGCAAGTACGCAGCCAAAGCGGGTGCTGAGGCACACGTGTGCTCTGCACAGAGCTCCGTGTGTCCCGGCTCCTCTCACCTTCTTTGTGGAGAGCAAAGCAACAGAATGATGTTGGGAGTGGCCCCTGGCTCCCGCGGGGCTCAGCTCTTGTGCAGCCAGCGCTCAGGGCCACGGCAAAAACACCTGTAAGGGGGCAAGCGGGACCGGCTGTAGTTCAGCTGAAAGGGTCAGGGTAGGGTGTGATTTCTGCTTCCCTGTTGACTTTTCTCTGGCACAAAAGCACACAAATAATCCAGAGAAGCATTCTGCTGGAAACACAGCCATGAGCAAGGCTAGGGTGAAACCTTTTTCGGTATTTTTGATGAAATCAACATTCTACCTTTTGATCTACCACTACAAAATTTATACTTTGCATAGGATAAGTGGAAGGACAAAACAGAAAATATATATGATGTGGTTGTGATTCTTTTAATTATATTCCTTTCACTGGAAGGGTATGAAATACCTGTAAAAATAAAACTGGATGCAATATAATATGAAGCTAGAGTGGGGACTATGGAAGGGGTTATAATACCCCTATTTGTCAAAAAATAAGACAGGGTCTTGTATTGATTTTTGCTCCAAGAGATGCATTAGGGCTTATTTTCAGGGGATGTCTTCTTTTCCATGAACAACAATCTACATTTATTCTTGAACAAATAATCAACATTTATTCAAATATAGTCATATCATCACATTCTGGAACTCTCCAAACCCTGAATTCCATAATGAATTTCTTGTGACTCTGTTTCGTTTAGAACCATTGGCCCAAATCTCTCACGTCTATCAATAGTGGTTTCCCTAAACACCCTGCTCATAGCGCATTGACAGCGCAACTGTCGTGATTTTATCCCATGAGCTTCACCCTGGTCACCACCTCTCGCAGTCCGGCTTCACAGAGTGTCACAGAGCAACCCACAGGTCAATTTTAGGGACCACAAGGTCCAAAACCAACTTTTATTAGACCAGCAAGGCACAGGGTTTTAGCACTCCGAATGTGACTTAAATACAGGTTCGGATATCAGTGGAGGAAATTATTGAGAGGGGCAGCCACCAATACAACAGGAGGTCCACAGAGTGCATGCACGTGGCTTCACCAAAACAGTGCCCGAGCCGTCCCCGAGTCCCGGAGGAGTACACACTTGCCTAAGCACGGTGTGGGATTATTTTTATAGAGATACACGTACTCGCAGTGAGTACGGAAAGTGTGCACTCGCGATGTCGCGAGAGTAAATTTACAATACGCTCGCTGTCCTGCGAGAGTTATTTTACACGTGCAATGTGCACGGAATCCTACACGTGCTTATGTGGAAGCACGGGAGGAAAATATACTCGCGATTGTGCGAGGGGCTCTCGGCCGCCACTCGCGATTGTGCGAGGGAATAAAGTACTTGTGCAAATGTGCACGGAAAGAAAATATACTCGCAATCCTGCGAGAAGTTTTACTTACACCGTGGCGGCGAGGCAAGTGGAGTCTCCATCCCGGGGAGGGGGCTCTCGTGGCAGCAGTGGCTAAGCTCGTGCTCCAAGAGACCCGCGGCAATGGGCGGAGTCTCGACGAGAGTCCCGTTTTGTTATCTGATCAGACCTGACTGTAGGCATTGTATAAGCTTCTCTGCACCCCCCACACTGAGTGTGGGTGCCCCTGAAGCCCTCAAACATCCCCCACACTGGGCGCGGCCCAGTGTGCCTTGGCACTCCCTTCTTCTAATGTCCCAGGAGCCAGGGTGCTCTGGGCCAGACAAAAGAAGCTGTTAGCCTCAAATAGCAGAGGAAGAGAGAGAAGTGCCGTGCTGCAAAGGAGGGGGAATTGCAGTCTGTCACAATCCCACCCTGTGACTACAGTCATGGTCTGACAGAACTCTGGAGTGGTATCACAGCTACCTCTTGCCTCCAAAGTAAAAGGGGACACTTCTGCCAGTGAGCCTTAATGTCCACTGTGGATCACCATATGACATATGTTGACTTACCCCTGCAAACAGTTATTAATAACAATCAATAATATAATCGAAGTAATTACAACAATCAACAATTGCCCGAGGTAATTATTGAGTCCCAGCATCAGTCACAGTTCGTTAGTGTTTCCATTCCTGTGGCTGCCTTCCTTCTGAATGGCTTGGTGGTGTTAGCTGGATCCTCTTCCACCCTGTCATTGTTGGTGTTGTTTCCAAGGCATCTGGATGCTCTTCCATCCCTTGCTGGTGTTAGGTGAATCTTATTCCACCCCGTCACACGCATCTGTACTTCTCTTCCACCCTGTCATCTTCCTTCGCCCTGCAAGAAAACACAAAGCAGATCTCGGTCCCTTTGGAACCGGGCTTTCATAGTTAGTAGGCGGGAACTATCCACCGAGCACTAATACGGTGGGTTTTCCCATTCTCATCAAGGGCTTCCCAGGCATATAACCCTCTGGGCTTTGCTAGAGTCATGGGCACAATACCAATAGACGGTAACTTCACCATGACAGGCTGGCCCACTTGTGTTTTTGGGGACTGTTCTTCCTCTGTGTTGGTTGTCAAGTTGCTGTCTGTCAATGGCTTTTCAGGACAGAAAGCCCTGATTTTGGGGCTTCCATAGCTTCCCCAGCGGTTATTGACAAGGAAGACAGCTTGTGTTAATCGCTTGTCCCAGTTGGGTCGTGATACGTCTGCGTATTTCTTAATCAAACCATTGGTTCGTTCCACGATCCCATTGGCTTGGGGATAATATGGTGTATGAAACACCCACTTAATACCTTCTCCCTTGGCCCAGTCCTGAACCACAGCAGCTGAGAAGTGTGTGCCATTATCACTCTGGATATTCTCAGGAGTGGGTAGGACACCAAACCACCCACACAGTGCTTGCACGGTTTGATCTCCAGTGGCTGCTTTGACAGCAGTGGCCATTGATAATCCTGATACTACCTCTACCCCCACCAGGATGTATTTCTTTCCATTAGAGGGTTTCAGTGGCCCGATATAGTCAACTTGCCACGTGCTCCAGAGAGTCTTGCCCTGCCTTATATGTAGGGCCGGGGCCTGATTTGGGTGATCAGCTTTAAGTCTGAGCCGGCATTGTGGACAGGCTGTAAGAATTGCTTCACATGTTCTCATGGATACTGGCCAACCCCGGGATCGGCATTCGTAATAAAGATCTGCCTTTCCAGAATGGCCTCGCTTAAGGTGTAACCATTCAGCTAACCGTGCCCACTCCTCTGGTGTGCTTTCAGCTAGTCTGATCTGGGCTAGAAAATCAACTTGTTGATTCCATTTGGCAGCGGGGGTTCCATCCTTCGCATGTCCTTTTACCCAGCCCACACTCAAAGGTCGTGACCTGCCTATTTCTAATAGTCTTTGCCAGTCTTCAGCTCTCCACACTCTGGTGCGATTTACTTCCCACTGATTAGATTCCCATTGGCATATCCATTCAGTTGCACCCTTATAGGTTGCATAGGAATCAGTGTAAATCGTGGAGGCTCCTCCTTCTGCTGCTAATAAGAGAGCACGCAGTTCTCCCACTTGAGCGCTACCTTCCCCCTCCTCTGTTATTCTTTTTCCAGTAGCAATCTCCAATGCTGCTGCCTTGTACTGCCAGTTTGTCCCTATCCGATGGGCTGATGCATCAGTGAACCAGACTCCTTGTGTGTCTGAGTCCTGGGTTAGCTCAGGTGCCTCTTTAATTGGAGAGGGTTTATAAGGCAGGCTCAACAGGACCGGATCAGCATTTACGGGTTGTTGAAGCTTTGAAACCTTTACAGAACCCTCCTTAAGTGGTAACAATTGGCTAACTCCCTCTAAATAAGCATACCATTTTCGTACCGTTGCTTTCTGTGCCACCCCCTCGGGGGGGGGTAGCCCTTTAAGGACTGAATTCAACAGAGGGAAAGGGCCTTGTCTTCTTCCCTCAGGGGAATCATGAAGAACATATCTTTAACATCCAAAGCAGCCATCCATGGGTGGGCTGCTGCTTGTATTGCAGTCACCACCGAGGCTATGTTTGGGACAGCAGCTGTTAGTGGTGTTGTGTTATTATTCAGTTTTCTATAATCAATAGTTAGGCGCCATCGCCCATCAGGCTTGCGAACGGGCCAAACTGGAGAATTATAGGGAGAATGGGTGCGGCTAATTATCTGTCTTTCTTCAAGATCATTAATAACCTCCGTAATCCCCCGTTTTGCTGCATTTGGCAGGGGGTATTGGGGAGTACAGGTTATTGTAGATGTGGGTAGAGCAGGAGCGAGTTGCAAAATCCTAATGTCAGTAGTTCTTTCGGGCTGCAAGGGTGCAGAGGTAAATGGCAATATTCTAATGCGGGCTACCTCTGCTCTGTGACTCCCAAAGCTCCAAATCTCTCCATTAGGTAAGCACCACCATCTACCTGCCAAAATATCGAATCCCAATATGTTTGCCTTATAAGGACTCAGGGCAACTTCCACAGGCGTTGTCCGCTTTTCCCCAGGCAGCAAAAGGTGGGTTCGAGCTAAAGGACACCTCTCTGCTACACCCGTTACCCCCACTATATTGATGGCTTTCCTTGATGGTTTAATCCCAAGTTTGTCAGCTTGCCGCCTGTTCAAAACACTGATTTGTGCGCCCGTGTCAATTAGAAATTTCACACTTATCCGCCTTGGACCCACGGGGATATGTATGTATGGCTCTTTATCACTGGACCATTGGCAAGAAAATACAAAGCGGGTGGGGCGGTCCCGGTTCCCATCCGCTTTTACTAGTTTTTTGACTCCCTTTGTGAGGATACGAAAGGTTTAGTGTTTCGCTTGTCCTCAGGGAGGGGGGCGGTTATCGGTGCCTCCTCTTGGTTCTCTGATATCCTGCACGACTACGCCAAAAATGTCACAGAGCAACCCACAGGTCAATTTTAGGGACCACAAGGTCCAAAACCAACTTTTATTAGACCAGCAAGGCACAGGGTTTTAGCACTCCGAATGTGACTTAAATACAGGTTCGGATATCAGTGGAGGAAATTATTGAGAGGGGCAGCCACTAATACAACAGGAGGTCCACAGAGTGCATGCACGTGGCTTCACCAAAACAGTGCCCGAGCCGTCCCCGAGTCCCGGAGGAGTACACACTTGCCTAAGCACGGTGTGGGATTATTTTTATAGAGATACACGTACTCGCAGTGAGTACGGAAAGTGTGCACTCGCGATGTCGCGAGAGTAAATTTATAATACGCTCGCAGTCCTGCGAGAGTTATTTTACACGTGCAATGTGCACGGAATCCTACACGTGCTTATGTGGAAGCACGGGAGGAAAATATACTCGCGATTGTGCGAGGGGCTCTCGGCTGCCACTCACGATTGTGCGAGGGAATATAGTACTTGTGCAAATGTGCACGGAAAGAAAATATACTCGCAATCCTGCGAGAAGTTTTACTTACACCGTGGCGGCGAGGCAAGTGGAGTCTCCATCCCGGGGAGGGGGGCTCTCCTGGCGGCAGTGGCTAAGCTCGTGCTCCAAGAGACCCGCGGCAATGGGCGGAGTCTCGACGAGAGTCCCGTTTTGTTATCTGATCAGACCTGACTGTAGGCATTGTATAAGCTTCTCTGCACCCCCCACACTGAGTGTGGGTGCCCCTGAAGCCCTCAAACATCCCCCACACTGGGCGCGGCCCAGTGTGCCTTGGCACTCCCTTCTTCTAATGTCCCAGGAGCCAGGGTGCTCTGGGCCAGACAAAAGAAGCTGTTAGCCTCAAATAGCAGAGGAAGAGAGAGAAGTGCCGTGCTGCAAAGGAGGGGGAATTGCAGTCTGTCACACAGAGTTTCCACGCTGATTTCCCTCCATTCTATTTTCAATGTAGTCAATAATTTCCATGGTCCTTGAAGAGCTTGTTTATTGCAATATCAGGAGTCTGGAGATGGGCAGTCATTCCCGCGGGAACCTTTATTTGGTTGTTTTTCTCTTTTGAAGAAGTTCTTTGTGTCCTCAGCTGTCCGTGCTGGCTGGATTCCAGACTAGCAGAGCTCTTCGGCCACCTTGCAAAACAAGCAGCAGCATTAAATCAACCCGGTTCCTTATAACTGCTTGTGTGCACCTTTTTCAGTTTCAAGAATATAAATGCCTGAAACACTTTCAATCTTGTCCTTCTTGCTCTCAGTAATGATGAGAGGTGGGGCTTTATTTCCGTCCAGATGAATTGTCAAAATACGAGTAACACGTGCACTTTCATAACCAGGGGAGGGAATGTAGACTGAGGAGGCACCCGGCTGTCCGACTGTCGTGCGAGATCCTTGGCCCATAAACTCTGCAGTTGCATCCCCAGCAATCCTGGTGGAAGGTTGGTATTTAGAAAAGCCGATGCCATCAACAAAGAACTAGAATGCAAGTGCACGTTTAGTAACTTCAGCATCTTCCAGCTTAGACAGTGTTGCTGATCGGCTTAGAGACAGTTCCCATTGCTGGAGGGACCGTCTGGCCAGTGCTGCGATGCTTTGAGTTCTTCTGGGGATATTTCTAACTGTGGCGCCATTGCAAAGACAAATTCTTGCGCGTCAGCCCTGCACACAGCCAAAGCCTTTGCCAATCTGGGTGTGTTGGCGCTCGCCAGCCTGTATTGTTTTGGTTCTTGTGGCATCTTCCGAGTGCGATTCTTTTGGGGGTGTCTGTTTTTCTTGGTGAAGGTCTGTCTGTCCTGCTGCATTCTATTGCCAATTAATTTTACTTTTTTACATGTGTAGCTACCTGGACACTATTTAAATTGACTTTTTTTATGAAATGTAACCAGGGCTTATTTTTGAGTAGGGCTTGTGTTTCGAACATCCTCAACAATCTCAAAAAATCAGACCAGGGCTTCTTTTCGGTGTAGGTCTCATTTTCATGGAAAAAGGGTAGAGATGGCTACAGCTGTATACAACATAAAATAGATTCTGTATCAAGTGTTTGAACCCGAACCTTTTTCCTTACACTGTCTTCATAATTTTTAAGACAGTTTTGGTATTTTTCCGGGCAAAGGGTTTCAATGTCATGTTTTTGAATGAAATCAAAAGTCCCACATCCAACAACTTCTGCTTCTCCCACTTTCTCAGAGGCTCATGTCTGATGAAGTAATGATCTAATAAGCTCTAAGTGATCAACCTATCTAATAATTATCTTTATGCAAGAGCATTTTTTAAAATACACTTTATGAACCAGAGGAGGTGATTTTCATACTTCTCTCTCACGTCTTTGATGCTGCTCACACCAAACGAAGTGAAAGCTGCTGTCTGGTGGTTTAAGCTTTTGTGTGCTGCTGAATGATGACAAACACCAGCAGATACCCCATGTGTGCTGTGTGAAAACCGTGAAGCTTTTGGTTCTTGGCTGATCTGGAACAGGATCTCACTTTCACGCTGTAGAACTGTCAATAGCGGCTTCTCCAGTCAGAAATGAGTCACATTGCGTGTGCACATTTGCAGGCGGTGGTCGAGCTCCTCGAACACGGGGCTGACCCCAACCTGCCGTTGAGCAGAGCGGTGGGAAGTGCCCTGTGTGCGGCCGTGAGCACAGCGTACGAACAGCAGAGAACAGCAGCGCAGAGGATCGCCTTGGTGAGACTACTTCTGGGGCTTGATGGGGTTTTTTAAGCTTCAGGAAAACAGTGATTTTTGTCAGTGCACTGAATCCCAGTTCTCTTTAATGAGTAAGCCGATTTTTTTCCTAGAACAATGAATTTGTGTCTGTTCCTAATGCTGTTTGTTTCTGTCCTGAGGAGCAGAGGTTTTGTATGGAAATTCATTTTAATGTTTGAGTAAAGAGGATGATAACCTCCGTGTCTAGAAGAAGAAAAACTACATTAAAGTCAGATGGAATGTTTGTAGTGCCCACAACCCCGTCAAATCTGACTGTCGCTTTGTTTAAAAACTCAATCAGCATCCATGTGAAGAGAAACACTCTGTGTTTGGTTGTTGCTGTGGAGTGGTCGATGACAATGCACTTTCTCCTCTCTTGTGAGGCCAGTAGCCGTGTTTGGCCCGTGCAATCCGGTTTCTGTCCTCAGCCCGGGCTGATCTCGGGGGTCAGGACGCTGCAGCTGAGGCTCTGGCGTGGAGCCGGTTCCCCCGCTGGGTTCTGTTCTCCCCCTTCCTCACTAGTTGTCGCGGCTTCATTTGTCACTGCAGGATTGGGAGATGTCTCGAAACAAAAAACAACTGCCTGCAAGAAGGTTTTACCTAAAAAAGAGATATGACAATTTGTCAACAGCCGTAAAGGGACAAAGAAACGTGTGGTTCAGTGCGCAGAACAGTCTCACAAATAGAGATGAGGCTCTGATGCCCGGTCCTGTCTCTTTAGCTCTGGTGTGATCACAGTTTTTTTGGGAAGGTTTTCTTTTTACTTGGATGTACAATGATTTGCTTTCTGCAGGTTGATAAACTGCTTGAAGCTGGCGCCAATATCCTTGCACCGGTTCCTCTTCGGGAAGGACAGACCAAAGCTGTGGGAACAGCTGTTGACTATGCCTATTTTAAATATTATCAGGTATGACTTCAGCAAGTACTGTGCATTCGCATCCATTCAAATACATGGCCTGTTGTGTCCTGATTAATTGTCTAAAGCCTTCTGCAGAGGCTTTCATGGAAATTTGCTTTTTCCCTTCATTTGTTGTGAGACTTGGTTCAGCACCAGGAGCAGCGTTAATCACTTAAGTCTGAACACCTCTAGCAGTTTTGCCTGTGAAGACAATCCTTCCTGTCACACATTATAGAAAGATTCCATCCGTCATTGGATTGGAAAGAGTTAACCGTAATCTCAAACCCAGGCATTAAAACCAAAAGTCACGTGTGTTTCTGTGAGGCTGTAATCAAATCAGGTGAAGTTATTATGGCTTGTGTGGTATGTTGTAAGCGATGACAGGACATTATTGATCAAACTTGAAAATAATGGATTTTCTAAATAAAATATATATTTAAGTAAACATGTATAAAAATATTAATTATATAATATATGCTATACATTGTACATAAAATAACTAATATATATATATTTACTAAATAAATAAATGGACTTACTAAAGTCGTCCTTAATCACTTGTTAATGCCTTAGAAAAAGAATCTTACTATGAAGTATAACTAATAAATTTCTATTTTTTTTTCTGGATATGTTAGTTTAAAAAACATTTTAAAGGCCTGGGATTGTGTGACACTTCTAATCAGAACTAACATAAGGTCGTTTTTAATAGCTGGCTTATTAACAAGAAGGCTTACATGGTAAGCAGATCGCTTACCTCTGGAGTACGAACAGTTGTTCTGAAAAGGACAAAAGTAGCGGTGCACCCTGTTCATGGAGCGGCCTGGCGAGAGCTGAGGGGGGTTTGCATCTCACACCGATCTTCTGCGTAGACATTAAATTGCAATTTCTTTGCTTGCAACCACAGCTGATCGTCAAACAGGAAAATAATTAAATTAAGCTATTTATAGCTGTAATCACAGCTCAGACTTGACCACCATACTTACCTTCCTGCCTTGCTCCGGACTCTTGCTTGTGCTCTCCTTCCTGGCACTTGCTACAGGGTAGTGGTTTGGGCATTGAGGGCCAGAGCCTGCACAATCCATGCCCTCTGGCTGCTCATTCCAATAAATTCTGTGGTGCTTCCTGAGGTGCTGGGGAGGAGCTCTGCACAACGAGGGCAGCATCCCCAGGAGACTTTCAAGGCCAGGCTGGGCGGGGCTCTGAGCAACCCGATCTAGTTGAGATGTCCCTGCCCATTGCAGGGGTTGGACTAGATGACCTTTAAAGGTCTCTTCCAACCCAAAATGTTCTATAGTTCCCCCTTGAACAAACACTTGAAAAGTGTTTAGTTGTTGACCACTCAACAAACTGATAAATGGAACAACTTGAATGTCGGACGTGGACACGTCCTGTGCCCAGTGTCACTGACTGAGCTCCACGCCAGGACCCAGCAGGGATGATGCTGTGCTTTTAGAACAGCTTGGCTTTAACTCGGAAGTACTTGTGTGTTAGTGTCCCCATGCACCGGGGGATTAACTCCTGGCATGTTGCAGGATACGAGAATTGCTCACACACCGTACCACGTACTGTCAGCATCTGAGCAGGAGGTTCTTCAAACACGCCGATCGCTGCTGGAACACATTACAGTGAAGCTCCGTGAGTGTGTCATCCTGAAAGAGAAAGAGTGGGATCAAGAAAAGTTGAGAAGATCCAAGAAATGTGAGTTCAAGTTTCAGAATAGCTCGAGATTAAGTGTACCATCACCTGCTGTGAAGGGGCATTTATTGTTGTCATTCCAGTGTTACTGTCTGAAAAGGTTACTCCTGATAAAATCGGCTCCTACATATGTGGTAGGGGATGCAGAGGTTCTGCAGACATTAACAAGACATTGTGAAGAAAATCTGAGATCAGTGCCTGTCAGCTGCTTCCTGGTAAATCCTTGCGCAAGATCCATTACCATGTGTTAAACAGCGATTGAGGAGCTCGCTCCTCTTTCTTTACATCTTTGTGTTGGGTGTGGGTAGCAGGACATCTATCAGGACTGTGGCCATCTAGTGTATTTTAATTCCTTATGGCAACTTACTCCCATTGTATAATATCAATGCTCTTCTGCTATTAGAGTAGCAACAATGAATACACAAATTAAGATGATTTGAGTTACATTCTCAGTGGCGTTCAAATCTGTGATGGAATCAGGCTCAGCGTCCAAGCTCCCGAATACCAGACTTTGGGGCAGAAGGTGTTTCACTTGGGAAGTGAACCCTGAATATAAGATCGTTACCCTTGCAGTTTGACATCACCAGTGACTCTGCGGCTTGGCAGGAGCAGGAAGTAAATTGTCTGTATAATTCCTTTCTCTTGGCTGTGATGTAGCAACTTGTCTCCTTTTTCCTTGGCTTCTGAAGCTTGTTGGTGGAAGACGCATTTTATTCTGTAGATTCAAATGTTACACGGTGGACAGAGCCAAGCAGACTTTTAATGAAGGAGGAGAATACTGATTTTTGTTTTCCCTCTGCCCTCTCGTGCTGGTGTAGTGGATTCAGCTGTTCACACACGTGTTTCAAAGAAGAAAGGAGGCAGCCTTTGTGTGGAAGAAGTGAGGTAGGGCAAAGATACTGCACCATGCATTGTCTGTTCTTAGTCAAAAATACTATGCCCTGTTGTTTTTTTGTTTTTTTCTTTTTCCTCATTGTAACTATTGTCACTGTGCCTTTGTCTCCTTTCTCATTTTCCTCTCTCATCTATGCAGACTCACCAGCTGCAGTTTGCTTCTTTCTCTGCTCTGATCACATCGCTCCTTTCCAGCTCCGCACTTTGCCGTGAGAGCCTGCACAATATTCAGTCTTCCTGTGGGACGCAGTGTGTCCTTGTGCTTTAAACCAATTAATGACATCAGTAGCTTTGAGTAGCGTGCAAATGATGAGAAATAGACCCACACAAATTTTGTGGCTTACAATTCTCCAGAAACTGCAGGAACAACTTGTACAATTTGGGTGTAATTTTGAGGTAGCATTTTTGCTGAATTGAGATGGATCAATAATAGCATAAGATGCAGAAATAGCCAGAAGAACAGAAAGTGAACTAAAATAAAACCTGAAAGGTTAAAGTCACGCACAAAGATTTTACAAATAGATCTCAGGGATGACGCACAGAGACTGATGAAACCTTGGTGAAACTTGCCAGCTATTGGGAAAGGATTTGTAAATGCTTTTTAAAAGGCTGTAAATGCACAGCCCAGCTTGCACTTCACTCTGACATTGAGTTTCCCAGACCTGCTGGACACGTCAGCCCAAGCACTGGGTTTGACGTTCCAGCTTTGGAATAACTGTTGCAGTGCAGTGGTCTGTGGGTGTCCCTGTTTGTCTCTGCAGGATTCCAGGGGGTTCTGTGAGGGCTTTTTTAGGTTCACCAGCATGGCTTTGTTGTCTCTGGCCGTATGTAGTCTGGTCTGCCTCTCAGTTTGAAAGGGCCACGTCCAGACCCAGCGTCAGGAGCGCACTGAAGCACGGCGAGCGTCGCTGCTCGGTGTCAGCGCGGGGCTGTTGGTTTGGCTGTGTTCCTCACTAGGACACTTGGCTTTTCCGGGGCTGTTTCTGGGGCTGGTTTAGCAGCGGGTGTGCAGCCCGTTCCTCACGGACTCCTGTGCTAAACTACAGCATCCTGTTTCTTTATTGTTGAATATTATTTATATATTGTAACCATTTTGATTTAGTTTTACCGTGATCTGCAAACATGCTTGAGGAAAACCCTAAACAAACAGTAATGTGCTTTCATTTTACAACCACCTTTGCTCTAGACTACCATTCTTCAAGTACTGCTACCAGTGTGGCCGCTCGGTCGGTGTTCAGCTGTTGCCGTGCACGCGTTGTCACGAAGTCTTCACCTGCAGTGAGACCTGCAGAAGGAACGCCTGGAGCCAGCGGCACAGGCAGGAGTGCTCGGGGTCGCTGGGTAAGTCCCGTGTGGTTCCTGTGTGGGTGCAGTGGTCCGTGTGTGTGCACTGACCTGATGTGTCTTCCGTGTAACAGACCAGTAAAAGGTGTTTTATGGAGGAATATAAATGAAAAAGTTGAGTTCATTCACTGGAATAGCTGTGTTTTTTGTAAACCCACCAGCTTTAGGAGAGATGCTACTGTGTCGTTACTCTCAGTTTCAAGGGAGAAGAATCTCTGGGGTGAATACAGGTCAAAGGAAACACGCCTAGTTACCATCGACATCAATAGATGACATTGCAGGGCGAAGGATCACAAGAGATCGCAGAAGCTAGGCAGAGTGGAGTTTTCTGTACAAACTCCTTAATCATCTCTGTGTGTATATTAGAAGATAAACCAATGAGATTTCTGACTTTTATGCATTAAATTGTTGATAACACACTACTGTGATTCTTGGAAACCACACTTGTGCTGCTAAAAATGAAGCCACATTACACACACAACACACTACATAGCAGAAGACTAGTGTGGTAGAAATTATACAGTTTTAATTCTATAACAGATTGAATGAGAAATCTGTCCCATGTGGAGAGGGGTGCAGAACTGCTGAAAAGCACAGGCTGCCTGGAGCTTTTAAATTGGAATACATGTAAAACCTTGTGTGTTGGGGACAGTGAGGTCTCTCCCACTGGAGACAAGTTATATCAAGCATACGTGCTGACCGGTAGGGGCTCTGAATAGAATCACGCTACTTAGAATAGAATAGAATAGAATAGAATAGAATAGAATAGAATAGAATAGAATAGAATAGAATACAACACAATACAATACAATACAATACAATACAATAGGACTAGAAATAAAACTACAAGGACAAATGGTTGGTAATATGGCAGCTGTACACTGGAAGACTTAAACATGCAAAAATTACATTCATTCAGAATGCAGCATTTTACTATCTTGTCTTTAAAAAGACAGGGTAGGGATGCAGGTGGGTTATACTAGGATGCTAATTAGTAATTACTTAAGTCACTGCTTATTTTGGTAGCAATTCCTTTCCTGTATGGCAAACGCCAAATTTCATTCAATTCAGATTCAGTGAATTAAATTCAGAACAAGTGTGAATGTCTTTCTGTAGACACATTTTTTCTCAGCAATGAAGACATTTCTTTTTAAGTAGTGTCTTCTTTTCCAGTTAATTTTGAGGTAGAAAGGTGCTTTGGTGGTTTTTGTTGTAGCTTGGTTGGTTCGTTTTGTCTTTTCTCTGCCATGTTTATTGTTAATTTAAAAGGACCCGAAAACCCCTGACTCAGACCAGCTGGAGCAACTCGGTCTGTTGCTCTGGGAGCCTCTGGTGCCCTCTGCCCTGTTTCCTCATTCCTGTGCTTTTCACTCTATGGAAATGCAATTAACATTTATTTCATAGCTTATGAGCAAAACTCTCCATGTTTGAGCCCTGGTGGGATTAATAAATTCTCAGACATGTTTACTAGAAGAAACAAGTGTCATTTGCACTCCCGTGCGTGGTCATTGTTCGTTAGGAGGTTCATAGTTGAGCCATAACTACCTGAGAGTCGTGTCTGGTGAGGTTGTATTTGATAAACTGTGTCAAAATGGGAACTTTCTCAAGTCTTGTACCGGCTTCCAGTTCATTATTCCAGAGAAAGCAAAGGTCACCCACAGAAATATGGGCAGGTTTGTTGTTCCTTTTATTTTATTTTGTTTTCCAGAGAAGCGTACAAGTCAAGCAGCTCCGGACGCGAGCAGGGCAGGATTGAAAAAGAATGTCACTGGCAAAAAGGGGGAAAAGGGAAGAGAAGGAAAAGAGGACAGAAGAGGTGGAACAAAGAGTAAAGCTGGTACTGGAGGAAGAGAGCGGCACAGGAAGAACAACTGACTTGTTTCATGTTGCTCCTGCTGTTGTGAGGACAGGTTTTAATACCGCTGCACTTTGTGTGTTGTACTCCACTTCTACTGAAGTTAAGTGATCTGATGTGTTTTGAGAAACTAAACCCAAAGCATCTCCCTAAGATACCATGTGGCTCGAGGATGAAAATGCCATCAAAAAGCAGTGTGTGCTACGTATTTAAGTAAATGTCTTCAGTTAGAAGTACAGTGAACCTCAGATTGATTTTAATTGTATAATGCTACATATATGTTTTAAAAAGCAATATTGCCCATTATTAAACTTCATTACGACTATTCCCTCCTGTGGGAAACACAGGGCCTGTTTGGCAACTGGACTTGCTCTCTAGGGAGTTATTTTGCTTCATGGGGGGCTCAGATCTGGGATCCTGGGGAGAGTTTGCTGAGGACTGTTCAACCCTTAGACTGTTACCCCTTGA
Source organism: Columba livia (assembly GCF_036013475.1). Classification (NCBI taxonomy): domain Eukaryota; kingdom Metazoa; phylum Chordata; class Aves; order Columbiformes; family Columbidae; genus Columba; species Columba livia. Next base: position 11,557,325 of record NC_088620.1, read on the forward strand.
TTTAGCCCACATGGGCACTGACAATCCTGCCAGGAAAGTCTCCGAGCATATAAAATGTGACCATGTGGCTCTGGGGGTGAGAGTCAAGGTCAAGGGGGCCCAGATGGTTTTCTCCTTGATCCAAGTGGAAAGGCTTAAGGAAGAGTGGCTGGGTCTTGAAGTTCAGCACCTTGTTGTGCAGCTGTGTCACTGACCATGGTTTGACTTTAAAACCGCAGGACCACACAGGGGGTCAAGGACCGGTGGGGAGGGGTGGAATCCATCTGACAAAGTCACCAGCTGGCCAGCTTGAGGAGACTAAGAATAATAGGAGGGAAATGATGGCCCACATTCACGTGAGAAAGTGGTGGACTGGCCTGGTAAGCAAAGGTGTAGATTGATGCGGTTGAGAGTCCTCCAGGTGAACAGAGCGAGCGGAATGGGGCCCACCTGTCAGCGACGTGCTGAGAGGACACCGGGGGTAGCTCGTCTTGAGAAACCAGCGCGACTGTTACACCCCGTGGAACCCCCGCCCACAGCAAAAGCCACACGCTCCCCCAGCGGGACGGGGCAGGATCGGGAAACTAAAGGCAACCTGGGCTGAGGTAAGAACAGTTCAATGGAACAGCGGAAAAAGAAACAAAGCAAACCAAACCAAACCCACCAAACAAAAAACCCCACCACAGTAACAACAACAATGATGAAAGAATAGACAAAGCAATGGATATACAGCACAACCTCTTGAAGAGAAGCTGCCAAATTCATGTATACTATGATTAAAAAACGTACCCATCATTAACCAATTGATACGAGATCAATGCTTTCTGACCACCTGCAAAACGAGGGGATATTTTTCAAGTTTTAGATCCTTCTGCAAGACAAGAGGGAGACAGAAGATTAAGTGACACCTTGTTTAGAAGCAGAGTGCTTAGTTTGTATTTAACTAATAATTAATGGACGTATTTTAAGAAAAAACAACTATAACTAACATCATCAATTATTTCTTAGTATAGATGTATGTCAAATTTTTCAAAAATTGTAATGCATATGTAATAATTATGTGAATATAAGCAATACAAGAGCATCCAGTCGCTGGAGCACTGATGGAGGATGATCCCCAGCGCTGACAAAATAAAGAACGCTGCTTCACAGTGTAACTGACTCTGCTGTTCAGTCTATTTCTTCGTTTTGCTCTCCCCACGTGGCGATCCTGCCGCTGCCTCCTCCAGAGCTGCAGGTGGATTCCTGCCTGCGGCCTGTGCTGGAACCAGCACCAAACCACACGGGCCAGAGAGGAGCGAGAGCGTCCGGACTCCCCTGCTCCGAGAGAGCCCCCCCGGGCAGCCCCAGCACCGGCACGACCCACGACCCACTCAGGTACCGAACGGCCCTCGGCTAGTTCTGGGGCTGCTGTTGCGGCTGCGTCACCCCAAGGTGCTTGTGGAAATGAACCCTCTCGGGTGACCCAGCAGAATTCTGAACAGCCAGATCCTCGTTTTTGAGTCACAACCGTCATGTTTAGGGCACAACACTACTCAATTTTTATTGTCCTCTAAATTTTTGCATTGCACGTACCGTATTTTACCTGTATGTTCGGCACATTTTTAGAGTGCACGTCCCATTTTCACCTGTATATTCACCACATTTTTATCAGTGCATGTACCGTATTTTACCTGTATATTCACCACATTTTTAGTGGTGCACGTCCCATATTTTACCTGTATATTCACAACATTTTTAGCAGTGCATTTACCGTATTTTACTTCTGTAGTCAACAGATTTTTTGTGGTGCAGCTAGCGTATTTTACCTGTGTATTCTTAAAGGCACAAAACCCTATTTAAGGGTCCCAGAGCCTCAGTTTTGAGCCTAAATAGTCACTTTCAGAGTCCAATTTTTAATTGACACTTAGATGGCCGAGGGTTGACATTTTAAATACCACATAAAAGAGGCAAGTGGACGCCCTGCCCCTCCCAGCCTGGGTGGTGGGTCACAGGAGGCCCTTTGTGACCCGCTCTGTGACACCACACGGTGCCATATACAGCCGGCGTGGCCGCGGCCCTGCACTGTCTGACAAGACAGCGACGGGACAGGACAGGAGCGCGGAGCTGGCGAGGAGACCCCGAGCACAGCCCACGACTTCCGCTGCCAGCCCCGGCACTTCAAAGCACAGAGGCCTTTCCCTGAAGTTCCCCCTTGCCCCACAGCACAGAGGCCTTTCCCTTGAGTTCCCGTCCTTCCCCCCCACTTCCCTCCATTTCCAGTTTCACACAATGGCAGAGAGGACCCCCCCCAACACCCCCAGGGTGGCCTGGGAAGAGGTGGAGGCTTCCCAGGAGAGCAGCTCTCTGCTGGATCCCTGCGAGGCCACCATGGTCCAGCCGATGCAGACCGGTGAGTGCGGGGCCGCCTCGGGGCTGGGCAAGGGTCCGGGCCAGTGAGCGCGACCAGCTCGATGCCGGGATCACGTTTCCTTGGCACAGCGCAGCCCTGCAGGTGGGGGACACGGCGCTGCTTGAACACCAGGGCTGCCCAGAGCAGCTGGGAGCCGGCCCCAGCACCGCCGCCCTCCTCAGCCGTGCTGAGCTTCAAGCTCTTTTCATGCTTGGGGAAGCTTGTTGGCAAAGGTGCCGTGTCCGACTGACTCTTCTGTGTTTCCCCTCTGTGTAGATGAGACTCTGCCAGAGGAGAAACCAGAGCTCCAACCCGAATGGGACGCTGCCAGCACCTGGTCGATTTCTTCACTGGACAGCAGCAACATGGCCAGGGTAACGAGCTCCCGCCCTTTAGGGACTCTTGTCTGTCATGGTCAGGAGACGTGTGCGAGCAAAGGGACCCAGAATCAGTGTGGCTGGCGTGGCCTCACCGTCCCTGGTGAGGGGGTTCCTGCTCTCCCCAAGTAGGGAGTGCGCGAGGGTGGCACTGCAGTGTCCCAGCAGCCGCTCCAGCCATCCTGGACACCAGGGAGCCCTGGTTCCCTGCAGGGCAAACACATGATGCCCCTGCTCCCAACCCTCCTCCCTCCACCTGGGGAGCCTCTGCTCTAGTCCTGCCCCCTGCAGTGACGGCACACCCCGTTTCCAGCTTCCCTGCAGGCACTGCTGACAGCACTGCCGGGCATCTCTGGCCAGAGCTGCTCGTGCTGCTCAGCCAAGCAGCACCAGCACGACGTGTCTTCCCTCCCTTGCTTCCTCCTGTAGGTGTTTGCAGAAAACCACCAGCCTGCTCAGATGACAGACATCCTCATGGTGGCCATTGAGGCCTTGACAGCACAGGACATCTGTGACAGGCAGATGGGCAGCAGGGTCCTGGACAGGGCCATGGGAGACCCGGCCTCCTGGCTGACGGATGTAAGTGCCCGGTGGCTGGATTGTCCTGCCCGTGAGCCCTGTCAGGCCTTGTCCTTCCCTCCTTCCCTAAAGCAGCTCTCTCGGGCACCTGAAGCCATTTCAAGGCAGCGGAGAAGGATGGGGAGGGCAGCAGTTTCAGTGGCAGCTTGGGGAATGGCTGCAGCAGCACCAGGGGCTGCAGCATCCTCACCCGTGTCACATCCAGGTGCCAAAGCTCATGAGGTACATCCACAAAAACATGGAGTGCGTGTCCACGGAGCCAGCCCGGCACAGCCTGGCCTCACTCCTCCTCCTGCTGACCGAGCGGTGCCCCAGGGAAGTGGTGAGGAGCCTGTTGGAGATCTCTCCAACATGTGACAGGTACTGGCCCTGACAGCCTTGGGGGCTTGTTCCCTGTGGGGAGGAGGGCGCAGGGATTCTCTGGCTGCCAGACCCATGGAAAAGTGCAGGACATCCCCGAGGAGCAGGGCCTCCATGCCACCGCGCGTCCCAGCCCCAGTGGGTCAGCCAGGCTCGCAGCAGCCAAAACCCGCCAACCTGGAGCCCAAAGCCGCCATGCTCCTCCCTGCCCAAAGGGGAACACCACCTCAGGCTCCCTCCTGCCTGCCCGGGGAGGGCCCCCGGACACACCGAGCAAAAATGGTGTGCAGGGCCAGGGCTGCAGCACCGCCTGGCTCTGGAGGACCTGGCTTGGACATGCAGCCGTGGCCGAGGCAGCCCCGCTGACGGGCGCTCTGGGTCTGCAGCGCTGCCCTGGCCATGTGGGAGGTGATGATCTCCATGCCTGGGACTTTGTGGAGCGTCTTGACGGAGCTGCACAGCGTGCTCCAGGACCTGCGTCTGAACAAGGTGTTCAGCTGTGCCACGGAGGACGCCTGCATCTGTCTCTTGGCTGTGAGTGTCCAGCTCATCTTCAGGGCTGTGCCTGTCTCCGTGGGGAACCAGGCACAGCCCCCTCCCCGTCTGTGGGCCTCCGAGTGGCCAGCTCCCCCCGGACATATGGACACGGCCTCTCAGGGTCAGCAGGGTCCTGCCCAGCACCACCAGACCCTGTGCCAGACGCTTGGGTCTGCCCCGTGTGGTTTCAGCCCTGGTGAAAACACAGCAAGTCTGCCCCTGCTCAGGCAGCGCTGTGCTCACCCCCGCCTGCATTGCCCTGCCCGGCTGTGCCCCCTGGAAACCTGGGCCAGGGGCAGAGAAAGGAGCAGAAGCCAGAGACAGGCCGGTTGCTGGGCCTGGGGCAGAGGAATGGTCTCTGCACGGGCTGAGGGCCTTCAGCTCTGGGGAGAGGAGACACTTGCCACTGCCCGTGTCGTGCCTCCTTCGTGCCAACGCAGTGGAGGGAGCCCCGCCGGCTCTGCTGGTCTCTCACTGCTGCCTTCACTTTAGCTGCTGCTGCGCACGGACTTTGCAAGAGAGAAGTTTGCTGCCCTGTACAAAGGCCAGAGTGTCCTGAGCCATCCGATGCGGGCGATGCTCTCGCTGGTGCTCGAGAGCCTCATCACGCTTTCAGAGGCACCTGGGATGGTGAGTGAGGCACAATCAGCTGGAGCCACGTTGTCAACTGGGGGCTGGAGCAGCGGGCAATGCGTTGGCTTGGCCTTGGTGGGAGTCCCCATGTGGAATAATGGCTCCAGTCCCCCTCCGTGCTATGGAGGGGGCTGGTGGGTTCCTGGGGAGCCCTCCAGGCACCGAGGGTTTCCCATCCCTCTGCCCCTTCAGGCTTGTCAGGCAAGGACGGGGCTGAGCAGGGGACACTGCTCTCCTGCACCCCCTTCCCTGCTCCATGCTCTCCCCACATCCCCATCAGTGGCCGCTGCCTGTCAGGAGGCTGCTGCAGCGACTCCTGTGCCAGCTGCTGGGAAGCCGGACGGGAGGCTGGGCCTCAGTGGCCAGAGCCTTTTTTGCAGGGTGGTCTTTCAGCGCTTCACAATGAGGAAAGTGTGTTTCTTACAGGCCAGGAAAATACTGGTCCTGCTGCCAGACATCATGGACACCGTGCAGTATGCCAGCAGTGATGTCAAGAGGAAGGCCCTGGTAGTCTGCAGGAACATGACGGGTCACCTGGGCAGGGAGGAGGCGAGCCCCATCACTCTGCAGCTGGCGGAGAGCCTCCTGCGCCTCTTTGATGATGTAAGGCTGCCGTGGGAGCCCCTGCCCCAGCCCTACAGATGGGCACTCGGCAAAGACAGCTGCCCCTCAGCCCAGCCCTGTGGGCAGCCCTCGGGCAGGGCTCCCCTCGTGCTCCTCTTGCGTGGCCTTTCAGGGCTCTGGGGCCATTCAGCCTCAGCTGCGGCTCTGGCCCACGGCTCCTGTGGTGGGGATCCGACCCCTCACATCAGCCACGCTGACGCCCTTGCTCACCGTGGGCTGGGAGTGGCTGTTGCTGAAGTTCCCCATCCTCCTCCCTACCAGGAGTCCAGCCTGGTGCGGGAGCTCTCCATCAGCCTCTTCAGAGATGTGCTGGAGACTGTGGTGGGGAGAAACAAGAAGATGATGAGGAGGACAGTGAAGCTGGTCCTGCTCCCGCTGTTCCTCCGTATGCAGGACCAGAGCAAGAGCGTGGCCAAGGTGCAGTGACCAGAGTTGTTGGGAAGGGTCAAGAGGAGGGAGGGTGCCAGGTGTCCTCCCCTGGGCTGTGGTGCCATCTCCCAGCCTCTGCTTCTCTGCAGGCCTCTAGGGACACCCTGCTGGCCTGTGCAGAGTTCCTGGGCTGGAGGAAGCTCAGCACCCTGGTCCAGACGCATCAGACACATCGCATTGGAGAGTGTTTGGTGAGAACACCCCCCCGGCCCCAGCGCCGGGCTGGACGAGGGCTGCCCCAGGTGCCTGTGGGGAGGGCTGTGCAGCTGAGCCTCAGCTGCCCTGTTCCAGCCCGGAGCCCACAGCCTGCAGCCACATCCTCCTTCCCTGCCTTGAAGCACAGACCCGCCAAGGGCTCTTCTCCAGGCCCCTCTCCCCTCCCTGCCCCCAGGTGCTAAACAAGACCCTGGCACATGTTGGCCCTGGCAGTGGGACAGAGGGGTCTCAGCACTGCCAGGCCCCCCGTGCCCTCTGCTCTCTCTGAACCTCAGCCCCACGGGGCTCCTGTCTGGGAGGGAAGAGGCCACTGGTAGGAAGGACTGGTCCCGGTGGCTGGGCAGTGTCTGGATCAGACCCATGCCCTTGTGCTCTCGCCAGCTCCAGCAGGACAGGGACGGGCCGGAACTACAGCTGTGTCAGAGCGTGCTGTACGTGAAGGACGCTCAGGCCACCGTGCGACTGGAGGCCGTCCGGTTCATCGGTGAGACACAGCCCCCGGGGACCCTCTGCTGGCAGCCTGGCCCACGTCCCCACGTCCCCACCACTGCATGGGCAGCAGGGGCCGGGGCCCTGGGGCTGCCAGAGCCCCGGCTGCCTCCAGGAGGGCCCGGCACGCAGGGTGCTCGTTCGCTGGGAGCCTTGCTCAGCCCCAGCAGCCTCGGGTCCCGTCCTGCCCTGGGCCAGCCCTGCCCAGGGGTGCAGGGTGTGCAGCCGAGCCGGCAGGGCCGGGGCCGTGCTGCCGGGAGCGTGCTGGGGAGCAGAGGCCTGACAGGAGCTCTGTGCACAGGGCTTGGCGCACGGTACCTGAGGAACAACAGCTATAGGGAGCGGAAGCTGGACGACATCAGGAGATGTGAGTGGGGGCCATGCTGTGCTGGTGGGCAGGGGACAGGGCCTGGGCAGGGCGCTGCCATGCCTGGTCCTCCTCCAGGAAAACGCTTCAGGGGCAGAGGACATGTCAGGGGCACCTGGCGCGTCCCGGAGCAGCAGCTTCCAGCTGGTCTGTTGGTCTCATCTGCTCCTCCTGGCCAGGGGAAGAGACGCGTGGGACTGGCATAGTCTGGAGGGGACTCCTGGGGGGTCTCTGCAGGCAGTGGGGGTTCATCTCTGCTCTGCGTCCCTCTCTTGCAGACCTCCAGCCCTTGACAGAAGACCCTGATCCCTGCGTCAAGTGCTTGGCAACTCAGACGCTCTACAACCTGCTAACAGAGTTTCGAAGACCAGAACGGAGCAGGTGGTGGCTGGGCTGCTGGATCTGTGGGAGCCGAAGAGAATAAATTCTCTCTCCAAAATGGCCATAGTTGAATATCTTTTGTTTCACTAAAGCTGGAAGACAAAGCCCAGTCCCACGGTGCCCCTCCCACGGGGACCATCCTGAGCGGGCCGAGCAGTGTCACTCCTGGCCTCTGCCGCTGCCCGCACACTTGCTGCTGTGGTCTGTGGGGAAAAGAAACGGCCTTGGCGCTCTGTAAGCTCTGCTCAACAGTGACTAAAACATCCGTGTGTTACTAACACTGTTCTCATCCCAAGGGCAATCCGTAGCATCATACAAGCATGAAGAAGTTTAACTCTATCGCAGATGAAACCGGCACACGTACGTACAGAACCAGTCTTCGTGCATAAATAAAGAACCCAGAATTAAATAATTTGTCTGAGCTCCCATCTCTTCCAATCTTCTCTGGAGCTGGGGATACAGCCCCATCAGGAAGAAAGGGTTAAGGAGCCAAAATCCCAGCTGCCACATGGAGGAGCTGCCGTGGGACCCAGAGGCTGCATCCTGCTGACTCAAGCAGGTGCTGCCTCTCTGCCGCCTGATTGTCATCAGAGCTGCTGCTTCCCTGGAGCCACGGACATGCAGGACATGGCCTCTTCAGTGCTGGTCTCTCCTCACTTCCACTGTCCTCTTGTGCTCCTGCATTTGTGCTGCGGCTAAGGTCTTGTGTACCTTGTGACAGTCCTGTTGTCGCTACAGTGGCATCCCTGTGGCTGTGGACAGGAGCAGGCCATGGGAAGCACTGTGTGAGATCTGGCCTCACTGCTGGCACCAGCGTGAGCACAGGGGCTCCTCAGGGCAGGGCCAGAAGGCTGGGTACCCTTCCAAAGCTGGTGTCAGGAATACACCCGAGAAGCTGCTCCCTCAGAGGGACTTTTGCTCTCTTGGGATGCCTAATGGAGTCACAGCAACAAGCTCAGAGTGCCAGGGTGATGTGTTAGGAACCAAAGGATGGGAAAATGCTTCTCTTTGTGGTGACACATGTCCATGCAGACAGCACCTGCCTTGGGTCTTATGGCAAATGCTATCCTGGAGAAGAACCAGAAGCTGCCAGGTGATGTCAGGAGATTTCCGTGGACAGCATATGAGTCCCAGCTGGCAGTGACTGGCATCTCATAAAATGAGTGACCAGCCAAGGAGGAGCCTCCCAGACAAAAAGGTGAACCTCAGGAGGTCATGGGCTAATGAGAAGAGAGGCTGTGAGGAGCCAGCAGACAAAGGAACATAAGACTGGAGAGTGTTTCAGGACACCCTCTGGGAAAGGCCCTGGCTGGATCTAGTGCAGCCCTGTCCTGCCCTTTGTGCCATTAGAGACGCCCCACGGTCCTGTCCTTGGCTACTGAGCCAGCTGGGAAGACGCAAAGGGCTCAGCAGCGGTGATGCTCATCCAGCTGGGTCTGCTTCCCACCCCAACCAGCGTGGCCAGTGCAGAGTCACCCCACGACCCCAGGGCACCACAGCCCCTCGCTCTGCAGAGCAGCATCGCCAGATCAGGGCCCTGCGGGGAGCACGGGGAGGGAACCAGGACCAGCCAGAGCAGCCTGGACACCCTCACCTGGGGAAAGGGATGTCCCTGGAGAAGAGCAAGGGAGCGTTTCTGTGTCTGAAGGCTGGAATGCCGGAGAAAGAGAAACCTGTTTCCGCAGACGCTCATTTGGGGCTGGCTGCTCTGCTGCTGGACCAGCACTCTTGTTCTGGCCTGGGGAGAGGGGCTGGCACTGAGGGGCACAGGCCGTCTGTGCTGGGCATCTCCTGGAGCTGACACCAACAGTCCTGGATTTCCAGTGGTCTCCATGTCCTTGTGCCATGTCCAGGTCCAGCCCTGGTGCTGTGGGGGAGGCTGAGACCCGTCTGTGCCTCCAGCAGCTGCTGTGCCCTTCAGAGGGGCTGGGGCTGTGGGCTGAGTGCCCAGAGCTCTGCAGCCCCTGCGCTGGGCACAGCCGTGGGGCCAGCCCAGCCTGGGCTGCTCTGCTGGGCTGGGCTGGAGAGAAAGCCGGGGCTGTGGGGAGAGCTGGGCAGGGGCTGGGCTGAGCTGGAAAGTGCTGGGAGAGGACACTCAGAGGACACAGCTGGCTGAGCTGCGTGACCATACAGGGGGAGGACGCGCTCCAGCGGGGTGAACTGCAGAGCCAGGACAGGCAAAGGCAGGAGGGAGGAGGCCGCTCTGTGCCCTTGGTGCACGGGCAGACTGGGAGGGTGCCCAGGACATTTGTCTCTCCCGTCGCCATTTCCGGCACTGCACGCCAGGTGCTGGGTCAGGTTTGCTCTCTGTCCATCTCCCTCCTCCCGCGGGACTCGGTGCCTGTGTCAGGGAACAGCCAGCCCTGCCAGAGCAACTCAGGCCTGGCACCAACACAAGGGATCAGAAGGAGAGTGCGGCAGTGGAACGAGAACAGCTCTGGAAGACCAAGCGCTGGTGCTCCCTGGCACTGCTGCCGTTCCGGGACTGTGTTCCCCTCTACCCACGCACACGAACTGTCCCTGCAGCTCCACAAAGGCCGTTGAGAAAGGATCTCAGGGAAAAAAATTGTCTTGGAAAGTCCTTTATTTCATTTAAAGACCCAGAGAGCAGGGCTCCTCATTTGCCCAGCCATTAGGTATGAAAAGAAAAGCAGACAGTGAATCAGTAAAGGATGAAAACATGAACACAATTTTAAAATTGCACCATCACAACAGATAAAGAAGACAGGTCGAGCCTGCAGTGAGTTACATTAAGACTGCTATGCAGCAGATAAGGGGCAGTTTATTGCTTCAGAACAACATCCAGTCATCAGTTTCCACATGGAGCCGCACATAATATGAGGCCATATAGCTGAAATCAGCACGGAGAGAAGACTTTTGTAGGGAAGACTTTGAAGGGAGCAGCCTGACTTCATGCAGCTGAAAAGCAGAGAGCTGTCAGTGTGCTGAAGGGACGGGGAGAAGTGTCCTGGGGCGAACAGAAACCTGTGGATGACAGAAGGTGGGAGAGATGGGGTTTGCAGAGACTGGCAGGAGTCCTTCCCAGGGCTGAGCGGGATGAGCTTTGGACAGAAGGGAAAATAAAGCAGCTCTCAAGCATGTTTTGGAGTTAGCGCCACTGTCACTAACAAGAGAAAGAGGACCGTGCTGTAAGGGAACTCCCTGTTCTTCAGGAGAAAAACCGAAGCTTTTCACATCCTTCCCAGCAGTTCTTTTCACTTGTCAAAGCAGGTGTAATTTTTCAGTAGTTTGCCTCTGGCATGAAGTTCTTCGAGCAGCGGTTTTGCTCTCAGGGCTATCCCTTTGTTTTAATGATATCTCAGGGGTATTTAAAGGTTACACCTCTTAGACAGAATTGCCTTTTTATGATGCCTGATCAATATATTTTCTCCCTGGTTTTGGTAAGAGGCTGAGAGGTGGAATATGGTGGTTGTTTCTCTTTTAGCCAAAGAAGGTACAGATACCAGATTTCTGAAAAGGCACAAAGGAAGGCAAAATTAGAACGTGGTGCTGTGACTGGTACCCGCTGCTCCTGAGCCCTGGTGTGCCCTGACAGAATCTCTGAGGTCTGAACTGTGCAGCAGAGATCCTGGCAGCTCTGATCTCCTACCCTGCATTCCAGCACGGAAAATGAAAGTCACCTCGTTTTGATTCTCTTCACAGCCTAAAGCACCACGTGGGTAATGACACTGGTCAGGAAACATCAAGATGAATCACGGTGGGACTGGAGACCTCCTAAGCACAGGACAACGTCACCCTGACTTGTCCCATGGGCCTCTGCTGCAGAGACCCTCAGCTACAGCTGTCTCCTGCGGCACAGGGGCAGGGAAGGGGTTTTGGGAAAGGGACCGATGGGGCACTCTCTGGTAGGGTATCACCAACCCCAGGGTGAGGCTGGGTGACATTTTGCTGAGCTGAAAACCTCCAAAGGTGGAGATCACTGAGAGTCCTTGGGTGTCCTGCTGCAGGTCAGCACCACCCGCCTGGTGTCGCCTGCTTTTCCAGTACCCTGTGCCTCCCCTCAGCAGACTAAAGAGGCCCAGTTGGCTCAGCTGCTCCACAGAGCTCATGTGCCCCTAACCCCACCATGACAGATGTTCCTCTGTACCTTCACCAGTGCCGTGGTTTAACCCGAGCTGGCAATACAACCACGGCAGCCGCTCACTCACCCCCTCCCCGCCCAACAGGGGAGAGAATCAAAAGTGAAGGGAGAAATTTGGAGTGAGAGAAACACAGATTAATAAAATAACAAAATACTACTGGACTACTAGTAAATATACATAAAACTCCCAGCAACTTCTTCTTTGGTAGAAATGGCTTCAGAAGCTGATGGAGTAAGTAGATGTTCAACCTCACGGCTAAAGCTGGAAGGAAGCTTCCTGGACTCTCCCAGGCAAACAGAGCTTCCGTCAGTGCAGTTCCCGTAGGAGTGTTTCTGATATCCAGTTTTATCCAGGATAGAACCACATTTTTCACTTGCAAAGGTCCATGTAGAAGATGCGTGTTAGGAGCAAACTCCCCTGAAGTGAAAAATTGTAGGCTACTGGAAATCTCTGAAAGATGTTCCCTTCAGAAACCCGTCATTACAGCTTCCTCATCTCCCAGAGAAGGTGGTTTTCTTTTGTTTGTATTTTTTTTTTCTCTTGATTCTGCAAGTATTGCATTAAAAGCCATCCCCGACACATCTGTCTCCCTCCACGTGCTGCTCTGAATCCCGGCGAAAGCCAAAACCACTGGATTTGCTCACTCCCAGCTAGAAACAAGTAAACACCTGGAGTTCCGTCTATGTCCCAAAGAGCTGATGGTAGAAGTTGCATTCACACCTCCTAGGATGGGAAAAATGGAAAGAGGAATAGGAAGAGCATTCCAGACAAGGGAAGAAATAGAAAAGGAAAAACACTCTAGGAGAAAAAAAAGTTTCCAAGAGGAATCCACCTGTCTTTATTATCATATCAGAATAATATATGCTCAGTGATGATGTTTGCAACACTAGATGTACAATGTGGCATTCTCTGTGCTGATTTAAATCTTTCTATTAAATAGCATTAGTAGACAAGTAAGATAATGTAGCTTTTCAACTGGCGTATGTGAGCGTATGTGAGAGATTCTAAGATTGTTTCCAGAGGAACCAGCGACCAAGCGATCGGCATCTACGAATAAAACGTAGAAATTAACAGGCAGAAAAAAGATCATGTTTAGCAGGAAACTACTGGGGTTTTTGAAAAATTTCTACGTTGGATGTCAAGCAAGAGCACTTTGAGTTCCATGTGCTATCACCCCACTGTGCCCAGGTGGCCAAGAGGCCACCAGCATCCCGGCTGGTCCCAGCACTGGTGTGGCCAGCAGGCCCAGGGCAGCGACCGTCCCTGTGCTGGGCACTGGGGAGGCCAAACCTCGAATCCTGGGGCAGTTCTGGGCCCCTCTCACCAAGAAAGGCCTTGAGGTGCTGGAGCGAGCGGAGAGAAGGGAACGGAGCTGGTGAGGGGCTGGAGCACAAGTGTGATGGAGCGGCTGAGGGACCTGGGGGGTTCAGCTGGAGAACAGGAGCTGAGGGGAGACCTTCTGATCTCTGAACTGCCTGAAAGGAGCTTGGAGCCAGGGGGTTGGTCTGTCCTGCCAGGTAGCATGTTTACAGAGGAGGGGCCGATTGAAGTCTGGCTGGAGACACTGGTGAGAAATTGTTTAAAAAAACTCCCCAGCCTCCAACCTACATAAAACCTTTAATAATTCCCTTCACCCCAGAACCTTTCATAAAAACCCCAAACAAACCAAACCAAAAATCTAAACAAAATGAACCAAGCACTCCCCCAACAAACAAACAAACAAAACCACACAGACACAAAAACACTCTCTCTTGAAAAACAAAAAAATCCCAGAAATTGCAGAAGCTGGTTGCTTTTAGGCGCTCCATGTGTGCACGTGCACACGCTATTTCGCGAACGTATTTCTGTGACAGAATCGAGTAATAACAGTCTGAAGTTCCTCCCCACCTCCTTCCCTTCACAAGTTCTGTGCCTGTGCAGTTAATTTCACGTATTTTATTGAACACTCTGAGCACTCGGCAGCTCCGGCTGCTCCCCAGGAGCTGAACACTCTGCCCGCGGCCCGGAGACAGCGCCGTGTGCGGGCCCAGCTGCGGGCCTGGCTGCACACGGGATGAGCCAGGCTGGGCCCCCGCCCTCCCCCGGGCCTGCAGGGACACGGGGCGGGGGGTCGCGCCTCAGAGTGCCGAGAGAACGGCTGCCCCGGGACTTCTCCTGAGGAACAAGGGACAGGACGAGAGGAAACGGCCTCACGTTACACGGGGAGGTTCAGCTTGGATCTTGGAAACATTTCCTCACGGAAAGGGCTGTGGGGCACTGGAACAGGCTGCCCAGGGCAGTGGTGGAGTCACCATCCCTGCAGGGCTGAGCAGACCTGAGATGAGGGTCTCAGGACACGGGGCAGTGCCGGGGTGGGGAACGGTTGGACTCCATCATCTTAAAGGTGTTTTTCAACCAAAATGATCCTATGATTCTCTTGCACAGTCTGTTTGTGCATTGTAATAGTGCCCAAAGGTCACAGCCAGGGTTTCTATTGTCTTGTCCTGGTAGTTTTGCAAACGGGCAGAAGTCTGTCTCAAAGAATGTAATGAAAGGAAAATACACGAAGATGGGTAGAGTGAGCAATGGGGAGGAGGGGGGGCCAAGTATGAAGGTGAATCCCACCGAGAGCGAGTATTGATAGATCACTAGTGATACGCATCACTTGCAGGCTGTAAATCATTGAAACGTTTTTGTTAGTAATGGAAATGTTGAAATCAGATAGAATGAATGTAGCGTTAAAGAAAACCAAGAGACGCGTAGATAAGCTGAATTCTTGCATCACTGCAATTCTTTCCCTTTTAACCCAATGAAGAGAAGAAAAAAAGATGACAACACATTTTAGTCAGGTTATTAAAGCCTGTATCTGGGCCAGCATGTTCTGGATCACTTCAGCTTTGTACAGACAAACTAAATGCACAGCTGCCACCAAAGGAGCAAGACGGCTCGGGGTCAGTGAAGCTGGCGCGGTGGCATTTCGGGCGGCTGCTCATGGACTCGGAAGCCTGTTCCAGGGAGCTGAATTCCACACGGATCTTTTGCACGTGAACTTTTATCACTGACCGCTCTCCCTGTTTAGAAAAATCAACCAACCAACCAACCACCACAGTTGTGTGGCTGGATCATCTGCAATAATCTCTCCTTGTATTGACTCCTCTTCTTTTCTCGATGTGTAAAAAAGGTTTGACCAGTAGCGGCCGTGGGTCAGATGGTAATTAGTGCAGAAATAAGGGTTTAGCTTATGGCCTGAGAAGCTGAACATTGGACAATTATTTCAGACTGGGCTGTGGCTCATTCCTGCTGTTAGGAACCTGCCTCAGGTCTCCCAAACAAGTAGTTGTGGTGTTTTGACTACCAAAGGTCTCTGAAAAGTCAGCAGAAACTTGTACAAAACTTCAGTGAACAGAGGTTTGGGTCTTATTTTCGTCTTGCTTTCTCAGCCCAATGAGAAATTAATTGGCTGCATTTCTGCAACAATTACAGCTCTGTTCTGTTTTCCAAAGGTATTTCCAAGCACGAAGGCTTGAGTGGTCAGTGAAATGAGCTGAAATGCACAGGCACCTTTGCCAGGCCAAGTCCCCAGCTGATTCAAATGTCCTGACTTCGCTGCAATCAGTGCAGCTGTGGCAGTGTGAGCCAGTTCTGCAGGAGGTGTTTAGAACTTCCACGTTGTGTTAGGATGTTTCTACACTTTCTTTGGGATCAAAGGCAATAACATAAGAACTTGCTTTGGTGTAGTGGCCAGGCTGGTATTTTAAAGACTTTGAGAAGCACATTTCCCACCTCTGCCTCCTGTTTTTACCAGGAAAAACATTTGAAAGTGTTTTGAGTATTTGAGTATTTTGAGTATTTTTGGGTTGTTTGTATCGATCTCCTTCAAAAATACCATGACATAAAAATTTTCCCCCTTGGTTACGCAAGAGATACAGAGGTGTCTCTTATGTTGCCAGGTCTGTTTAGCTGAGAGTTCTTGTAGGGCATCAAGCCTAAAGAATTACGCCATAGTGTGTATTTTAAAGTAAGAGAAACCAAATCTTTCCCTTTAAATACCATATTAGATTTAGATCCAAGTTGTACTGTAAACAAGCGTTTCTTCCTGTGGGCAACAGAGATCCAGGCTGACTTGGACACCTGTTTCCCTCTAGACGCTCTTCAGGGAAGTTGTGCCCCACCACTGTCTGGGCTGCGTCTGGTCCCGAAGGGACAGGCAGGAGAACAAGCACCTGGCAGGGAGCATCAGAGCCACCATCTTGCTGTTCAACGCCGTCACCAACCGCGTGGTCAGCACCATCCTGGAGAGCAAAGAGCTCGAAACACAGCAAAGAGACAAGATTGTGGAGAAGTGGATTCACACTGCACGTGTAGAGCGTCTGTTGGCGACTGTTCAATGTTCCTTGTGCGGCTGCCGTGGAGCTGCGAGGGCAGAGGGGGGTTGTACGTGTTGGGCCAGGCCAGGGAGCAGCTGAGCTGTCGTTCCTTCTGGTTTGGACCGACTGTCTCTGTCACAGCAGGTGCGGTGTTGCCCTTCCTGTCCTCGCAGTTGTGGTTCAGATACATTCTCATCTCCATGCAGCAATCAAATGGGCACGAGCTTTGTGCACCTAAATTTGCGTGTTCAGACCCCTGTTTGTGAGAGTTTGTCTGGTTCTCGAGCCACCAGCAGATGTCCAGGAGAGACTTGAAGAGTCACGGGCCAGACTTCCCCCAGCTCCCCTGGCTTTATTTTTAATTGACACTTAGATGGCCGAGGGTTGACATTTTAAATACCACATAAAAGAGGCAAGTGGACGCCCTGCCCCTCCCGGCCTGGGTGGTGGGTCACAGGAGGCCCTTTGTGACCCGCTCTGTGACACCACACGGTGCCATATACAGCCGGCGTGGCCGCGGCCCTGCACTGTCTGACAAGACAGCGACGGGACAGGACAGGAGCGCGGAGCTGGCGAGGAGACCCCGAGCACAGCCCACGACTTTCGCTGCCAGCCCCGGCACTTCAAAGCACAGAGGCCTTTCCCTGAAGTTCCCCCTTGCCCCACAGCACAGAGGCCTTTCCCTTGAGTTCCCGTCCTTCCCCCCCACTTCCCTCCATTCCCAGTTTCACACAATGGCAGAGAGGACCCCCCCCAACACCCCCAGGGTGGCCTGGGAAGAGGTGGAGGCTTCCCAGGAGAGCAGCTCTCTGCTGGATCCCTGCGAGGCCACCATGGTCCAGCCGATGCAGACCGGTGAGTGCGGGGCCGCCTCGGGGCTGGGCAAGGGTCCGGGCCAGTGAGCGCGACCAGCTCGATGCCGGGATCACGTTTCCTTGGCACAGCGCAGCCCTGCAGGTGGGGGACACGGCGCTGCTTGAACACCAGGGCTGCCCAGAGCAGCTGGGAGCCGGCCCCAGCACCGCCGCCCTCCTCAGCCGTGCTGAGCTTCAAGCTCTTTTCATGCTTGGGGAAGCTTGTTGGCAAAGGTGCCGTGTCCGACTGACTCTTCTGTGTTTCCCCTCTGTGTAGATGAGACTCTGCCAGAGGAGAAACCAGAGCTCCAACCCGAATGGGACGCTGCCAGCACCTGGTCGATTTCTTCACTGGACAGCAGCAACATGGCCAGGGTAACGAGCTCCCGCCCTTTAGGGACTCTTGTCTGTCATGGTCAGGAGACGTGTGCGAGCAAAGGGACCCAGAATCAGTGTGGCTGGCGTGGCCTCACCGTCCCTGGTGAGGGGGTTCCTGCTCTCCCCAAGTAGGGAGTGCGCGAGGGTGGCACTGCAGTGTCCCAGCAGCCGCTCCAGCCGTCCTGGACACCAGGGAGCCCTGGTTCCCTGCAGGGCAAACACATGATGCCCCTGCTCCCAAGCCTCCTCCCTCCACCTGGGGAGCCTCTGCTCTAGTCCTGCCCCCTGCAGTGACGGCACACCCCGTTTCCAGCTTCCCTGCAGGCACTGCTGACAGCACTGCCGGGCATCTCTGGCCAGAGCTGCTCGTGCTGCTCAGCCAAGCAGCACCAGCACGACGTGTCTTCCCTCCCTTGCTTCCTCCTGTAGGTGTTTGCAGAAAACCACCAGCCTGCTCAGATGACAGACATCCTCATGGTGGCCATTGAGGCCTTGACAGCACAGGACATCTGTGACAGGCAGATGGGCAGCAGGGTCCTGGACAGGGCCATGGGAGACCCGGCCTCCTGGCTGACGGATGTAAGTGCCCGGTGGCTGGATTGTCCTGCCCGTGAGCCCTGTCAGGCCTTGTCCTTCCCTCCTTCCCTAAAGCAGCTCTCTCGGGCACCTGAAGCCATTTCAAGGCAGCGGAGAAGGATGGGGAGGGCAGCATTTTCAGTGGCAGCTTGGGGAATGGCTGCAGCAGCACCAGGGGCTGCAGCATCCTCACCCGTGTCACATCCAGGTGCCAAAGCTCATGAGGTACATCCACAAAAACATGGAGTGCGTGTCCACGGAGCCAGCCCGGCACAGCCTGGCCTCACTCCTCCTCCTGCTGACCGAGCGGTGCCCCAGGGAAGTGGTGAGGAGCCTGTTGGAGATCTCTCCAACATGTGACAGGTACTGGCCCTGACAGCCTTGGGGGCTTGTTCCCTGTGGGGAGGAGGGCACAGGGATTCTCTGGCTGCTAGACCCATGGAAAAGTGCAGGACATCCCCGAGGAGCAGGGCCTCCATGCCACCGCGCGTCCCAGCCCCAGTGGGTCAGCCAGGCTCGCAGCAGCCAAAACCCGCCAACCTGGAGCCCAAAGCCGCCATGCTCCTCCCTGCCCGAAGGGGAACACCACCTCAGGCTCCCTCCTGCCTGCCCGGGGAGGGCCCCCGGACACACCGAGCAAAAATGGTGTGCAGGGCCAGGGCTGCAGCACCGCCTGGCTCTGGAGGACCTGGCTTGGACATGCTGCCGTGGCCGAGGCAGCCCCGCTGACGGGCGCTCTGGGTCTGCAGCGCTGCCCTGGCCATGTGGGAGGTGATGATCTCCATGCCTGGGACTTTGTGGAGCGTCTTGACGGAGCTGCACAGCGTGCTCCAGGACCTGCGTCTGAGCAAGGTGTTCAGCTGTGCCACGGAGGACTCCTGCATCTGTCTCTTGGCTGTGAGTGTCCAGCTCATCTTCAGGGCTGTGCCTGCCTCCGCGGGGAACCAGGCACCGCCCCCTCCCCGTCTGTGGGCCTCCGAGTGGCCAGCTCCCCCAGGCCATATGGACACGGCCTCTCAGGGTCAGCAGGGTCCTGCCCAGCACCACCAGACCCTGTGCCAGATGCTTGGGGCTGCCCCGTGTGG